>NC_088983.1:2966319-3290302 GCF_963932015.1 Anas acuta | reverse complement strand
CTTGTCTCTACAATGAAATTAGCCTACCACAAGCTAGGAAAGGAGAAAACAAAACAGATCCCTTTATAAAGTAGCCATATACAGCTTAAAAAAAAACACTTAATCCCATTAAGAACAGGGTTGATCCAAAGCAATGCTAATATTCAAGACCAAAACAAACACTTTAAGAATATTCACATAAATCAGCTACCTGACGGCGACAGCCAACCACGTATCTTGGGCCATTCGTAGCCTTCACAATGACTAGAAAGAGAAGGTGAAAGAAAAAGTCAAATTTACTTGATGCACTGCTCTTAATTATGCCTCTGAACTATCTGACGTATTATATTTTTCTGCTAATGCTCACATCCCTGACATGCTTATTTTTTATTCCACCAAATCTTTAGACAAGTTTTTAACTGCAAAAGATTATTTTCAGGGTTTCAAAGACCGAAACAGTCCAGCGTACTTACATTTTTCTTCTGTTAACTGTTTAAGCACCTCACCAACAATCTGCAAAAGAATAAATCCAGCATTAGCCTACAGATAAATTAGCCTTGCCAAATGATATCTGGCATGTTTCAGAACACAGAAGATAACTGCTGACTTGGAAATTAAATTCTCTATCCTGCTTCAAGACAATTTCTTTAAAACATCTCTGTTAAACAGGATAAACACAGAGAACTTCTCTAACCCATGTGCTTGATGTGTCTGTATGCAGTAAGGCTTCTTTTGCCGTTAGCTGTACTATTCCCACCTGCTTTTTCTTCACCCCAGAAGTGGATTTGACAACTGCTACTTCTGGACAAGTTCCCCATCAACCACCCCCACAGGCTGCTCTACCCCCATTCCTCCCACATACCTGCCCGACGCTCTGCAATGCCTTAAGATCATTCTCTGACTTCTCATATTGCTTGGTGAGCTCCTTCAGCTGCTCCCTCACTAGAAGAGGAAAGAAACACCAGATTTGGGTAACTTTTAATCTATAAGGAACGCGGCACCAGGCCCTCCCACGGCAGGAGGGACCTCTGTGCACCCAGCAACTCATCCTGCTGCGAGCACAGGAGCCCCTACCCAACACAGCAGCGCGTGGCAGCATTAAAAAAACAGAATTAATTTTTTTGGGCTCCAAAACCCCAAAATGGTATTTAAAACGTGGATTTTAACGGCAGCCGGGCTCTGAGGAGAACCGGGAAGGCAACGTCCCGCCGTGCTGAGGCCCCAGCTCAGCGCTGCGCTGGATTCCGGGCCCCTTCTCATGAGTAGCACCCGGAGAAGCCCCGTGAGGTGCCGAGGACAGGCCCGTGAGGCAGCCGCAGGCCCCGGTGCCTCAGCACAAGGCCTGGAGCAGGCCCGTGACGAAGCGCAGCGGCGGCGGCGGCGCCTGAAGGGCCGGGAATCTCCTCACGGCTCCCCTCCCTAACGGCTCCGGGTGCTATAAGCGGTGTGCACTCACGCTCCTTGAGGCGGCCGTCGATCTCCTTGTGCTCCAGCAGCTTCTTGCGGTAGTCCTGCAGCGCCTTGTCCCGCGGGTCCGCCATGATGAGCAGCCGCCGCTCATAGGGAATGCCGGGAAGGGCCATGGCGCCGGGGGGCGGGGCCTCGGACACGCCCCCTTCGCGGTCAGACCACGCCCCTTTTGTGCCAGGCCACGCCCCCTTTCGTATTGGCCACGCCCCCTCCGCTGGTCCCGGCGCCCTCTGGCGGCGCGGAGGGGTGGGAGGGGGTGGTGGGGGGGGGGGGGTGCGCGGCGCGTTGTACGCATGCGCAGAGCGGTGGGGGGGAAGGGAGGGGGAGGCGACGTGCGGGGCCTCACTGAGGCGGTGGAGGGCGGGGTGGGGGCTGTGGGCATGTGGACGTGTATGTGTGCGTGTATATGTGGATATATGCGTATATACGTGTGTATATATCTATATATGCGTATATATGTATATATGTGCGTATATACATGTGTATATCTGTATATATATGGTTATACGTGTGTATATGTGTATATATACATTTAGATGTGTGTATATGTGCATATATACGTGTATATGTGCCTGTACATATATATATGCATATGTGTGTACATGTATAATAAGTATATATATGTGTGCATATGTGCATATATGCATAAATACATATATATGTATATATACATATATATATGTGCATGCATATGTCTGTATAAAAGCTTGAATACATATATATATATGTGTGCATATGTGTATATATGCATAAATACATATAAATATGTGTGTGCATATGTATGTATATGAGTATATACGTGTATAGATGTGTATATGTGTATACAGGCACATATATACATGAATATATATATATACATATATGTGTGTATGTGTATACTTGTGTGTATATATGTCTATATCACAGAATCACACAATCATCTAGGTTGGAAGAGACCTCCAAGATCACCCAGTCCAACCTCTGGCCTAACACTAACAGTCCCCACTAAACCATATCCCTAAGCTCTACATCTAAATGTCTTTTAAAGGCCTCCAGGGATGGTGACTCCACCACTTCCCTGGGCAGCCTGTTCCAATGCCTCACAACCCTTTCGGTAAAGAAGTTCTTCCTAACACCCAACCTAAAACTCCCCTAGCACAACTTTAGCCCATTCCCGCTCATCCTGTCACTAGGCATATACAAGTGTATATATGTCCATATCTGTGTATATATGTGTGTATACACGTATAAGTGTGTTTATAGGGGGATCCTGGGTGGCTCCCACCGCCACAACACCTGCCTGAGCTCAGGGGTTGTTTGTAGGGGTGAGGAAGAGGATGCTGGCTGTGAGGGCTCTGTCCTGAGGCAGCGCTGGGCCCTGGCCCCCTCAGGAGCCCCCTGGCAGCTCCTGCCTGCCATGGCTGGCTGTGATCACCCATTACAGGTGGCTTCACCCTGTCTCTGGGCCCTTTGGGATCTTTGAAGGTGTTGAGGAAAAGATCACAGAACAGCTTGGGTTGGAAGAGACCTTAAAGACTACCCTGTTTCAGCCCCCTGCCATAGGCAGGGATGCCTCCCCCTAGATGAGGTTGCCCAGGGCCCCATCCAACCTGGTCTTGAGCACCTCCAGGGATGGGGCATCCACAACCTCCTCCGGGCAACCTGTTCCAGTGCCTCACCACCCTCTGAGTGCAGAATTTCCATCTAACCTCTCATCTAAATCTCTCTTCTTTTAGTTTAAAACCATTACGCCTTGTCCGGTCATTATCTGATTGAACAAAAAGTCTTTCTCCATCTTTTTTTATAAGCCCCTTTTAAGTACTGAAAAGCTACAATAAAGTCACTTCTCTTCAGGCTGAACACCCCCAGCTCCCTTAACTTTTCTTCACAGCAGAGGAGCTTCAGCTTCTTGATCATTTTTGTGGCCTCCTCTGGACCTTCTCCAACACCCCACATCCTTCCTGTGCTGGGAACCCCAGACCTGGACGCAGTACTCCAGGTGGGGCCTCACAAGGTGCGAGATCATTTCATCAAGATGCCAGATTATTCACAGTTTAATTGTAAATCCAGTTAATGAGCGTGGACGTAATGCTGACTGGCGTAAGTTTATAGATTAAGGAGCAGCCAAGGCCTGTGGAAACAGGAGAACCCGGATGTGTTTTTTCCATAGCTGAAACTGGGAAATTTTGTGAGGAAAGGGGGCAAAAAAGGAAGCTGCTGTAGCCATCCCTTGGCCTCTGCCTTGCACGCCCTCACATCGCCATGAAGGTGGAGAAGGCAGGGAAAATGAGTCACCATTACGGGCACTTGGGGCACAGCCCTGCTCCGTGCCTCATGGAGAGCCCCAGGGCAGGACATCGAGGCCCTGGAACATGTCCAAAGGGCTATGAAGCTGGGGAAGGGCATGGGACACAAGTCCTGTGAGGAGCGGCTGAGGGAAATTGTGGGGTTTGGGCTGGGGATGGGGAGGCTCAGGGAGACCTCATTGCAACTACCTGAATGGAAGGGGTGGGGAGCTGGGGGTCGGCCTCTTTTCACTGGTAACTAGTGATACGGACAGAGGGAATGGCCTCAAGTTGTGCCAGGGGAGGTTCAGGTGGGAAATGAGGAGACATTTCTGCTCCAAAAGAGCAGTCAGGCACTGGGACGGGTTGCCCAGGGAGGTGGGGGAGTCCCCGTCCCTGGGGGTGTTCAAGGAGAGGTTGGACGTGGTGCTTGGGGACATGGTTTAGTGGGTGACACTGGTGGTAGAGGGTGGTTGGAGGAGATTATCTTGAAGGTCTTTTCCAATTTTAGTGATTCTGTGACTGCTCAGGGACATGGGCACAACCCCAGCCCCATCCCGCCTGATCTTAGGCACTACCAGGCACCCCGCAGCTCCTCCGCACAACCTGTACGCGTACCCCAACCCCTTTAACGTGAACAATTTCCTCCTTCCCCTCCTCAAACTGGGACATCTGATGTAAAACAAGGCGGCACCCGAGGACGGGCACGGCCCCCGAGGGCGGAGCGGGGCAGGGCCGCGGCTTCTTCAGCCCCCGCCGGCCGCGGCGGCGCCGTCGTGAGATGGCGGCGGGGGCCGGGCTGCTGCGGGCGCTGGGCCTCGCTGCCCTGCTGCTCCCCGCCGTGCCCCGAGGGCCTCCCGGCAGTGCTGAGCGCCGCTGCTTCTGCCAGGTGGGCCGGGACCCCTGGTTTAGGGGTGTCTGAGGTGTTGGGGGGCTGCTCCGTGTGCCCGCTGCTTTGTTGGGTTCCCCCCTTGGCACCGCCTCAGGGGGGTGTTGGGGTATGGGGGCGCGTCTGTCTTGGCCACCCGGGTGGCTCCTGAGGGGTGTTTGGGGGTTTTGTGGTGCTGTGGTGGTTGGGAACCACCTCATCTTTTCTGTTGGGGGTCTGTGTTATCATTTTTCTGCTATACAGGCTGTGGGAGGTGTGCCCAGGGTTCAGCATCTGTTTGGGGTTCAGACTCTCCCAGGGTGAAATCTCCTTGCTGATGTGCTGCTGCTCGGCCTGGTTTGCCTCCTGCTGATGTGTGTAGTGACAGAAATGTGTGTTCTCCACCGTGAGACCACCCCAGGCAGCTTAACTTTGGGGTGCAGGTGTTATAGCAGGTGCCTCTTGACTTAACTTTGCCTGAGCATGTTTGCAAGATCGAGGAGCAAAAGTGGTACAACGTGCTTGGTGCTTCATTTTTATTCTCCTTTAATAACCAGAGTTGTAAAGTTTACTGTTGTAAAGTCTGCCCTTACTGTGTTCAAGTCCCAGTGCTTAAACATGAGTCAGAAGTGGAGAGCGGCAAAAGAAAACGTGCAGTTGTGCACTTGGCTGCTGGGTGGCTCTTGACACCCCAGTTTTCTATGGAAATGGGAGGTGAGATCTGCTGATAGAGCACCGAGATGTGTGCTTTTCCGTGCTTTATCTCTGTAGGGCTTTTGCTCGTGTGCTTCCTGTTAGACAGAGAGGCTTGTCTGGTAAGGATTGAAGTCTGAGTCAGCGTTCGGTATGGCAGGAGAAGCCCTCGCCGCTGCAGGAGCTGGCACTGGTGTGTTAATGGCTCTCTGGCTTTTTTCTTTGGATAGGAAGAACTGGCACGGTACTTCACACTCCACTGGTTTGTTGTAGCACCCTCCTTGTTTACGGAATAGCACACGCTTTGGTTTAAGTTCTCAATACAAGTGTTGACAATCTTTCCTGTTGCCTTTGGGAAGCGTGTTACATAGGATGGAATGTCTCAGCCTTACTAACCACTTAACCTATTAAAAACACACCTGAGGGCTGTCTTGTTTGTGTTTTTTAATAATTTGCTGATCATTTATAGCATATGGCTGGTGGATTTTATTTACCACCAAATAAAATACAGGGCAAACCTTGAATGGTTCTACCTTTCTACGTTTGTATGCTTGAAGGCAAGGGTGTTTGTTTTTTTTTTAAAAAAAAAAAAAAAAAAACTTTAGTTCTTCATTTGCTCATGTTGCTAACCAGTCCTGAAACTGTCATTGCAAACATCCAGCTGCTATTAGAAACACCGAAGTTTCACACCCTGTTCCTGCTTTCTGATCTATCTCATTAGCACCGATTAACTCTTCACAGGAATTCCCTCAATCTTCAGCCAGCTTATCCCCCGCCCAGCTCAACGTGTTCCCTGCTGCATCGATGCTTTAGTCAGCTGTGAATCAATTCTCCATATTCCTGGTAATTATTGCTCATTCTTTGTTTACAGACTGACGAAGCCGTGCTAAGGCTGTGCTGCAGGTGCTTGGCAGACCGGGATTTTGATTGTGGTCTGGCAGAGCTCAGGTTTCCTTTTGGGGTGTTTCTGTGGTCAGCAGGCTGTCATTAGGGGTGTGTGTGGGCACGGTGAGCTGCCTCCTCGTTACCTGAACAGATTTTCAAGCCACTCTTGCATTCTTGTCAAATTGGTGCTCACCTACCGGCCTTGGGGGCAGGAATTTGTACCTGGCACCCTTCTGATCCCTGTAGGGTGGCTCAGGAGGCAGAGAGCAGGACCTGCAGATCCTCCTTGGCCAACAGGGGTTTGCAGGTGTCACTTGGTGGCTTCTGTGGTTTAACATCCTTCTGAGGCTCCCGTGTGAGATCAGCTCCCTTGTTTTTTTGGGTGGAAGATGGGGTGACAGCGAGGAAGCTCCTACGGGGGCACCAGGGGGCTGGTTTGGCTTGGAAAAGGCAGCTGCTGATGGAGTTGTGGGTTAAAAGCAGCTCCTTTTCTCCCCCACCATGGTGTTGCCTTCCTTGTGCTCTGTTCTAGCCACAAGTGGGAGATGCAAAAAAGATTTTTGCCCTCTTCCCTGCCCAGATGGGCAATAAATGATGGTGTACAGGTCAGGGAGAGGGCTTACAGCAAGTAAAGGAAGCCCTAAATCTGCAGCCCAGGAGCATTTCGGTGGCACTGAAGGAACCAGAAAGAGGTGAGGAGACCAAATCCAGCAGTGTGCAGAGGGAGCAGACTGGCAGGATCCCAGGATGGAGGCGAAGGAAGATGAAGCCAAGGCCCAGCCCGAGGATTAAGCAGAGCCCACGTGCGGCCATTTCCATGCTGCGTTGCGCACCCAAGGCGGGCACATCAGTGGTGAGGGATCACAGAGGGCCGGCCAAATGCCTTCCTCGCTGCTTACTCAGCAGCCCGAGCCCTCGGTGTGCGCGTCTGTCCCGGCGGCTCCGTCACATCTCCTCCCTGGGGACAAACCCAGCCCTGCCCCTCGCCTCCTGCCAGGCTCTGTCGCCCTGTCTGGGTGGAGCGAAACCCATGGTGGGTTGGGCTGTGCCACCAGGCCTGGCTGAGCTTTTTTTTAGGAACTTGGGGTACAGAGCAGGAAGATCCCCAGAAAATAGCTGGAGATCTCCAAAGGTGACCCCTGTCCACTCCTGAGCGCGATGAGAGCGTTCATGGGGCTTCACCCCCAATTATAATGGGTTGGTGCTGGTCAGCAGACCTAGCAAAGTCAGCCCTGGTGCAATCAGGACGTGCCAGCCCTTTCAGGCTCGGATGTCACCTCTTAGAGGTGATCACTGCCATCCCCTCGCGGTGCTGAACGCCTGACGTGGCCGCAGAGAGCGGCTGGAGACCCTGCAGACCTTTTTGGAGGCTTCTTTTAGGCCGGCTGAAGCTTGACCCAATCTGTAATCTGCCTTCCTCAAAGGCTGTCAGGCTTCCAGGAAACACAACGAATTGTGGCTTTTTTTTGTTTTGGTTGCTTGGTCGTCTTCGTTTTGAAACAGCTTTGAGTTGGGTAACTGGATTAGCAAACGGGTGCTGGTTTTATTTTGATGGGAGTGATTTCGGCTACTGGAAAGTTTAATTGCTGTGCTGCTAATCTTCAGTTTCATTGCCTTGCAAAACACCCGACAGAACACAGCACCTGCGTGGGGCTGAGGTTCTGGGCAGTGAACACGAGAAGCAAAGGTGAGCCTCCAAATCCTGGTGCGTCGGCACAAACAATTTCTTCAGGTGGAGAAGGGCACGGTGGCACTGATGGATTTCCCTTCTCTCCTCCTCCAACCAGGGTGGCTCAGTCTAAAATAACTGATTATTTTTGGGGAAAAATAAAAGCTCAGCTTTCCAAACAGTCCCACAAAGGAGCAGGAAGAAACCTGCACATTCCTTTAAGGTGGTGCTGTGTATTTAACCCAGGCTGGTGTTTTTTCCCCTCCCAGTTATCTGGGCTCTCCGGGTGTGCGTCAGGCCCTGGGCTTCACGTTTCTCACGTCGCTCTCTTTCCTCTGTACACCATCATTTATTTTGCCCTTATTCCTTGCAGGCTCGTTTGCTACACTTCACAGGGGCTGCATCCAGGCTCATTCTGCTTGTCCCTGCTTCCAGCTTGCTTTTGGGTGTGCGGGGAGATGACAGAGATTGGGCAAAACCCCCCTGGAACGGTGTAGTGTGGGGTACATGATTTTTGTGTTGGCTGATACCAGGATATTGTAAGCTTCTGGGACAGAAGCAGCGCGAGGATTTCTCATCGTGAACATCCCATATTTCATAAATCAACAACACTCACTTAAATCAACCGTTGTGGTCTTAAAACCCCCAATTTGTCTGATGCTGGCGGGTGGCAGCATCCAGGGAAAATCCCCAGCGTGCTGCTGAGAGGGAACAAGCAGTTGTGCTCGCTTCTGGCCGCGGTGATTTCCCCGAGTACGTGTCAGAGGGTGGCAGGGGAAGGAAACCTCCTCCTGCCTTGTGCAACGCTCTCATCCAGACAATAATCTACGTGTCAGAAAGCCATAGCTGAATTTGCATTGCTTTTTTTTTTTCCCCTTCTTCGGGGCTTACACGCTGCTTGTTGTGTTTTGGGATGATGCAAGAAGCGTTGGCTTCCTGCATCAGATTCACAGCAGATGTTTTCCTGTCGAAAAGCTTTCAGAGGCAAGGGGGGAGCCTGCTGCAGGCGCTGTGGGTCTGATTAAATCTACCAAATGGTCATGGTGCAGTTGGTTGGCAGCAGGGACTTTTCTTGACCGCCTTAATCTTTGTTGTCAGATCCAGCAAGCTGGTTCTTGCTGGATTTGGTCTTGATAAAAACCTCTGATTTGTGTGACTGTATCTGATGTGTGGTCAAGGACAGGGGGTTTTCCTGTAGGTGACACAGCCTGGCTGAATGCCTGCCATCTCTGCTCTCTCACAAGAGTTCCTGATGCCAATTAATCTGTCATCAGTAAGTGTTAACGTACCTACGTGTGTTAGGGGAAAAATATTTCTAAACAAGCTGCTTATCCCCAGGTACCGATCCTGAAGGATGCATCAGAAGGAATGCTCTGCCAGTTCAGCACAGTCAGGTTTAATGTCGTTTAATTCAGGTTGGACTTAATTGGATGACTCACTGATAAAAGGAAAGACAATTCTGAATTGTTCTATTGTCTTAAACAGCACTGACCGACTTGTTCCTCTTTGATTTTTTTCATGTCCAACAGGTTACTGGTCATATAGATGATTGCACCTGTGACGTGGAAACCATTGATGCCTTCAACAACTACAAGCTTTTTCCTAGGCTGAACGAACTCCTGGAGAGTGATTATTTTAGATACTACAAAGTAAGTTTCTTGTACGAGAAATGTCTGAATATTTCTCGTTCATTTTGTGTGCTTTTTTTAATTTTAAACTGATTTTAACATCAATAACTTTCACAGATAACCCATTTCAATCTTGATCTTTACAAATGCAGTCAGCAAGTCTCATTTCTGCTGTCAGGAGAATCTTAATGTGATACAACTTTCATATCCAATAAGTTGCACGATTTTAGAGATTCTTATGCATTTTTCCCTCTAAAGAACTTAGGCAGCAGATCAATGAAATGCGTTCTTCTGTTGAATTAGGGCTCAAACATGTTAATGACTGGGGATCCAAATTGCAAAATGAGGATATTCTTCATGTCTTCTATCAACATGGAAAGCCTGGTCTAGTTATCAAACAGATTGATTAATTGCTGTTACTGCAGGACCACTGTTATTAGATGCAATCTCACTGAATGTGAGCAGAATCTATATGACCAAATGTGTTTTTTTGGGTGTGGCTGGGTTATGGGGCAGAATTTTACCTGCTGAATATGATATTAAACAACTCTTTCCATTTTTTTTTTAAGTATTCACTCTGCTGTACAAACAGCTGAAGAAGTTTCTAACTTCACTGCCCCACAGATTAGAACAGGTCCATATAAAATTACTGGTGTAGAGCTGCCTCTCCCTACTTTTCCCCCATCTCCCTCCCTTCCCCAAGCTTCCTGGTGGGAGCACCAGAAGAAATAATAGGATGAAAAGCTCAACCTGTACTGATAACACGGATATGAGTGATAGCAAACAATCTGGTAAACACCAAGGAGTTATTTGTTCCCATCAAGCCCAGAAGTCTTGCACACCAACAGGCCCAGAGCACAGAGGACTTTCCAGCAGAAGAGCTGCACGCTGGCCCCAAGAGGATGACAGCAAGGCTCCAGAACACCTTCCTACTCCTCTGACAGGGAGGCATGCTGTAATCATGAGATCTCCAACACAAGGAGACAAAATCAATGGGTAGCAAACTTCCCTAAGATTCACTGAGGGTGAAGTGAGCAATGTTCTGAGGCCAAAGATTGCTCCCAGCAAACAGTTTGCCACTGCTCAACAACAGCATCAAAGTGTGATTAGGAATCAGTGGCCCGTTTCTTGTCTTTGTTGCCAGAAACAGCCTTGGCCATGTGCATGGGTACACACATCTTGTGTGAGAGATGGGTGAATGTGCATGATAGACTGAAATCAAGTCCTTGTTTAAAATTAGTGATACCTTCTGTTTCTACCTACACTGCAGAACTTGGCCTTACACTAGATTTTTTTCACTAGAAGCCTTGCAGTGAGACACCAAAGATATGAGTTGTTAAGCTGTGGTGTGGAAGAAATGTGTAACAGCTTATGTTGTTTGTAGGTAAACCTAAAGAAGCCTTGTCCTTTTTGGAATGACAACAGCCACTGTGGAATACGAGACTGTGCTGTAAAACCCTGCCCAACTGTAAGTAAAGAATCCATCCGCTTCACTGTTTTATTTATTTGGCTTCTGTGGACCAAGAGGAAAAAGCAGGCGGATGCCTTCCTCTAGTGGTTATTGCAGCCAGAGCAAAACTGTGGCTCTGATGGAGCTTTCTTAGGTGCGGTGCTACTGGGATCTGTGAAAAAAGGCTGAAATGCTAACTTCTGGAAGCTTAAAGAAAAGATAGACTGCTTATACCTGACCTTCCATGAACAGAAAAACTTGTCCTAGCCCTTATTTTGGGTATTAACGAAATGATCTGGGGACAAATCCTCTTACCCTGTTAAATGCCAGGATATTCACCCTGTTAGCTGTGCTGTCACTTGCTGTTTTGCCTGACAAATTCAGCCAGGCCCTTTCCAGCAGTCTCTATATATTAAATGGCTCTTCCAGAGTCCTCTGCTCCCAGCAGAAAAGCAGACACCCTTACCACTGCATCCTGGACAGGAGGGTGTTCTTCACTGAGCTAAAAGAAAGCCTCTTGACTGCAGGTGCCTGTCTGAAAAGAAGGGGAAGAGAAAGCGAGTGAATCAGTGTGGTTGCTGGGTTGATGGACGTGGTGAAAATGCCACCCAGGCTGGCTTTGTGGGCTGGCACCCAGCAACAGGCTCTCGCAATCCCATTCTGCGATTTCCAGAGCAGTTTGTGTGCTGGTGGTGCACAGGGGTGTGCCATGCTGCTGGGACAGTGGACGACCAGCAGTGCTCTCGATGGAGGATGTCTCCTGACACTATTTGCAGGCATTTACCAAGTCATTGTAGCTTATTTTTATGTACAATTTAAAGTATAACGTGGTGAAACAGATGTCTGTCCCTCTCACGTGGTAACTCTGTGAAACCTGGTATAGTGAAACTGTTGGCTTGGCTGAACAAAAATCTGAGGTGATATGACACCTTGAAATCTGGTATAGGTGTGTGTGAACATTATCTTATATAAATTCTGATATGGATATTAAATTAATTCGTCCTATTCTCCTCTCCCATGAACTGCCCTTCAAACAAGTCTCCTTTGCTTCACTTGTCTTGAAAAAGCACCTACTGTGAAAGAAAATGGGATGATTTTTTTCCTTGTTAAGAATTTAAGCAAAATTTAGGGTTACTTTTTTACTAAACCTTTTTTACTTAATGATGATGACAATGTGAAAGATGAATGTTACAATTACATTACTATTACCTAGAAGTTCTTATTTTAAGATTTCACTGTAGTTTTAATTATTTTAACCAGGATTCATTACATTCTGAAAGCAGCAACAAAAAAAGCTCTTCTGTTGCTCAATTTTCTGTGCTACTTGGCATCATGGTACTTTCAAATTGTACCATCACAGAGAAACATTGCCCTGTAATGCTCATGTGGTGGTTTTTTGCCTTCCTACTGATGGAGGAAACAGAAGTTGAGAAGAACTTGGGGGCCTCTTGTGCATGCTGCTCAGGTTGTGTGGGGCTGGGAATAAAACTTGTACGTGGCAGTGGTAGAAGGGAGGACTTGGCAACTCCCAGCCCCAACGTGGGTCAGTATCTGAAGAGAAGCATCCGGGCATCACCCAAAGACAGGATGCCAGACATCAGCTCCTCTGAAGTTTGTTGGATTCCTCAGCCTTGTGCTTGGCTGAGCAAAACACAACCTGATGTAGCACCTATAAAAGGCTGCTGATCTTCTGAGGAGGGTTGTGAAAAATCAGAATAAACCACCAAGAATATTGCTTAACTTTAGGCTGTGGAGGAGCCAGAAAATGGCTATGTTGTCATGTTGTAAGCTAATCTGGGTGCACTGAATACTTAATAAGTTCTAGCCACCTTCCTGATCTTTTTCAAACCTTAGACTGAAAGGCTACACCAGCCTCACATGTAGCACGTGCTCAATTTTGTCTTTCAGGATGAAGTTCCTAATGGAATCAGATCTGCAAGTTACAAGGTAGGCTGGTCTGTGTGCACACAGTGCTGCTGCTTTTGGGACCAATTTGTCACTGCAACTGATAAAAAAATGAGCTGTATCTGTTGAGATGCTAAATTTTTTGCCCTATCCAAATATTTGGCATGTTGTAGAACCTTTGAGGTGATCATCCTGAAGTCAGGTATTTCCCCTCCACAACTGCAGGGCAGTTTTGAGACTTCTGCAAGACCCCAGGCACAGCTAAGCACAAAATGTTTCTATGGCAGTGTCAGAATCTGCTACGAGTCCCTGCAACAATCATCTCAATTGCATCAACCTCTGCAGACATCCTGTGGAAGTAGAGGGTGGAATGAATCATAAAGATGATTTCTGATGCTTAAACTGTTAGTGCACTAAAGGCAAAATTATAACATCAGGAAAAATGTGTTTTAATCATTCCTGCTCCTTTCCTCTTCAACCCAGTACTCAGAAGAAGCCAGTAACCATGTTGAGGAATGTGAAGAGGCCAACAGACTTGGAGCTGTTGATGAATCCTTGAGGTTTGATGACTTTTTGATCATGGAATGGTTTGGGTTGGAAGGGACCTTAAAGATCATCTAATTCCACTCCCCTGACGTGGGCAGGGACACATCCCCCTAGATCAGGCTGCCCCCAGCCCCATCCAGCCTGGCCTTGGGCACTGGCAGGGTTGGGGCAGCCACAGCTTCTCTGGGCAACCTGTTCCAGTGCCTGTCCACCCTCTGAATAAAGAATTTCTTCCAAATATCAAATCTAAACCTACCCTCTTTAGTATAAAGCCATCACTCCTTGCCCTATCACCACACCCCCTGACACGGAGCCCCACCCCAGCTGCTCTGCAGCCCCTTTAGGCCCTGGTAGGCTGCTGTGAGGTCTCCCCAGAGCCTTCTCTTCTCCAGGCTGAGCACCCCCAGCTCCCTCAGCCTGTCCCCACAGCAGAGGGTCTCCAGCCCCTTGATCATCTTTCTGGCTTCCTCTTGACTTGTTCTGATAGTTCCATGTCCTTGTGCTGGGGGCCCCGAGCTGATCACAGTGCTCTGTGTAGGGTCTCATGAGAGCCCCCACCTGGATTTTCCATGATCCTTACTTGTCTTGGAGGAACCCTTGTGCTGATGCTCCTTCTGATGGCCTTTCTCCTTTCCTTGCAGCAAGGAAACCCAGCGGGCGATGCTCCAGTGGACACGGCACGATGACTCTTCAGACAGCTTCTGCGAAGCTGATGGTATGTGGACCTATTTGATCTGATGAGTCTTGTAACGAGATTTAAGCAGTGCAAGTTCTCTGCAGAACTATCAGGCCAATGTGTAGTGTTTCAGCAAGCCTGCATGCTATTTCTTTTCTTCTCCTTGCCTCTCTCCTGCACTCAGTGTCTTGAAAAGACGAGGCGAATATTTCTGAACAGCTTCATTGTTGGTCAGGGTCTCTCGGGGTTTGGCAAGTTAACAGCTTGGGTGGAGCATGCTCAGAGTTTGCTTTGCTGTCTATAGTCTTGCACACTGATGGCTCTGAAGGCCAGAGAGCTGCACCCTGCTGCATTGATGCACAGTAAATACAATTCACCTGCCTGTTTGGAGAGGAATGAGCTGGTCTCCCTGGTGGTGAGACCAATAAGTGTGTAAAGGGGTGGCTGGTTTAGCCCTGGAAGATGTAATTTGCCTTTAGAAGCTCTTGTCACTGACCCAGCGCTCTGCTTCACAGACATCCACTCTCCTGACGCAGAGTACGTGGATTTACTCCTGAATCCTGAGCGCTACACGGGCTACAAAGGCCCAGATGCCTGGAAGATTTGGAACAGTATTTATGAAGAAAACTGCTTCAAGTAGGTGCTTTGGGACACAGGTGCCCCAGGTCGCCAGGCACAATGCTGACTTTCTGGAGGGGCTGCATGTGCTACAGCTGCTCCGTTAATCCCCGTCCTCCTGTCTTTGCTGCACTGCTTGTGCACTGTGGGCTGTCAGAGCAGGGGACAATACATGTGGCTGCCCCGTGACCCCTGTTGGCTGTTTTTTCTAGAGAAGAAAAGACAAATTTCCCTCTATCCCTTTCCTGTTGGAGCAAAACTGAAGCACAGGAGGATTTCTGAGATCTCCTTAGGCTATTTAACTGCAGAGAAGTAGTTTCTTCTGTGTTTTTGCACAGCAAGGAGACAGTCAACTATTTACTTTTTTTTTCCTCTTAGACCTCAAAATGTAAAAAGACCTTTGGCGTCTGGTCGAGGTGAGTCACTTATCTTGCTAAGTGGTTTGGTAGCGTGCTGATCTGAGCTACAGAAGCAGTGAATGCTATGCAAGCTACTTCTCCTGAATGATAAGTATTTTATAGTTCTTGATCAAGTCTAGAATTCAATGGCTAATTCAAGGGCACCTGGAGGGGATGGCTCTCTAGCATCCATCATGGAGAAAAAGTCCGATCCCACATTCCTGGAAGATATGTGGGTTTGGGAGAGGCTGGGAACAGGACTGAACCCTGGGTTCTTTCTCAGTCCCTGGTTTTTGTACTTAGCAATGTATTGTCCTCTCATCCATGAGAGACCAAAATGAGACCCTGGCAGGGTTGTTCCTCTGTGGAATCAATTTAGTAAGAGAAACCCTGCCTTAGAAATTAAGACTAAATAATGTAAATTAACATAGGGAAGGGTTTCAGGAGCATACCAAGAGCTTCTTGCCCAAGGTTGCTAAGACTCCATGTCTCCTGATATCCCATCTTGTCCAGGCATCTAGAACATCAGCCTCTCTCCCCCCTTCCCCCAGGGAAGGCTTGCTGTCCTGCAGGTGAGGAAGCAAGAGGACATAAAAACAGGATCTAATCTGATACCTGTCAGAGCTGATGCAAGTGACTAGTGCACTGCAGGAAGCAGGGGTAGGGTCTTTGAGCAGTCTTATTGTTTGTGCTTTAGAGTTTAATTTTGGTCTTGTGTAACTGATCTCCTCTCTTCTCTCCTCCCCCACTCATGCTTTTCTCATCAGGAGATGATGGAGGTGAGTGGCACTCTGTTTTTACTGATTACAGAAGCAAGTGTGAAGTCTTTAACATGTCACGAGCTGTACCATTAGGTAACGCACCTGGTTAGCAGAACCATTATTCAGGCAAAATCAGGAGCTGTCCAAAATCCCATATTCAGATCTGGGCCCAGAGCTATTTGCTCCCTGCAACTTTGGGCCTGTGTGTGTGACATCTTCCCTGTCCCCAAACTATCTCCAAATTGTTTTTGTTCTCCAGATTATTCTCAAGCAAGTAGCAGGGATTAATGTGTAACACTGTTTTATGTGACTGTACACACTTAGTTGTGCTTTTTTTGTATTTTTCTAATAAAAATAGCCCTCTCCTTACCCTCACCAGAGAAGAACAGCAATCTGTGGTCCTTGTTTCCCCCTAGGTCATGGTGTTCTGCATTGCTTTTGCTTCCCACCAGCTGAGATAGGTGGGAAAGACTTTTTTGTTTGGTGCCAAACTGTAACAGAGGCATCACTCAGAGGGGTGGGGAGGAAAGTTTGTGTTCTAACACCCTTCTTCGTGCTTCTGCGAACTGGAGTGAGCAGAATTCCTCTGGGGTCTGGCCCAGAGGTGGTTTCAGGGCAGCAGGCATGGCCGTGGGGACAGCCCTCCCTGGCTGCAGGTGGGTCCAGCCTTGTCCTGTCAGCATGTCATCCTGCTGTCCTCCGAAAGCTGCGTCCAGAGAAGTAGTTTAAAATAACACTATTTGTTAAAGCCCTCCTGCAAGGTGCCTCAAACTGATGTGCTGCTTTTCCTTTTGTTTCCAGGGCATATGTTTTACAAGTGGCTGAAAGGTAAGCCTTTTTCTAATTGTCCTTTTTTCTAAACTTGGTTGCTTTTCTTGGGATGAATGCGAAATGGCTGGGAAGGGGGTGGGAGCTGCTTGCCACTCTCAGGTTGGGTTAGATTTTCTGGCACTTAAAACTTTCATTTTAAGTGCCAGGAGAGAAAAATCCAATCTATGGTATGCTTTCAGTATCTTAAAATGCCCGTTTCTTTTCAGGTGTCTGCATAGAGAAGCGTGCCTTCTACAAACTCATTTCTGGTCTCCACGCAAGCATCAACATTCACTTGAGCGCCAGGTACCTCTTACAAGGTAACTGCCACTTTCTGCCTTGCCCCTTCTGTGTCAGCTCTAAATTGACACTGGCGTACGCTTTGTGGCTCAGCTAAACACTGTTTGCAGCCCGTTCCAGCAGGGTTCAGGCCTACTTCTGTGCTCTTCCTTTCTCTCCCTCAGCACACAGCTTGTGTAACAAAATCAGGAATGCGGTTACCGCATGCCTTCAGGTCTGAAAATGGCTGGGCTGTGTGCGCTGCACCGAGGCTTCCAGCACGTATGCCTTTTATTCTTCCTCCAAGGTTATTTTGGAGTGGGTTTCTAATTGCATATCAAGGCTGGCTCTTGCGAACCTGTTTTTTATGACAGTCAGTTTAGCAACAATCTCACCTAGACTGTGAAATGCTTGGCTGTGCTTTTCCAGGACTCTTAAGCCATTTCCATTTTTTTTGCATGCCTTTGTCCACAAGTAAGGATCTGAAGGATCTAAATTTCAGTGCTGAGGTTGGAAATCTAGGGTGATGTGAAAACATGATTTACGTGTCTCGCATGGCCAAGGAATGTGGCGTGTTGTTCATGCAGTGTGGGATGCAGGCTCTGACTGACTTCCTGAAGGATTTAGTCACACTAGCTTACCGTAGGATCTGTAGACAAAGTCTACCAGCTTTATTCTACTAAAGCTTATAAAAATCAAGCACAGAAGACTTGTGATAGCTGTTAGAATTTGGATAACTGATTTAATTTTAAGTAATCATATTCAAGTGTCTACAGCCTACCTACACCTCGCCTTGATGTAAGCTAGACAATGTTAGAGCTGAGAGGGTAATGAGAAACATCAAAGGCAAGAGATGAGTTGGAACTCTGCAGGGAAGATTAGGAAAATAAGGTGGCTACAGAGAGCAAAATAAGTGTCTTTGGCTTGCGTAGAAAGGGCTAGTTCCTGTTGGTGAAAGGCTACAGAAGATCTCTGCTCTGAGGAGCTGGTCCTTGGCTCGGCTTGAATCCTTGCAGAGATTCCTGTCTGAGGCACCATGGTCTTGCAGAGAGCCTGCCTCAGCTCGGAGTTAGGGAAGAGTCCTTTCCTGCTACCCTGGTTATCAGTGATTTAAAAGATTCTCTGAAGTTTCTTTCCCCTTTTATTTTTCTTCTCATTTTTACATGTCGGCAACTGTATTATATCTTACTTCCACTACATGCTCTATTTAATCTTAAGCACACAATAGGACAGGCAAGCAGAAACGTTCTTTGTGAGAGCTTGATAATAAGAAATAGAGATCAATCTCCTCTGATCCTTGGTTACTTTTTTCTTTCACATTTCCCCAGTAGAAGGAATGTTCTTAAGGTTTCTGGGCTTATTAGGGAGCCTTTCAACCTCTGACTCCCCTGTTGTTTCCCAGCACAACGTGATCAGGAGGCTTCTGCTGTCTGCCTCTGCAGATGCTTGGAGCAAAACAGGGAGACTGCTTCTGAGTTCTGCAGCAAGCTGGTGGCTTTTGAGGGCAGGACTGAAGGAAAGCAGGGACCTTCACAGCCTGCCTGGTACAGCCAGCCTGTCCTCTTCGTGTACACACAAATGCTGAACTAACTCCAGCTTACACAGAACTGCTTTCAGAAACAGCTTAAATGTCAAGAAGCTCTTCAACCGACTTGATTCTGCTTAAAATGAACAGCCTCCATTTTTAGCTTTGGCTTATACGCCTGGGACCTGCTTTAAACCAATTGGCTAAAATCTGCAGGAGTTCTGCATTTGTTAGGGTTTGGTTGAAAGCATGTCTCTCTTGAACAATTGGGGTTAGTGGAAGGGCTGTGACTGCTACAAAGCTTGGATCTCCTTGGTTAGAGATAATATTTCACCATTTGCTTGGGACAGTGGGAAGCAGTGCACTAGAACCATACCCATCCACCTCATTTCTTTGTTTTTTTTTGCTCTCAGATACGTGGTCAGAGAAGAAATGGGGCCCCAATGTTACAGAGTTCCAGCAGAGATTTGATGAAGTCCTCACCAGAGGGGAAGGCCCCAGAAGACTCAAGAACCTCTATTTTCTCTACCTGATAGAGCTACGGGCTCTGTCCAAAGTGTTGCCATTCTTTGACCGCCCAGGTTTCCAGCTGTACACAGGGAACAAAAGTCACGATGCAGAAATCAAAAACCTGTTGCTGGAAATTCTCCATCTGGCCAAGTAATTACACTCAGTACCTGGGGAGAATGGCTCTTTCAACCCTGGCATCTCTTAACCTTTCACTTAAAGCGCCTAGAAAGGCAGGTTCTGGGTTCGTTCTTGTAGTGGGATAGCGTGATTTGGGTAGTATTGTTGGGATTGCATTGCTATCTGCATTCAAATAGCAAAACAGGCTAATTAAGCCCACAGTTTAATAGCCTAGGCAGCCTCTTGGGTTTAGCAGAATTGAATTTAATAACCACCTACATGTCAGCCCTGAAACTGGCTACCTGTTTGAGTCATCTGTGAAATACCAGTCCTGGCTTCATGTTTTTTTGTCTAGAAAAAAATGCTAAAGATGTTGGTAATAGAGGTTTGGACAGAGGTTTGAGGGCAAGGTATGGAAGATACCAGAACCAGATGGAGTGGGTGTCTCCTAACATGATTGATGTTTGAATTTCTCTCTTCACACTCCCATGCCTTCAGTGCTTACGTCTGTTAGAAAACAGACTACAATTGCTTAGAAACCACAGAGCAATCGCTGAAAATGTCTCCAAGGTGAGATGCAAGTTAAAAACTGAAAGCCTCCAGGAGATCTAAGAAACAAACAGATTGCACTTAAAATACATCTAGAGATGTTCAGTGTCTAACACCTATCAGTTTCACTCTGATACCTAACCAGAAACTTCTGTGAATCTGGATTGAAGTCATACAAACAAGCCATAGGGAGCTAAAACTCTTTTCATTCTATTTCAGGTCTTTTCCACTGCATTTTGATGAGAACTCATTCTTTGCAGGGAACAAAAAGGAAGCTGCGAAGCTAAAGGTAAACTAAAGGTTGTCCAGCCCTTCCCTTTGGGGCACTTTCTCCCTAAACAGTATTTTGTGTGTCTGGAATAATGCTGGATCTGAATGGGACTCTTGCTATGGTCAAGGTACTGGACCAGGTATTTCCAGTCCATTTTGTTTTTCTGGATGGTTTGGGACTTGTTGGAAGCTACAGGTTGTAGGGTGTACCTTAAGGAGAGTGGTCTGAGAAAGAAGCATTTTAAGCTAAATTTGGTGAGACTTAGTTGTTAGAGTCCAGAATTAATACATTATTGGGTTTGAATTAATGAATTAATACATAGAAGTCCTAATTTGCATGTAAATGTGATCAACTTAAATGTCTTTTCCCCTAGGAGGAATTCAGGCTACACTTCAAGAACATTACCAGGATAATGGACTGTGTTGGCTGCTTCAAATGTCGCCTCTGGGGGAAGTTGCAGGTAAGTGTGGCCAGCAGTCGGGCATGCCTGGAAGCACCTCACTTGGTGGGACTCTGCTCAAATGCAGCTCTTAGATCCCATCAGCTCCTAGATACAGATCAGGGCTGCTTCGTTTCTTACCAGGGTCCAGTCAGCAGGAAGCAGTGTGCTGCTGATTGCAGCAGCACACTCTCTGGGCCATACAGGAGCTGTGTGTTGCCTCTGCAGCTGAAAACCAGGTTACCCTGCTGCAGCTGAGAGTCTGGGAGAGTGGAGAGGGTGTGTAGAGCCTCTGGCAAACATCTAGGGGTTCAGCAGGATCCGCACTGACCTTTGTGTGGTCGAACTTAGACAGGAAGCCTCTGTTGGGCAGCTCTGCTATCAAAATAAGTCTAAATAAACAGAACGTCCTGGCTCCGTTCTGCTTCCTTCTCTTCAGTGTGCTAAGTGAAATCTAAGTCTTGCCCTGTGAAGCTGATGTCAACAGGAACCTTTGCAAACATGAAGAAGGGAAGTGAAGTTAAGCTTGTGAGCCCCCTCCCCTCTATTAAATGATCTTGTTTGTCGTGCACAGACACAAGGCTTGGGCACGGTGCTGAAGATCCTGTTTTCTGAAAACCTGATAGGAAAGATACCTGAAAGCGGTCCTTCCTACGGATTCCGGCTGACAAGACAAGAAATTGTTGCACTATTTAATGCTTTTGGAAGGTTAGTGTGAGAATTTGTCTCCAATCTTACATGTGCTGCTGTGTTACATCCCATGTAAGCTTCACAGTTAATTTTAATCACTAATATTGGTGTTAATTCCCATTCTGATCATACTTTCTCATCAAGAAGCTCTCAGATGCCAGAGGATGTTCATGTAGAAGTGCAACAGGTAGAACAAAACAAGTTATTTATATTTTTGTAAGGAATTCAAGGAAGTGCTTGAATTAAGATACCAAGAACTTGGTTTTTAAGAAACTGTGTGACTCTGTCCTGTGAGCACACTGTCCCAAACTAAGGTTGCTCTTCTTACCTGTTCTATACCCACTTCAGACTCTCCTCCAAGCATCAAACTCCCACCAGTTTGTTCCCAGATCTGTCTGCAATCGTTGCATTTGTCAGGAAGCCATCAGTGCAGCCCTGTGGGGAGCTGGGTTAGGTTTTTGGCAGAAAAAGGTAACGAGGCCTTTAGGGGAGAGGGGAGATTGCAAGAAGCTTTGGTTATACATTACCGCGTAGTGGTGTTGACAGACCTGGAGTTTTTGGCAATCAGGTTTTTAAAGGATTTTTCGGTCGATGTTGCTGCCAATACTTAAAGCTCAGTGGTCCTGATTGTCTTCTGCAGTGTGAATTGGCAGCAATAGGGAGCCCCTAATGTGTATCAGTCAAAGCTGGAAAACCCCAAAAGATCCTTATCCAGGGATGTTATATTGCCTCCCCTCCTGCGCACAGCTGCTGTGCTCTTCTTAGATGAGAGGAGCTGGGACTGGTTCTGCCTTTATATTGCCATGTTGGCACAGCCTCTGGAAAAGTCTGCATGCAGGAGACCTCCAGACCCTCTGAAAGTCTGTTTTCAGAGGAAGCTGAGGGCTGGCAGGCAAAGAGCCTTTTTCTTTTCTTCCCCTTCCCCCTCTGCTGCCCTGCTAAAACTTTTCTCTGTAAGTTCTGCTGTGTGAAAAGACTGAAGGCAGGCAGCTTGTCTCTCAGCTCTTACTCCAGCCTCACATCCTATCTACGTGGATTAGAAGTGCCTTTTAAAGCAGACCTGCATCTATTTTTTGCTTAGAAGTGATTTGGATGATTCAAAATATTCAAAACCTTAAAAGAGAGGGCAGTGTTGGCTGGGGAGGGGGTGGACCTTATTCTCTGAGTCCAATCCAGCATTTCCTGCTGCCGATGCTCCAGGGGCAAAATGCATTCAGCAAGAAAATGAGGTAGGTGAGTGAAAAAAGCCTTCGGAAGAAACAAGCTTATACCACAAGGAGACTCAGCGACCTGCCTGCACAGCTGGTAATATTATGGTCTGTTTCTTGACCTCTAGTTAATGGGTTTGTCTGATCGCTGCTAAGCTCTGTAACATCCTGTTCCACTGTGCCTCGGTAACAGAACCTCATGTCTGTTTGCTTTATAAAGAGTCTACAAAATTAGTTAGGTTCTGGTTCAGCCAGGCTCTTAATTTAGCTGAATTTCTAAATTCTCTCTTCCCAAGAGCTGCTTGAAGGTTTTCTTGATAGCAGTCCCTTTCTTGATTTTATTTTTTAAATTAAGTATGATGCATATGTTGCTCTGTTTTTCTTTCCTTGCACACAGGGTTTCAACGAGTGTTAGAGAATTGGAAAACTTCAGGAACATCTTAAGGAATATGCAGTGAATTCACTAGAGAAAGGGACTGAAGTTTTATTGTTTGTGTCCTGGGTTCTTTAAAACCAGACAAATGCCATAATTCCATGCCACTCCTGACTGCTGCCAGGTGAAGACCACTTGCTGGGCCTCCTGTTCCGAAGCTGATTGTCTGTAAGCTGCTGATGCCAAATCTTTTGTACAAAAAATAATACTATTTTGTATAAAAGTGGGGACTACGTGTAAAGTTTATTTTATATATTGGGAGATCATTCTGAATAATTTCTTTAAGTATTGCTGAATAAATCTGGGGAAAATTCCTTGTCTGCTCCATGTTTCTTCCCATGGTAGAAGGGTGTCCACCCTACAATGTTGTTCCTGGCCCCAGCATTTGTTCCTAATGTGCCTTAACTCACACCTGAACTCCTTGCAGGTTAGTGTTAGCCTGGCAGTGGTGTTCCTGTGTTCCCCACAACAAATAATGGGGTTTGGATAGAGTGAGGTGAGTTGTTTTGTGTCCCAGGATGTTCTGTGTCGTCCTGTGCTGAGCAGATGGCATTTCAGGGTGCTACTGCAGGGGGAGCAGTGCTCCTTGCCTTGCACCAAGGGTGCTGGGAGCTGAAGCACACACGAAGTTGCAGCATTGCACTGAAGGCAGCCTGCAACTTGCTATTTGGCCAGCCTTGGGCCTCTATTTTGGGTAAAAGCAGGTGGGAGAAGCAGCACAGGGCCCTCTCCTGCTCCCACTCAGTCCAGTTTGCCCTAATTTATCTCACGCTGGTAGCTGGGCAGGGCTAAAAAGGGAAAGGATGGACCTGCTGCACAGCTGCTGCTCCTCCGAGGCTGGTGTGAAGCTGAATTGTGCTGCTCCAAGGACAAGAAGCTGGGGCAGTAGGACAGAGCTGCTGCCAGGCACAGCCCCAGCTCCCTGCCTGCACCCTGGCCCTACAACCAGCCTGGTCCCGTAACTCTGTGCTTCATGACAGGGCCAGGAGAGGCTCGTGGTTGGTGCTACCCAAGAATAAAGCCCAAAAACACATGCAAGGGGGATGAGCGCTGATTTTGCCCCCTAAAAGGAGGCAGGCAGTGCTGTGTGCAGCTGCTGCAATCCAAAACAAGCCCAAGGCCGTGCTGATAAACCCGTGCCAGGGGTGTTAGGAAGCGAGGGAACGCAGAGCTGCTGGGCTTTGTTTTTTTGCCTCCTCCACAGCTCACAGCAGGTGCTGGAGGGGCTGCAGGTGGGGACAGGAGCCTGAGAACCCCTGGGAATGCTGCGTGGGCACCCCTGCCTGGCCAGAGGCAGCTTTTTTAAGGAGCTAGGGGTGATTTTGTGGGGCAGCAGGCAGCTGTCCTCGTGTCCTGTGCTGCCTCAACCCCCCCAGCCCCTCACCTGGGCCGGGCAGGCTGCAGGACCACGTCTGGAGCTGGGTGAGAGCAGAACTCAGCCGGGCCTCTGGCAAGGCAGCACAGAAACTTTTTCCTTTTTTTTTTTTTTTTTTTATTTCAACATCGTAGTGCTTGGTTACAGTTTAGTGAAGAACAAATAGGTACATTCATCGGCCACAGCTTCCTGTTGCAGCCAGCAGCTGCCTGCCTGCGAAGCCAACACGCTGTTAAACCAGACCGAAAAGAGAAAAGGAAAAAAAAAAAAAAAAAAAAAAAGTTTAATGAAAGGCAACTATGCATTAAAAAAGTCATTGTACTTTTCTCAGCTATAAATTACTTCGGTAAAACACAAGCCCGACCCCACGGGGAGCAGTCAGAGCTCGGAAATTAACGGCCAGCCATACAAACGAGGGAAACCAAAACACTTTTGCCAGTCACTCACGAGTACATCAGCAAGGCGACTCACTGCCCCGACCTGCGATCCTACTGCCAGGAAGATCGTATTGGTGGTGTGTGCTTCAGTGCAATGTGAACAATGAGCCTGTAGCCCTTGAATTTGTATTTATTTCATCATTATTATTATTATTCTTTTTTTTTTTTTTGCACTACGCTCCCTTCCCTCCAAAGAAAAACTTAAAGTGCTCCTAGTGCTTTGGAATTTAAGCAAGAACCGGGGGCCGCTAGCGTCGTTCGCTGTCTTTGGTGACTTATGGGAGGAGAAAAAAAAGGGCAGCAGGGCTGGGGCCGCCCTTAGCTCTGCCATAAGTCGAGCGGTGAGGGATGGAGCAACCTCCCCCCGCAGCCAGGAGAGCCGTGGCGGTGGGGAGGGAGCTCTCTGCTTCAAGTACTGCACCAGGGATGTGCCACAAAGCCCTGATCTGAGCCCTCTCCACCAAGCAGCTGAGGTTGCTCCTTCCCTGGGGCAGCAAAAACCACACCAAGGGGCTGGGGGTGCTCGGGGTGACAAGCGACAGTGAGCTCGGTGCAAGCAAGGCAGGTGACGGGGTGACAAAGGGGGGGTGACCAGGCCACACCAGTGAGGCCAGGGCTGCCCCAGTGCTTGGGACACCCGAGCAGGGCAGCAGCACTTCCAGTTGACGTTTTCAGCAGAGGTCAGAGCAGCCACCAGCCCTGGAGCAGCCCCTCCAGCCCAGCACGGGTCCAGAGCCACTTTACTCACCCCACACAGGGCTCAGAGACATGGCAGGGAACAGATCCAGCCTGAAACGCAGAGCCTCACCTCCCAGAGCTGCCTATTCTGGTCCGAGGGAAGGTCAGACTGAGCCTCCTCCCAGCCTGACCCAGCACACCAAAGCCCCACGGCCACAGCCTGCTCCGTGGCACCCCAGGAGAGAGCCAGGAGAGGAGGGGAAGGAGCCCAAGGATGAGATTTCAGCAGCTTCTGCCCCCTCCCTGCACAACAGCAGGCTCTGCTGGTTCACATTTGCTCAGGGTAGAAGTTTCGGGTATCTGCTAAATGCCAGTGAATACTGAGGGGCAGATTTGCCCCAGAATGGGTGAAGAGGAGGGATCAGGACCACGCTCACCCCCAGCAGGTGAAGCAGCCCTCATTTCACACACACTTCAGGCCCAGGCATCGTTTTGCTGAGCCAACTCCAGCCCTAAGAGCCCCCAGCCCCCCATCCCCTCCCTCTCAGCAGCTCCAGCCCTCTTCCTCCGCCACCAGCCGGGGGTTGGGCACAAGGCAGCCACCTCAAGAGCAGCAGGAGCACTCGATCTCACCCTCACAGGCCTTCGCTGGGGATATGCTTCGAGCCCACGAGCCTTGGCAGGATGGGGACAGCAACCGGGGCCAGCAGTCAGAGCAGGACCACGCTCCAGCCCCTGCCCCTAACACTGGTAACTGAGCTCCACGCTCCCACGCGAGTCAGGATGCAGAGTACTTCACGGAATACATCTTTGCAGGAAGACAGTGCCTCTCCCAGCGACGGATGTGCAATTAAAAGAGTAACTAGAACAGTCTCAGACCAGGCGCGGTCCGAGCGAGATCCGTTCCTTCCAAGTGTGCAGATAAAAAGTGCAAATATGCATTGGATGTTTCTTTTTTTTTTCTAGTGAGGAAGCTCTGGTGCATTTAGCTGCCAACATCTTGAAGACCAGACCAAGAAAAAAAAAAAAATAAGCTTCCAGAGAGAGTTCAGCTTCACTTTGCTACATGGTACCTTAATAAAGTCACAGTTCTCTCGCTCACCACCCGCAGCCGTCGGCTCAGTCCCGCTCAGGGCTGCGGCAGGTAGTGGAATGTTTGTGTCAATGAGTTAGATGCTTCAGGGGGAGGAAAAAAAAACAAAAGACAGGTTACAATCCTATACACGAATGCCACTTCTGGGAGGAAAGGGGCCTGGCGGCCTCCTCAGTTCTGCGGCGCAGGGCAGGAGCTGTGGTGGGTGTTTGCTTCCGAGCCGCCTGCAGCAGAGAGCAAGGGGGCACTGTCTGCAGCCCCGCCGAGCTGGGGACCCACCGTGTAGCTGTCGTTCCCAGCCAGGGCCCCGTAGCAGCCAGAGCACTGAGGGGTGGCCAAGCTGGGAGGAGAGAGCAGAAAACCAGAAGGGGACTCAGGGATGGATCGTTTTGAACATTGCCTCCACCGCCAGGCAGCCCAGGGAAGAGTTTGAAGAGTTTTGCCCCCAGCACTGACCACGGTGCACGTCTGTGGGTTAGGATGAGCAGGTTGGTGTCCCCAAGGAAGCAGGTGCAAAGAAAGGAGCACCAGGTCCTACAGAATTGGTCGAGGAGAGGCAGAACCTCTCAGCTCCTCACAAAAACCCCAGCCAGGAGGACCTCAGAGCCCCAGGCAGCAAGGCCAGGGCTGTCAGGTTGCCCTTTAATTTTGCTGGGGATACCAGAGCATCCTCCTCCATCCCAAATGTTCCTGCAGAGCTTTGTCCCAGAGACCACATCTCTCCCAGGGCTTCACCACCTCACTTCCCAGCAGAAAAACTCCTCCGGAGGTAATTTAGGAGCCCCAATCCCCCAGCTGAGGAAAGATCAGCATTCCTGGATGAGGCCTCCTGTATATAACCACTGCACATTTCTACCTGCAAGCAGACAGTGTGATACCCACTTCTTATCACTTTTACCCAATAAAAACAGTTCTGAGCTTTCTCCACTCGCCCAGCACAACACTTACCCTCCTTCTCTGGCCCCAAGCCGCGACAAGTCGTCATCGCTGTCGTAGCGCCTTGGATTGTCGAAGAAGTAGGCTCTGGAGCTGTAACTGTGACTATTGACCATTCCTGCTGGAGTCTGTGACAGGAAAAAAAAAGGCCAGGAGTGAGATTTCTGACAGCTTTCCTAGAGATCTGCTCCCAAAACAGGAGGTGTTGAGCCTCAGCAGCTCGCCCCGACCTACCAGGTTCTGACTCAGTCTCTGAGCCCGGAAGAACAGCACCACGAAGGTTGTTGGCACCAGCTCCCAGAGAAAGAGAACCACTCCGAACACGACGTATTCTTCGCTGCTCACTTCCATGTGCACCTGTGGAAGGAAGTTGGAGGTCTCTAAATTCTTAGCTGTCAGAGCTACACGGCTCCCGGAGCTGGGCACAGCTCGGGGTAACTAGAAATGCGGTGAGATCCTGATGAAAACTTATTCTGAGCCTGATGATCCTTATTAAACATTGCTCCTCTGCTCTAGCTGACTTGTTCCTCCTCTCCCCCAAAAGAAGAATTAGACTGAACTTGATGAGGACAACAGAGAATCTCTGCTGATGTCCTCCTGAAGTAGGGAGGAGGAGGAAGATTCACACTTGCCCCAGTGGAGAAAACAAGCAGGGTTT
The DNA here is from genome assembly GCF_963932015.1 of Anas acuta. Classification (NCBI taxonomy): domain Eukaryota; kingdom Metazoa; phylum Chordata; class Aves; order Anseriformes; family Anatidae; genus Anas; species Anas acuta. The sequence continues at coordinate 3,262,484 of NC_088983.1, read as the reverse complement.
CAGAACACAGAAATCCAGCTTATTTAAGGATTCAGAGGAACACACACCCCCATGTAACACCCTTTTCCCCTACACATGCCCCCACGGGAGCCCTTTCACCTTGCTCCTAGCTCTGGACTCGGGGTGACAGACTTACCTTATCAGAAAGGTTGTCCCAGCCATAATTAAATGGCCCAGGAACACTGTCTGGAGATATGGCCACAGCTACCAGGTTATAGCAAGCCCTTGAGGAATACAGAAGAGCGACTACAGAGCCCACAAGAATAGCTTGGCAGACAGATGTTCCCTGGAACAGAAAGGAAAAAGCAGCTTTAAGACAAACCTTCCTACAGAGCTTGGATTTCCCCCATTTAAATACACGAGAAGCTGTGCAGGCTAGAATGCCCTAGAACATTCGTATGTTGCTAAAATATTCAGAGCTGGTTAAGAGCTTCCTCATGTGATGAGTTCACTGGAGTAGCAGGAAAGGCTCAAGGCACAGGAGCATCATCCTCAGGGTTTTACTGACCTGAGGAGTTGTTTGCCAGCTCCAAACCGGTGGTCCAGAGATGGCCCCACACACACTGCCTTCCTCTGGCAGCCTCCCCAAGACCAGCCAACAGCCACCAAGCAGATCTTGCTGCTTTTAACATCCTCAGCAGGCCCAGACTTTGCTCCTTGGAAGAATCATTCTGAAGGTGTTAAAAACCTTCACCGGGCAGTCCAGCTGGGTACTCAGAAGAAGCAGGCTTCTCCATAGCACCCTGTACAAGAACAAAGCCCTACAGGCAGCCCCAGGCATGGAACTAGAGGAAGCTGCCACGTCCACAAAGCTCTGAGGAGGGCTTGATAAGTTAATTAATGCCCAGAGCCAGTTAGAGCTGGATGCCTGGGTTAAGTGAGCAAGGATTTGAGGAGGCTGGCAGCTTAGCATTGCCTGCTGCAAGAAGTTTATCACCTTTCTCCTGTTCCTGAGGAGGAAAGCATCCAACAGCCTTCACAAGCCCCACATTTTGGGTAACCTTCCTCCTGAGGGAGGCATGGCAGTGCTTTAAATGCTTTAAACCCCCAGATTCACCCGAGGACACACTGGGAAGGTCTCTGAGGAGTCCCTCTGACACCTGGAAGGACAGAAGGGCTCAGAGCACACGAGGCGAGGCGCTGCATTACTGTGAAGGCAGCAGTTCAAAAATATCCAAGCCAGGCAGCTGACTTCCTTCTGCACCTGACTGCTCCCAGGTCCTACAGTTTGCCCTACAGCTGCTTCCAGGCTGATCAGGAGACTGCTGCCTGCCCTTCTCGCCAGGCAGGGAATCAAAATCACTGCCTTTGTTAGGGGTGAGGGCTTTTCAGAGGAAGAAATTGGGGAAGAGCTCTTAAGTGCATGCTTAATTGCAGCCTGCTGCCCCACTCAGGTGAAGCTGCTGGTGGTTCACCCTCTTCATCTGCAGGAGGAGAGTTGTACATGTTCAGAACCTCACCTGTCCTTCTGCTGTGGGACAGGGCCCACAGAAGCTTCTCCTCCCATCCAAGATGCTCCTCTCAAGCAGAACACATTAGCACTGCCTCTGGATTAAACAATCCAGGCAGCTAATGCTGGACTGTTACTAGATTCCCTCTGCAGAGAGGGGTGTTACATGTCAGAGCTAGCAGTACTGTGCTTCGTGGCAATACACTGCAGGAACTACATCTTACTTCTTAGAGAACCCTCTCTTCCAAATTTGAATCCCAAAATTAAACTAAAAATTGAGTTCTGAAGTTAAACCTCTAAAACTGAGAAGCATGAGCAGCTGCTAAGCCTCCTGTTGTGCCAGCAAAACTGCAGGCACCTTCCCCTAAAACATGCAGGGCACATTATCCCTGTACAGGAGCACATCGCTCTGGAGAGAGGAGCCCGGGGCAGTCCACGAGGCTTTTCCCTACCTTGGACTCGAGGTAGACGTTTGCTGAAGACATCTTTCCCAGTTTGCACATGCAGCAAGCCAGGGAGATTGCACAGAGGATGAAGAGGCTGTCGTTGACCAGGGCACGGGCGAGGACCGTCCACTTCAGCTGGTCCTGCGGGACCTCCCCGTGGATTAGCATTGCACAAGTCAGGTTCACAACGAGGAAGAGGAGGCTGGTGAGGATGGAGCCCAGATATAAGAGGACCCTGGAGAGAAGATGGAAAAAAAACAGTTAAATCACATGGTTTTGGAGTCATACTTCACAATCCTTCAGTCTCATCAGGATAGAGGGCCTCCCAGCAAGCAGAACTCGAGGCATGCTACAAAATTTGGGCATTCCAGGAAGTTCCAGTGGTTGTACTGACAGCCCAGGTCTGCAGAGTATTTATTTGTCTGAGCTGCTCTCCTACAGCACAAGCTGTGAGTGGCCATGAGTTACCAGGCTCATCTTCTGACAGTCAGGCTCTTATCTTGCAGATTTTAAGTGTCGCTCGAGCTCTGCATTAACTTCAGTCGATACGTTCTGAGTCATCACAACCACTGCAGCTTTATTGAAAGCCACTGGAGCTTGCCTTTTCCACCATGGGATTACCTGGAAAAGGCCAGGAAGCACCTGTGCTGCACAGAAGTGTACCACTTTTTGCTCAAACACCTCTCTTGGAGGTGGGACAGCTCAGGAGGACCTCGAGAGTTCCCCTAGCTTGCTATCAGCACCCACGCCAGGATGCTGATGGCACACGGAGGCATGCAGCACACGTTTCACCTTCCTTGGCATCCTTGGAGCTCACATTCCTGCTCCAAGGAGCAACACTGACCCTCTGTCAGAGCACAGCCGAGTAAGGCGTTAGCTCTGTTCAGTTTTTGGGGTCCAAAAACCCCATTTCTTATGCCACAGGCTTAATTCACCTTAAGCAGCCTCTAAAGATTACATGAAAGCACCACTTACTTGTACTTGTTGAATTCAGCTGCACATTTCACTTTGAATATGACCTAGGGGGAAAAAAAAAATTGCAGAGCATTACTGAACGTGCCCTGCAGCTCTCCTTTAAGCTTGGTGATGATGGATACAACAGGAGCCACCATCCAGCTGGGGATCTTGAAGGACCACGGCACCTCTTAGCACAAAATCTTGCTTTGTACCCACTGCAAAAGAGACTTGCAAGGTGTCTGATGGGCACGGACACCAAATATCCCATAGGTGTGGGGTTAAAGACCTTGTCACTAAGGACTCAAGGGAATAATTTTATGGATTTCAGTGAAATCAAGCATGATTGAGCTCCTGTTGGAGAAGACCACCTCAGCAAGACAAATAATGGATCCAAACCAGCCCAGTGGTGTCCTGCATGCTGTAAGAGACATGCAGAGCTCTCAGCTCCTCCACCCTGCAGGTATTTGGAGACCAAACACACCTGAGAAGTAACTCAGAGGGAAGAAGCCCTCCAGAGGTGGAAGGCCCAGCTTTTTGAGGTGTGTGGCACCTGGTGGCAGCGATCTGCAGCCCACAGCACTCCCCAGAGCACCAAACACTCTGTCCAAAAGGGAATCAGCGCTGCCATCCTTCCCCACAGCCCAGGGACCTGCGGGGTCACACTCAGCCTCACAGCTCGTGTCCTGAGGATTGGGATCCCGAAGGAACTGGGGAGGACAGAGCCTCCGAGGCAGATCCAGGGTTCAGCGCAGATCTCAGCAAGTGCGGAGGTTTGGTTCCACTTCTTCCAGGAGCTCTCCCTGTCACCTCCCAGGCTGCAGCTGCAGGGAAGGATCACTCACCCATCCCTCACAAGGCACTCAGCTGTTCCTCCTGCTGGGATTTCAGCACCACAAAGCCTCTGGAATCAGGCTCCTGCCACCAGGATTCCCAGCAACACTCCGGGACCTGAGGGCTGTCTGTTCCATTATGATTGTTTCGAGCATTTGAAGTCCTTCCTACAGGAATTGGACAGCTTCAGACCCTGTGCCAAGTACTCCAAGCAGTTCCCGAAGCCCTCTGCCCCGTTGTTGAGGCTTGCAACAGTCAGAAGCACAAAGTGATGCACACTGAGCCCATCCAAGAGGAAACCTGAGCCTTGGAAGGAGAAGCACTTTGAGACAGAAATCCTCGAATCCTCCATCCTTGCCTTGCCTGTAGGCTGCATCCAATTGCTTTGGGAGCATCAGGACAGCCAGCCAGGAAGCCTCTTGGTCTGGCACACAGCTGTGCAGCATGGAAATCCAGTTCAGATACTGGTGCCAGGGCTCTGACTCCCAAAAGAGCAGCCCACAGCCACAGCCTCTGCTAGCAGCAAGCCCCCAGACAGACAGGGGAAGGCCACGGGGCAGCAGAAGGGAGGTGCTGGCTCCAGCATCCCCGTGCAGCTCCTCGTCTCTGCCCTCTGAGTGCAAATCAAGAGCCCTGGCTGGACAGCTGCAGGGATTTTCCTTGCCTTTTTCCTTCCAGCCTCGGGTTTTTCTTAGCTATTTAGCCTCAACACCAACCTACAGATGCTCCTCTGCTTGATCGTGGTGCATCCAGCCACAAGAGACCTAAAAGAGGCAGAAAGCTGTCATTTCCTGGTGGAATCAGCCTCAACCAGCACCTACGGTCACCTCCTGGCTGCTGACACAGCCACCCGAGCACAGGAACCAGCTCCAGGACGGAGCATTTTGAGGCTGTGACCCCTCAGCAGCTGCCCCCAGCGAGGACAAGCAGCTCCCAGGCTGGATGCTCTCCCCGTGCCTGTCTGCTCCAGAGCAATTAGAGGAGCTGGGATGAAAGAGGCTGATGTCATCCCGCCCGATGGAGCACTCAGACCCAGACAGGTGAAGGGTTAGGGCCACGCCAGTCTGGCGGAGCAGCCCCGAGCAGAGCCCTTACTCATCGCTGTGCACGGCTGCTGACTCCCAGGCCAGGCAGCGATGCCAAAAAGGTCTTGGAAAGGGTCAGGACGAGGTTGTTGTGGCTGCATTTATGGATGCTGGCTCTTGGTGATGACCTGGGGGCAGCAGCAGCTGGCAGGCTCTTGGGAGAGGCGGTGAGGCTCCAGCAGATGCCCGGCTGGCAGCAGAGGAGCTCTTCCAAACAGGGCTGGGGGCGTCCTGGGCATCCTTCTGCCTGCTGGGAGCAGAGCTGAGAAATTCTGACAGACCCTGATCTCAAGGAGCTCCATAAATCGAGCGAGATCAGCGCAAACAGCGCAGCACAGGCCCCGTTTTCCTTCCCTGCTTCGACAGATGCCATTCCTCCGGCACCCCCACAAAGGCAGCACTGTGAGCAGGGACAATCGGCCATGCCTCCGGCACAAAAGCAGCCTCAGCTTTTATCTGAGGGCATTTCAACCAGGGACAGCAGCCCCAGAGCAGGGACAGCCCTGTGCTCCCCTACAGGTTGCTGCCAGCTGGCCTGAGAGAGCTGGGAACTGCTGGGCCCTCTGAGCACCTCCTGCCTGAAGCCACCTGAGCAGATCTCTAAATCCTCAGTGTTTCCACAGCAGCTTCTTACTTTTTTCACTTGCTTGCTCCTCCTGAGCTTTAAGGAAAAAATAAAGAACACATCCAAGCTGGCAGAAAGGTGCCATGTGTTGGTAGCTAAGAGGATGGGCTAGTTTTATCAGCCTGCTCTCCAAGCAAAGGAGAACAAAATCACCATTTTTTTTGGTTAAAATGGAAGCCAGGAGAGCACCAAAGGTCCATCGAGGTGGATTTTCTCCAAATCCCACAAGCTCTGGCTTTCACCACCATGAGATCACTCCAAGACACGACGTGCTGGCCACCCGTGCTGCTCGGGGCAGCCAAGTGTCAGGCCCTGCTCTGTGGGGAAGCATGCACACCCATTAAAATAAGTCACTTTATCCTTTTCCCCACTCTGGATGCTGAGCTCCTATTTCCTCAGACAGGATTTCCCTTGGCTCTAGGTCTGCAAGGAGAGAGAAGCAGGGCATACCCAGCCAGAGTCCACTGCAAAACAGCCACCACAGCAGGAAGGGAGCCTGCCTGAACTCATTTGCCTTTCGTTAATGGAGCTTTTTAATGAGCCTGCGAGGTGGTAAACCTGCTGTCAAGTCCAGCAGCCTCACGGAAAACAGAAATCCAGCCACTTTGGGGCAACAGAGCTCGGGATCTCCTGCTGAGCTTGCCTCCTAAGGGACACACAAACACCTACCAGATAGAAAAATGGGTAGCTCAGGCTCCCTTCAATGTAAGGATGGATTATAGACATTATATCCTAAATATTATGCAGCATTTCTTATTCTGCTGGCACTCGACAGGCAACGCATCCGATATTGGCAGAATTACACCAGCTCCCAGGTGTTTGTGCTGGGCAGGGAAGCACCCACACAGCTGAGCAACCCCACAGCCCCGAGCCTCGTGGTATCGTGTGAGGGCAGACGTCCTAGGGAACGTGAAATAATCCCCACCGGTGAGGCATCGGAGCGCCTTCGCTGCCTGTGAGCGATTCCTTTGTGAGGCTGCGGGGTCTGAGCAGCAGCGACGGAGCTGGAAGGAAAAAAAGTGCTGCCTGTTTACGAAGCGAGTCCCCGAACCAGGAGGCTGCTGGCGAGAAACTGGAGCAGAAGGGAAATATTCGGAGGGGGAAGGGAGCAAAAGGAGGGGTCGGGGGGTGAATAAAACCAAGCTGAAGGGGGATAAAACACAAAACAAGTGATGGGGGAAGGCAGGGGAGGAGGGACGTGGATCAGCACCAAAAACAAACGGCTCAGCGCCGTCCTGGGGGTGTTGTTGTGCCGGGAAGGGGCTCAGCTCCGCAGCCCAGGCTGTTACGGGGGGAAGCAGAGGGGTTTTGGGGTTTTTATGAGGCACCAAAGGGCACAGAAAGGAGCGGGGCTGGCGGCGGCGAGGGGCCAGAGGGAGCGCAGCAACAATAGCAGAAGAGGCTCCGGGCTGGTGACGTAATGCTTGGCGGCCCTCCAGGCCCCTGCTGCTTGCTGCTGCCACTTCCCGGGCCCTTAGCAGGAGAGAAATCAATGAGAAATTAGAGAAAAAAAAGGTTAAAAAAAAAAAAAGCCTCGTGAAGGGACCCACGGCGCTGCCACCCCCACACAGGGAGGGGAGCAGGGGGCACCCTGTGTGTGTGTGGGGCTGCCCCTCAACCCCTCCCCACCTCAGCACTCAGGCCACGACCCCAAAACCTCCCATTTTTCCCCCAAAACCCCCATTTCCCCAAAAACCCTCATTTTTCCCTCAAAAACCCTCATTTTTCCCTCAAAAACCCCTCCAAGCGGGGTTTTTAAGCCGCCAGGCGCCCCTCCTCCCCCCTCACCCCTTTCCCATGCCCTGAAAGCGCAGAAAAACGCCGAATTAAAAAAAAATCACCTCAGCAAAGTAGAGCGTGAGGAGGCAGAGGCTGCAGAAGAGCAGGCAGCCGGGCAGGCAGTGCAGCAGCCAGTGGGCGAAGGGCTGCGGGAGCCGGAGGGCCCTGGGGGAGCCCTGCAGGCAGAAGGAGAAGAGCGTGGTCCTGAGGGCGGCCCAGAGGAGGCCGAGGAAGAGGCAGAGGGTGCGGTAGCTCAGCCGCCGCTGCCGGTAGTAGAGGAGCAGCCAGAGCTGCAGGTAGGCGAAGAGGAAGAGGGAGGCGCACAGCGCCGTGTGGACGGCCGTCAGCCCCAGCTCCACGCCGGACACCGTCGCCTCCACCGCCGCCACCACCGGGGCCGGCCCCTCAGAGGGGGCCGCCGGGGGGTTCATAAGGAGCGGGGGGGAGGCGGCACCGAGCCCGCGGGCACCGCCATGGAGCTGTTGACACACGCGCAGCGCCCTCCCCGCCGCGCTGCCCGCCCGCCCTCTCTCCGCCAAGCGAGTGAGGAGCGCCGGTATTTGAGGGGGTGGCTGGAGGCAGAGCGCGCTCCCATTGGTTCTTCCTGGATCTAGCCCCGCCCTCCTAGCGCAAAGAGGAGCGGGGATTGGGCAGCGCTCACTGTCACTCTCCGCTAGGCCACGCCCTCCCGCTCGCCGGCCTCTGGCAGCGCTGAGCTTCGCCCCCGCCCCCCTGGGGGAGGGGCCTGAGGGGGGTTTCGCGTTTCTGATTGGTTGCGAGAGATAAGGGGGCGTGGTCGGGCCTTTCGCGGCGGCGCGAAGGGTCCTGGCAGGTTGAAGGGGGGTCCCGCTAGGGTCCTGGCAGGTTAAAGGGGCCCCATAGCAACAGGGCTGGGTCCTGGCAGGTTGAGGGGGTCGCGTAGGGTCCTGGCAGGTTGAGGGGGCTGCTAAGGTCCTGGAAGGTTGAGGGGTCCCCTAAGGTCCTGGAAGGTTGAGGGGTGCCCCGGCAGCAGGGCAGCTGGGGGGGCAGGTTGGGTGGCCACCATGGGGGGGGCTTGGGGACGTCGCTCGGAGTCCCCTCCGTGTCCTCATCGCCTACGCTGAGACCCCTGAGGCTCCGATCCGTCACCCACAGCGAGCTGCGGCACGGGAACCCTGCCTGCGTGCTCCCCGCGGGGGACGAGGGACGAGGGAGCAGCGGCGCCTACACACTGGGCACCCAGGTAGGTGACAGTGACATCCCAGGTAGGTGACACCCCAAGTAGGTGACAGTGACACCCCGGGTAGGTGAGACCCCAAGTAGGTGACATCCTGGGTAGGTGACAGTGACACCCCGGGTAGGTGACATCCCGGGTAGGTGACGTCCCAGGTAGGTGATAGTGGCACCCCAAGTAGGTGACATCCCAGGTAGGTGACACCCCAGGTGGGTGACAGTGACACCCCAAGTAGGTGACATCCCAGGTGGGTGACAGTAACACCCCAAGTAGGTGAGACCCCAAGTAGGTGACACCCTGGGTAGGTGACATCTTGGGTAGGTGACACTCCAGGTAGGTGACAGTGACACCCCAAGTGGGTGACATCCCAGGTAGGTGACATCCCAAGTAGGTGACAGTGACACCCCGGGTAGGTGACACCCCGGGTAGGTGATGTCCCGGGTAGGTGACGTCCCAGGTAGGTGACAGTGACCCCTCAGGTAGGTGACATCCCTGGTAGGTGACATCCCAAGTAGGTGACCCCCCAGGTAGGTGACAGTGACACCCCGGGTAGGTGACACCCCAGGTAGGTGACAGTGCCACCCCTGAGCCAGCTCGGGATTGTCCATCAGCAATACCATCCATCAGCATGGGGCCAGCTGCCCCGCAGGGGCTTTGGGGACAAGGAGGGTGCTGGGTCACACCATGGGCTGTTGGCTGTGCACTGCCATGGGACAGCTCTGCCCCGTTGGGAGGCTGCGGCGTGTCCTCCGGGGTGCTGGGAGGTGGGGGCTGAAAGTGAAAAAACTCAGGGAAATGAGTTTTATTTTTATATTATCCTGAAGGGCCCTTTCTGGGGTCCCCAGCAGGAAAGGGGGGTCCCATGGCAGGGGGGCAGCACGGGCACGTCGCAGTGAGACAAAGCATGCTGGAGAACAGGCTGGGATTTTATTTAATGTGAACGTTTCCCAGCCTGTTGAGGACCCTCGAGAAGCCAAAAAGGCTCCTAGTGCCAAAAAACAGCTCCTGTAGGTCACGATAGCCTCACTTTTGGGCACCCTCACCCCCTTATTCCAGCCCCATATCTCATATGCTCACACCAGGGCCTCCCCTGGTGTGGGATCCGAAATCGCAGAGCAGGGGGGAGGCTGCAGGGACACTGGGGGAAGTGTCAGCGTGCCGGAGAGGAGCCCCGTTATCTCGTGCCTTGGTGTGCCAGATGTGCCTCCAGTCCCCTGAGCTGTGCCGGCTCTGGTCCGGGTGGCGGAGGGGGTGCAAAGCAGCCTGCAGCCTCCCGAAAATGCTGCTGGTGAAAAGGGGGTTTGTCTGCGCACGGAAAATCTGTGAGCACTCAGCTTTGAAGCAAGGATTGGGGACAAATAGTGGATAAACAGCGCTGCGGTGAGGCTCTGCCTGCCCTCCGAGTGCATGAGCTCGTTGTTCCAGCAAAAGCGTGTAGTGATAATTAACCTTAGAGTCGTCAGCTGATTAGGAGAAGGCTGGTGCTGGCCACTTTTTGGAGGGAGGGCAGGGAAGAGAAGCCTGTGGTGAAAAATAATGTAAAGCAGCGGAAAATGCAATATTGCTGCCCAGCCATAGGATTCCACAAAACCAATGCATAAAAAGACAAAAAAAAAGACAAAAAAGACTGAAATATTTTGCTTATTGACATCAGCAGCATTTCAACAGCTGTCAGCAGTATATGTCACCAGTTGTCAGGCATTTCACGTGGAGTTTGTGTGGTCCTTTGATGAATTAAAGACTCTCAGGACAGCCCAGGCCCTGGTCAGCGAAGTGGCCATGGGCTGATGGTTTCCAGATGCACTTTAGTGGGATCCCTAAGGTGCTTTCTGTGCCTGTGATGAACCAATTTATCGTTTTCTTAGGAGAAAAAACAGGCTTGCAGACAGTACACCTGTTGGGACAGCCTCTGCGTTAGGACAAGCTAGCTGCAGGCCGACGTGCTGCTTTAGGAAAGGCCGGGCAGTCAGGTGTGTCCTGTGGGATTCTTGTGTGATTTGGGGAGCAGGAGGCTGAAACAAAGAGGATATTCTGTGAGTTTTCTGGATCCCCTAAAGAAATCCTGTCTGCACAGTCCAAAGTGCAGGACGAGCCCCGGGGCTGGCTGGCCGACGTTATGCTCTCCCTTGCGTTTTTCAGCAGCGTGCGTATTTGTTCTGGGGCATCCAGCCATGCCAGGGAGGCTGCTGCAGGCCAGTTTTGCCTGCTTTAGCTCACGGGTTGAGTCAGCCCTGTGTGGATTTGGGGTTCTTGTGTGTCCCCACTGCCGGCCAGGTTTGGAGGGCTTCACGCTGGTTAGCTGCTGCTGGGGGGGGCAGGACAGGCAGGGAGGCCTGGCTGCCAAAAACACAAAGCTTCTGGGTGCAAAGTGAATGTCCTGCTGCAACAAAAGGCTGGATATGTAGTGATGGTCACAGGAAAGGCCGTGGTGGCTCTGTTATCCTTTAGGAACATATTCCTAGGGAGTAAAAACTTGCTGGCTGGGGGCTCTGCAGCCTGGAAAATGCTGGTACAATGAGATAAAATGAAGAAGAAGCAGTAGTGTAATATATTCAGACCAAAAGGGTATTTATATACATATATTTATATTGGTGTTTTTTTGCACCTTGTCCAGTGCATCTTAAAAAACACCTCCTACCACCCTCCTTTGAAAGAAATAAGCTACAGCTTAATAAATACCGTAGATGGGGTCCTGGGGGTGATGAGGGGACCCCAGCCCATGTTTACCATTCAGGATTCCCAGGCTGAACCCAAAAATATAATTTGGCCAAGCTTTTCTTCATGTTCTCCACAGGGTTTTTCTCCCCGTGCCCAGCAGAGCAGTTCCAGTGCTCCACCGTGAAGCCTGGGGTGCTTCGAGGACTGCTTGTCGTCCCCTGGTGGGGTCGGGTCCCTGGGACAGCTGGGTGTGCTCAGACTTGATTTTGTCTGTAATAAAATACCCAAAGCTCCAGACTTGTTGGGAGGAAGCCCTTAAATCTGGTTTCAGTCCGTGTTGGTGGGAAGGCAGAGCAGGCCAGTGACTGCACCTCTGGGGTGAGGCCTGGCTTTATCGGGGGTTAAGAGATGTGCCCAAGGGCCTTACAAGTGATTTTAGGGGCAAAATGGGAGGTGGAAGGAGGAGGACACAGGCTGGCAGGAAGGATATGAGCAAAGGGGATGGGATCGCTGCCAGATTTCCAGCTGGGCAAGTGGATAGTGTTGTAATACCGAGGCTGAGGGAACAGACAACAGACTGACAACAAATTCTCCTGCCTCGAACAGTGACTGGAGACGTATTTGCAAAGGTTACCAGCTTGGACACATTTATGGGGTGTAATTCACGAAGAAAATCCTAAATACCCAGGTGCTCCAAGTCTCCCTGGATCATGGGTGATAAACGTCGCCTCCCATTCTGTCTCTGTGCCTCCAGGGAGTGCTCCTGGAGCTCTTTTTACACCTCTGAGACTGGCACATCGCTGTGGGGAGCCAGAGACTGGGGCTGGGAGGAACAGAGGGCTGGAGGGTGGGAAATTCAGGTTCAAGAAGGAGGAGGAGGAGAGGGATAAGCAGAGGTTGACGTGGCCCAGAGGGAAGCCCCTGGGCAGGAAGGAGTAACGGGGAGGTGAGAGGAAACGAATGGGGATGGGATGAGCAAATATGAGCACTTTTTTGGGAGTGAACAGCCAGAAAAGTGTGGGATGTGTGTGTGCTGGGGGGGTGGGACGGCGAGGGACTGTAGTGGGGCAGATAGGACTGGCTCTGGGAAAGGTGTAAGGAAGCACCAGAGACTTTCAGGTGAAAAGGTTTCATTGCTTCCTCAGCCTTCGTGCTGCTAAAGCCTCATCCAAGCACCTCGTGTACACAGGAGGGAGGGAAGGGAGCCTGTGAAGGCTGAGCGTGCCTGGCTTTCCCCAGCTGCCTGCTCTCGGAGCAAGGCTGAGGGACTTTGCTTGTTTTCAAGCATTTGAGTTTGGGCTCGTAACGGGGCAGCGATAACGAGCTGACAGCATCTGACACGGTGCTGGGGGGAATGACAGTCCATGTACACAGGGGCATTTGTTAAGGAAAGCAGCTGCAGCTCGGAATGCAAAGCAAACATGTTCTTGGTGGCTTGAATCCCAGCTTTGTCTCGTTGTTGGCCAGGGACGTTGTTGACCAGCCCTGCTGCGGGGCACTCAGCAGCAAAGCTGGGTACCTGAAGGGCAGGCTGCAGCAGAACCTGGTTTTAAAGAGGGGAATTAAATGACAAAAAGATGTTTTCTCATCTTTGTTTGACTCCAAAAGAAAAAAAAAAAAGGAGGGAAGAAAAACAGCCCTAAATTGAAAGCACAGAGGGTACATGTGCTTGCAGATACCACTCAGGGGAAAGGGAATGGCCTTTGCTGTCGTTTTCATGGTTGTGTGGATCACCTGCTGCTCGAGTAACTAGTTCGTGATGTCCTCAAGGTGTTTGTGTAGCTGTCACATCTGTAAATTAGTCGTGCTGCACCTACCTAAACAGAAAACACTCATATATGTGTGTTGTTTTTTTTTTTTTTGTTATTTATTTGTTTTTGCTTGTTTGTTTTTGCAGTTGTGGCTCTCCTGTGCCTGTTACCAACAGTAACCATGCCAGCCCAGAAGGACAGATGGTTTCCTTCCTTCTCATTCCTGCTCTTCTGCGCTTACTTCATTGCGATGCTGGGAAGTACGAGTCTGCTACAGGAGCTGAGCCCCCAGGAGTATTTCGGTGGCTTGCAAGCTGGCAGGGCATCCCTGGCTTACTTCAGCCCTAACGGTACGTATTCAACAGCATGCACATCAGCTGGGTTTGCAGGAGACTCGTGTCGGGGTGTGTATGGAAGTGGAATAACGAGGAGACAATTCTGAGTACTTTAAACCCAAAGCTGTTTTGAAGAGCTGGTCAAGCTCAGCTGGCAAAATGGGGTTTGCATAGCTCCTGAGTGCCCTTGGCAGGTGGAAGTGCCTTGGGGTGGCATCTGTCCTGGTTGTGTCCCTAAACACTCTCCTTCCAGCCTCTTCATTAATTTTCCAGATGCCCTGTAAGGAGCTACCCCCTGAAAGGTGCCGTGTTTCTTTTCCACAGGACGTCCCAATGTAATTAAAAGGAGATCCATCACCTTTTCCTTCTTGTTCTGCTCCCCCGTGACCCCCAGGCATGGTTTCTCAGAGACCTGGATGTGGGCTGAGGAACCCATGAACACTGGATGTGTTAGGAAGGGAGGTGGAGAGCTATCAAAAATAAAGCTGTGGTGGCTTTAGTGAAGGGGAGGACAGAAATCCAGCTGGATTCAGGGATCATCCATAAGATACAGCGACACTGATGCCCACCCTCCCCCTTGTCACAGCTAGCTCAAGAATTTGGTGACCCCCAGTCCCAGGGCAGTGAATTACTCCCAGCAAGGCTAGCAGAGCCTGGCCCGGGGAGAAAATGTGTCGTTCTGCTCTCCTGCTGCCTTGTCTGCAAGAGGAAAGGATTGAAATCAGTTTTTTTTTTTTTTTTTTTTTTTGCTGTTTTAGTTTCTCCTGGTGCCCAGCCCTTCTTGGAACAGATTGAGAACTCAGTCGAGGCTCTGCAGGACTATGGCATTTCGGTGGTGAAGGTAAATGAGGACAAGGAGTGGGGCAGGGTATTTCTGCAGGGCTGACTGTGGGGTGGGCAGAGGTTGTCTCTGCCGCCCTTGGTGATGGACAGCAGTGGGACCCCGCAGGAAAGGGGGTGCTGGCTGCACAGGGCATCCCATTTTTCTCTTGACCCAGCTTGTGGTAACCACAGCACACTGCTGTGAAACAAAAGCATCACACATGCTTGGGGGTCGTGTCACACCTTCTGCCTGTGGGATGGGGCAGATTCCTGTGTCCAGGGAAGACTTTACGTTGTCCACACTTCAAACAGAGCTTTGATTTGCATTTGTGGGTTTAGGAGACGTTTAACTTCTCATCTTTTTCTTGAAAATTGTCCCTTTTCATGGGAATCCTCATGGCCAGGCTTGGCTGGCTGATCTAATCTGACCTCCCAAGCAGCTGCATATGGTTTGTGGCATTGCCTGGTTACTGATGTGTGCCCCTAACCATGGTACAAGGAAGGATATGATCCCTGCTGTGTTGCACAAAAGAGCATCAGCCTGCTGCTTCACTCAGGGCATGGAACTTGCCTGACCCCATCTCGCCTTGTGCACTGGAAGAGGCTCAGACTGAAGAATGCTGGCAGGGGTCAGTTCACTTCTTTTCAATACCGTGCAATTAATGCTAAATAGGATGCGTTATTTTAAATTTTTTTGGCTGAATTTTTCTGCAGATGTAGGTGAGTGAATTACAGATTCATGCAAGTGCAATTAGATATTATAAGACGTGCTTTTATATATATGTGTGTGTGTGTGTTTCAATTCCTCCAGACGCAGACTGAGTTCAGTAAGCAAGCAGTGGTCTCTCACTCTGAATATGCTTGGCAGATCACAAGATCTCTTAATCCTGTCTGACCCAAATCGAGGCAGGCTGAGCTGGGGAACTGAAATACCAACTCCAGTCTGCAGCACTGCACTCTGTTCATCTCACTGTGTGATTGTATTTTCTCTCCCAGCAGTTTTGGGAAGGCTGGCACTTACATCCTGGGATGGGAGAATGCTGTGATACTGTGTGTTTGTAGACATTTGTAGAGCTGGATGTCCAATAAATACTTTTAATTCCAGGTTAACTGTCCCAAAGAGGATGTCTCAAGATACTGTGGAAAAGAAAATGCATTAAGGAAAGCCTACCTGTTCAGGTAAGGGGGGGGGTTGTTTCTGGGCACCACGCTGTAATTGCTTTGAAGTACAAAGGTTTGGAGGAAATGCTGTTAGGGAGCAGAGATGTCTGCATAGGAAGCATGGAGCCATGAGGATGGCAGTGCCATACAGATTTTAGCAAAAAATACCCCAAAAAGGTTCCACACATGCAAAGCAGATGCCTTGTCCTGAGTGTGAAAACCCCTGTCCTGCCCCACGTTCCTTTTTATCAGCACAGAGCTGTTCTGCTACATGAAACCATCAAAGACATCCTCAGTCAGTCCCTCTGGGCTCCCACCACCAGGTCCCCAGGACTACAGTCAGTGCACTACGTTCCGGATCTGCTCCTAGAAAGAAACACTCTTTGGTGCTCTTCCTGTTGTTGTGGTTGGCTCACCACGCAGGTGGGAAGGTTTAGCTCTTGGTCTCTGCGTGGACTGTCAGCTGGAAGCTTTTCCACATATCAGGTAGAGGGCTTTTTCAAAACAAATGTGCTCTGTTCTCATCGATTATAATATATGACAGAGGAGACCTTTTATCAGGGAGACCCTGCTAGTCCTAGGAACTCCCCAAGTTCAGCCCTGACATCTTCCTTCCAGCCATACCTGCCAGCAGACACCTGGAGATATCACTGAGTAGAAACGAATTTAATACGTGTTGCTAATCTTTCACGGTTTCTTTGCTGATATTTTTTCTTCTCTCCCCAGAGGGAACATGCTGATCAGAGAATTTCCTACCGATGCCTTGTTTGACGTGAACTCCATCGTTGCTAATGTTCTGTTGTAAGTACAGGCCAGATCCATCTCTGTGAAATTGTTTATTTTTCGTTTTCACTTGTCGATAGAAAAGTTTACATAAATATAAACTGCACAAGAGACTGTTTTCAGCCAAACAGAAGGCTCCTTCTCTCTTTGGGATGGTTTGACCCTGTTAAATCTGTGCCTGGGCAGCTGTATTTGGCTGTGAATCTTGCATCTGCCAGCAAGAAGCTGGAGTTTCACCTTTGTTTTTTTCTTTTCCATCGTGATTATGTGGCTGCAAATTCTCTCTTAAAAGAAAGCAGTTGCTAATGAGTTTTCTGGCTTCTCAGTGCCCTGCTCTTTAATGAAGTTAAATACGTCGAAACACTGACGGATCTTCAGAACATAGAAAATTCACTGAAAGGGAAGTCGAACATGGTCTTCGCGTACGTATCAGCTACTGGAACCGCAGGTATTAACACCCAGCTTTCCTTCTTTGCTCACCCCCAGAGCCTTTTTTTTTACTAATGTGGAAGGGAGCTTGTTTTATGACTCAGAATCCTGGAAATGGAGAATTGAAGACATGTGAAAAGGCCACCCAAACACGAGCTCTCTGTCTTGCTTTGTTGCTAAATGAATCAGGTTGACCAAGATGGTTTTGCTGGGAGCACACAAGCTTTCAGAGGTGGACTGGACAGAGAAAGCAAGCCAGTGGTTGCCGCCTGAATAAATAAACCTATAAACCTACAGATATGTAGCAGAACGCTTTCACCTGCCCCACCTCTGTGTTTGCTGGAGATCAGCAGTTGGGTTCAGCCTGTGACTCGGTTACCTCCATAGCATGGCTTCAGCCCCTTGTGGAGTTTTACTGAGAGTTTCTGAAAGCTTGATGCTTGTCTTGATGCTTGTGAGTGGGAAGGATGAAGAGGGAGATCTGGACTGAGCTGCAGCAGTGAATTAGTCACACCTTTCTCTCTGCAGAGCACAGAGCTGTGATGGAAGTGGCTTTTGTCTACGGGACTGTCCACCAGTTTGTTCTGACAACTGAGGCAACACTGTTGAAAGACACCAGGTATGTCCAAACACACACACAAACGCACACCCACCAGGTATATCTGCTCCCCTGCACTGCTTTTTTAGTTTCTCAGGTTCCCAGGTCAAATCTAGCATTGGCATCCTTGCTAGCTTGCACGGGAGAAAAATCAGTTTCACTAGAAGTGAACCTTGCAGCCTGTGTTTAAAGCATCCAAATGTTGCCAGGCCTGTAACGCACTGGGCTCACTGCTGGCTTCATGCTGAGCCATAGAACAGATGATTTCCAGTCAAAGATCAGCTTGGGGTCCTCCAGGATATTTAGGAATCTCCTTTCCAACCAGCTGGCAGTGTTGACCTTTCTCAGCCCCCTTGGATGTCAACAAGCTCAGGACCTACATATGTATTTTGCATCTCAAGGTAAAAGTCCGCCCTAGGGTGGAATTAGGGTAACAGCCAAGGATGGATGGTGAGATCTGTTTTGCTTTTTCCAAAACCGATGCTGCTTGTGTTCCTGGCTTTGGACTAGCCATTGTTGACTGCTCATTGACTGGGATTTTATAGAAGAGCCCACTGTCTCCCTTCCCTAGCTGAGTGACCAAACCTCAGCCATGGGTTCCCTGGAGCTTTACAGAACAAAGGAGTCACTGCAGGATGGGCAGAGAGGAAGGTGGGATTATCAGATGGCATGCTGCATCTTCAGCAAGGCATTTATACAGCAATGTGCTTGCTTTCACATCGTGTTTTTGCAGACTGTGATCAGGGATCGCGTTTTTTGCTTGCCACTAGATGGCACGATTGTCATTTGGACAGGACATGGCTTCATCCTACACAGAGCTGAGAGGGCACCAGCAGTAAGGCTTTGGGGTCTTAATACAACATCCACTCTTCCACAGAGAGATCGTAAAGCCCTTTACAAAAAAAAAAAAAAAAAAAAAAGAAAAAAAAAAAAGGTGATCCTTATGCTAGAGATGGTGTAATGGATGCATGGGGAAAAGAATGTGACCTCCCAAAGTTGACCCGCAGCCCAGCACCAGTGGTGGTACCAGAACCAGGAACCACCACTAGCCAAGGAACCATCCAGGGAACTTGATGTCACTTCTTCCTTTGTAACAGATAGAACCAATGCTGTTCAAAAGGTGAAATATTCCTTACATAGTACGTAAGATGTCATCAGGGAGGTAAAAGACACGAGTAAACCTATATTTCAGCTGTCCTCCCCAAGCCAGGGTCCCCACTGGAGTGGCAAGGCTGGTCCCAATGAGAAAAGCTTATTTTTGTCCTTTTTGAGCTAAGCCAACTGCTCTGTGGTTGGGGTCATTTATACCAGGGTCTTCAGTAGACAGAGAGCATCGTTGTGAAAGGTGCCTGGCCACAACTCTACCTGGTACCAGTAGAGCTCTCAAAGTCCCATGTGCCCGTCACACCCTGAACTGGGAGAATATCTGCCCTGTAAAATCCTGCCAGCAAATACTGGCACTCTGTCAGGGTATTTTTAAGCCCCGTGATGGATCTCCAGCTCAGTGTGGGTTTTGTTTTCTCTCTCCCCGCAGCGATGAGCCTGATGCATCATCTGCCCGGCTCTTGTTCTGCCACTGCCAGCAGGCCACGGACGTGGCGCAGCCCTGCAGGAAGACACCCATGGAGCAGGATCTGACCGTGCTGAACATCCACAGGCACCTCAAACTCATGGGGGCTCCTCTTGTGGTACGATGGGGAGAGAGAAATGATGCACCAGGCTCGGGCTGTGCAGTGCGAGGGCAGCTGGGGCAGATGAGGGAGGTGGGAACAGAGGACGAGGCAGAGAAGGGGAATCTGCCCCTTCCCCATGCTCCTAGGTTGAATTCAAGCAAAGAAAAGGTCTGAGACTGTGAGTAACACTCTATTTTATTGCTGAGCTTACATGGACCTCCTTTTCAGGGGTGCCCAGGGCCAATCTGTGGTCCTGTGGTTGCACCTAAGCAAAATGAACGGGAATGTGCTTCATTCAAAATGGGCTGGAGGTGCCTCTTTGAATTTGCTGCGACTTCTGGGCTCCCCACAGGAGGATCAGCACCTCAGGGAGACAAGATTCACGCCCTGGTGGGGCACAGGAGACAAGAGGCTCCTTTTCCCTTTTCCCACTGGGCAGAGGGGGCCTCCAGTTCCCCCTGGTGACAGCTCTGCCAAGCAGAAATGAAGTCTCTACGTCAGCCAGCCTCCTGGAGTAAGCCCGTGGAGGGAAGTACTTCATTAAGCAGCTCTGTGCTGTCATGAAACAACATGTCAGAGGCACAAAGGGAAAGGATGCCAGCTCTTGTGTGTGGCAGACAAGGTTTCCAAATTGCCCCGGGGCACAGCTGTCAGATAAATAGAAATTAATGGAAATCTGACATCAGGAGGTGCCAGGGCACAAAAAACATGAATATATAAAGCTCAGATTTTCAACAGGGATGGTCCTGAAAGGTCGGAACAGTTTAACCAGGGTTGTAGGGGTTCTGCTTCAGTGGGTGTTTTAGAATCAGGGTGGAGGTATCTGGAAGGTATTTCTAGAAGGTATCCTTATTTCGGTGGCTGGAGAGAACACGATGACTTGGGCTATGCAGGAGATCAGCCTGCCAGGTTATCTATTGGCCTTAGAAACTGCAGGCTATGAACCCTCTCCTAGGCTCCAAATTTCAATGAGGAAGTTGTTCCAGGCTTTCAGTCTCACTTTCCAGCAATTTTTAAAGTGGTGGTGATCTGGTGGTTGGTTTTCCAGCTGTTTTCCTCAGAAAAATGAGGCTTCTGTGCCTCCTTTTCCAATTACTTTTGAGCCTGTTGATCAATTTCAAAAATAAATTCAATGAAGTTCCATTGAAATAGGCAGCTGGCTGGAAAAGAGCTGAAATATACCAAATATGTGGAGATGTGCTGCAGTATAACCATGTATCTTTTCCAGACAGAGGTTGCTGAGGACCCAGAGAAGGTTTCCACTGTTCACTTACAGCTTGGGCTACCGCTTGTGTTCATCCTCAGCCAGAAAGAAACCTACGAGGCAGACAGGAGAACAGCAGAGTTTTTGGCCTGGCAGCTCTTGGGGAAAGCAGGAGTCGCCCTTTTGTCCAGGTATTTGCTTCCCTGTGTTTGGAGAATTCTCCTTGGTTTTCATGGTGTTTCTGAGCTTGGTTTCCCCACAGCAAGGACAATGGGATCACAGTCAGTGGGTTTAGTGACTGTGATCCCATTTTTTCTGTGTGAGAAGCAGTAAGAGTATGTTAACATATGGTGAGAGGATGTCAAATTAGAGGGCATGATTCTCCAGAATCACTTCAGTTTGGTTTCGGACTCTAGCTGGAAGTGTAGCCTCTATATTTGAGTCTCTTGCTGATTTAGAAGTAGAAGAATAGTCAGACTGAAAGAAATTTCAGAAAGGAAACTTGGAAAGCACAGGCCAAGATCACAAAGATCAAAAGACCAAAAACCAGAGATCTTTTGAGGGCTTACTCGCCCATCTGTGCAGGTGATGTTTGAGCTGGAGCCGGGAGAGTGGGCAGCCCGTGACAAGTCAGGATCTCCCATTCCTGAGGGGCTGCCCCCTCCTAAATTTTGTGTGTCGGCGGGTGATGCAGCAGCTGTGGGTTGGGACCTTGATGTGACATGTCTGCTCTGTGCCCATGCTGCTGGCAGCAGCGCAAGTGGAAGGAGATGCAGGAAGGATGGGTGTGGGCTGTTTTCTTACAGCTTTCTGCCATCGTGGTATCTCCTAGCACAGAGGCACTTCTTGGCTGCGTTCACCCTGAGCCAAAATCCACCGTCAGAGCAGCTGCGCTGGGATGTGGCTACCAGCGTGTGAGCACAGACATGAATCATGGAAAGGGAATTCAAAGCCCTTGTGAAATAAGCACAGATTGTGTCAGTCCCACCGGGTCACTCGGGACTTAGCTCTTCAGCACTAATTTAATTCACGTGGGCTGGGCTCCCACAGGTACTGTGGGGCCCTGAAGCCCTCTGTGAGGACGTGGTGCTGCTCAGAGTGGGGTGATTGCCATCCAAGCAGGCTGGACAGAGCAGGTAACCTTGCACATCCTCACACCATCTAATATTCTCTTTGTATTTTGGAAGGGACCTTGTGGATTTGAATGTTCTGCTCCGGTCCAACGTCGCTCTCAAGACACCAGATGAGGTTCGATGTCGGATTTCTGTATTGTACAACTCTTATTTCACTATCTGAGAATATCAGCTCTCGTGAGAGGGTGTTGCTTGCCTCTGTTGTGATTTGACAACCTTCCCAAAAGCTCAAGGGAACATAGTCTTTCCATAGCTCTATGCACGTATTTGGAACCGCCTGAGCTCGGTACAGCAGGGCAATTGTGCCTGCCTACAGGAGATAAAAGGAAGTGTTTATTTTGGGCTCTAATCATGGGGTGGTATCTCCATTGCACAATAAAGCAATGCAAGGTTGTGAACTACCCAAGGTAGTAGTCCAAGTGTAAATTCCCAGAAGATTTGGACTTCTAAAGGCCCTTGGCCCGGTAGGAAAGGAGTTCAAAAGATGGAAGGGGAAATGAGCATGAAACTAAGAGCCAGAAAGCAAACAAAGGTCTGTGCCGAACTGATGTAACCAAATGCTTCTGGCAGTGATCTGTGAGAAGGGCAGAGCCTGAGATAAATGAGGCTGATCAAGATGAGCTAAACTCTGGAGGGGCCTGACCCAGCTTGTGAGGCAACAAATGCCAGGGAACATGCATTGCCCCAAATTGCGTGAACTGTCACTTTTGAGATTGGAAAGAAACAGGATCAGACCTGAATCTGAGTGTCCCCCGAGGGCTTCCCCCAGCCTGGTGAGAGATGTGCACGTTGTGTTTCTTCTCTTAGAGGTGCCAGCAGTTTGTCATTTCTCTCAGTTCATTATAAAACTCATTTTCTCTGAAGTGCCTCTTGCTGAGACAGTGCCAGAACTGGTTTTAAGCTGACAAGGTCTCATTTCTGAGAAATACACTTTTGGTTGGCAGTCCATTACACTTGGGAGCACTCGTCTTTATTGAGCTACATGAGATAGAAGATCTTCTGTGCCGTTTTCCCAGGCTGTGATGGGCTGCTCTGGCCTAGCCTGACCTCTCTAGGGGCTAGGAAGCAGAGTGGGCCATGTATCTGTAGCTCAGCTCCCACTCACATTCACTGTTCGGCCTCTGGGCTTTTTCCTCACAGTAGGAGATCCATGTTAAGACGCTGGGAGGTGGAGCAGGTGTCCACTTTCACCATTCCTGCTACAGACAGAGGATCCCACATAGCCACAATCACTTTCTGAAAACCAAACATCAGTTTGGAGTGAAATAAGCTCATGTGCAGATGAAACTGCACCAAAGAAAGACGTCCCAGGATCTCCCCTGTTTGGCAGCTTTAGGAATCTGTTGATACACCCTAAAAATAATGGGCTAGATGGGAGGGAACTTTAAATTCCCTCCCCATCAGAACTCCCCATCAGCCTTGAGTTTGGTTTGCAGCTAGAATAGACACAGGGTGATGTTCTGCTCCTATTTTCCTTAGGGAGTGCCGATCAAATACCTGGTCTTGGAAGACACCGATGAAGTTATAACCTTGGTGGAAGATAAGAGCAAGGTCGAACAAATCCAGGAGGAGGAGGATGAGGATGAGGAAGATGAGGATGAAAAAGAGAATGACAATCAAGGTGTGTAATTAAACAGTGATAAGCTGATTGTCATCAGGTAGGACATGCAGTCAACATCTCCAAGACATATGTTAAAGCATTAAAGAATGCTCTTGCAAATCCAAGGCAAACTATCCCTTTGAAGGGTGCAAAGAGGACAGGGCCAGGTGCTTTTCAGTGATGCCCAGTACCAACTGGAACTCGTAAGGTTCCCTCTGAGCATCAGGAAGCACTTCTGTACTGTGTGGGTGATGGAGCCCTGGGAAAGGTTGCCCAGAGGGGTTGTGGAATCTCCTTGGAGATCTTCAAAAGCCACTTGGACATGGTCATGGGCACCCTGCTCTGGGTATCTCTACTTGAGCAGGGAGGATGGACCCAGAGGTCCCTGCCAACCTCAACCAGTCTGTCATTCTGTGGTTATCACAGCCACATGATGGCTGTACAAAGTAGCTCTTTAATTTTCTGCAGATCCCTGGAGTTTCATGACAGACAGCTGTAATTTTTAAGGCAAACACTATGGACAAAAATCAGCAGCTATTATAATAATGGTTGCAGAGATGCTGCAAGAGGGAGGGGCTCCTTCTGCTTAAATATGTCCAGCTTCAGGGGGGCAAGGTGCTTAAGGAGCATCCGACGCTGTCTCCTCTTCAAGCATCAGAAGAAATTATGATTTATTTGTCAGAATTATCTGTCCCTTTGGAAAGGTTTGAGACATGTTTTTGTAAGAGCTGTTCCAGACTTGCTTTCTCCAGGGAGAAAACACCGGCCCCTGCAATGCTTTCTTGAAAACATTTGTTTTCTATACCAGATTGTTTTTGTTTAGCAGAATTATTAAAATGTTCTAATGGGGTTGCAGCTGGGTGTGTAGTTCCCTGTGCCTTTTGTGCACATGCTTTTCTTCATGCACGGCTGTTGGCCCCTTGCAGACGTTCAGGATGATCAGGTGGTGGAAGCAGTTTCCAGGGACAAGAAGCGAGAGCTGCCCTTGGAGCAGATCCTTACCCTGACGGAGGAGACCTTTCACTCTGCCGTGTTGAAAGCTGCCCAGACGGTGGTGCTGTTTTATGCCAGCTGTGAGTATGAAATGTGGACTGTCAGGCCCTTCACTAGCTCTCACACTTTCCGTAGAGTGGTGATACCGTAGGCAAGTTTAAATCATAAATATATGCTGCATCCTGTTCCATGTACCCCCACCCACTGGTAGCAATCAGATTAAATTACTTCCTCTCATTGACTGATAATGTGCGACGACAGAGCATCTCTCAGTATAAAATACATCAGGGGTTTTCCACTTTGACAGGGGCTGAATGAGGGACAAGAGGGGAAATGAGTGCGTTGGACTCATGGGATAACATAGAAAACCCAGTCACTGGCTGCTGCAGTAAAATAAAGTCAAATTTTCTTCATTTCATTCAGTCTTTCAGAGCTTGAAGCACCTTAGGGTGCAGAAAATGGTAATGTAACGTTGTCAGTCACCTATATGTAATTTGGGGCTTTGTCTCTTCTGTGTTTCAGGGGAAGCAGTGTCCCTGGTAGTGCTGCAGACTTACGTGGAGGTGGCTGATCACCTGAAAGGTAAGGTGCCACGGGTCTAAATTCCTGTACAGCTGGTTTGCATCTGAAGTATGAACCAGAAGACTGGGAAGATATTGGTGGTATCTCAGTTCCTCACCCAGAATATACTCATTTTCAGTTCCTAAACTTTTAAGGAAGGCATACCCACATTAAGTTATTTAGGAAGAGGATTTGTGTCTTAATTAGGGATCTTTGCAGTCCCTTTGTGCCTGCATAAAGTCATGGGACTGGCAGTACAACCTTACACAGTCACCTTCTGCTTTAGGTGTAAATTTGTACACACCAGCTGCCCAAGCTGCCTTTCAGCTGAGATTGTGGTATTGATGGGCTCAGTGACTGCACGATAAATGCCTGATATCATGAGGAGACAGGACAGAACATCAGAAGCAGTGAGTGACACAGCATGGGCTTTGGAGGTGGAGGGACAAACAGCAGGCACCCTAGCCTGCATCCCAAAAACAGGATCCTGTTGGTGACCTGTAAGGAGCAAGAAGACGCACTGCTTGCTGCACAGCATGAGGCTTGAGAGCCAAATTGGTGTACAAAGGGGCTACATCAGGTCTCCTGCACTTGGAAGTCACCACATAAGCACTTGATCTGGAGCAGAGCAGTAAGGAGGCTTTGGTAGAAGGCATAACAGACAGGTGTGGGCAGGCCCAGATCCAGAGGGGGAGCAGAATGGTGTCAGAGAAAGAATTTAAAGCGATGATGCCTTCAGGGCCTGTAGACGGGCTTAATTACATGGGAAGTCTCACAGGCAGCCACAGATTCCATAAATAATACATGACAGCGAAGAATCGGTAACATTTAAAGACAACGCACATCAGGCAGTCTGCTAATAAAGGCAGGAGGGACTGGTGCTTCAGGTGTGTGGTATTTCCTGAGCAGTGTTAAGCGCCAGTTCAGCTTCATTCAGGGCTACAGCCCTATCCCCTTCTATAGTCAACAGTATATGGGTGGGTTTTTCTGTACTATCAGGCTTATATGGGCTGAATCTCTTCTAAAGATACCTGTGTCTGCCCCTGACTTACAGGGTTATACCCAGGTGACTTCATCCCCAACTCATTTCAGTAGCTGGTGCCTTCTGTGTGTTTTCATTCTTCATCAAGGCTTATTTCTCATCCTTATTTCTCACTCCTCTGGGACTGAGCACCTTGTTCTGCCAATTGCAAGCAGGATTCAAACAGCTCTCAGCAGAGAGAAAATGTATAGGCTGTGCAGAGGACTCAGGCAGTTTTCTGGGAAGTGGATGCGCTGGGAGTTGCTTACAAGACACCCTCCTGGGAACACTGAGGACAGTGCTGTGGTTTGGATGAAAACAGTTCTGCATTCATAGTTTTCCTGGCACTTTTTATCTGAACTGACATCCTGGGAATAAACAGGAAAGGTCAGGGAGAGTTATCATTGTTAGAGAAGTCATGGTTATTGATTCTTTGGGGTTTCTTTCAGACTCTACAGCTGTTAGACCAGCTAAAGTAGCAAGCTGGGAGAGTCAGTGGATGAAACCCTGCCTCTTCCTGAGCCAGTGATCAAAACTTGGCTGGCTGTGTGAGGCTAAGCTTTCACCATGTGTTTCTTTAATAATTTGATAACAATCTCAGTACATGGACGCAGCCATAGGAAGATTCTCAACAAAGATTATGAACTGATTGAGGTCAGGGCCTTTCCTCTGCGATCAGTGAGGTCCCACTGAAGAATCCCAGGCCAAATTGGAATCATGAAATGACTCCCGCCTGCTTTTCCTGCTGTAGCCTTGGAGAGGATGGAGAATGGCTGCTTTTGTGGAACTGGAGAGAAATGTAGTGAGTTTCCTGCAAGTTACATCTTTGTCTCTGCTGCTGGGGAAGACTTGGTCACAGGCAGGTCTGTCAGTGGAGCTGGAAGACCTAGAAGGATGGAGGTCCCCAGGTTCTCTGTTATGGCCAGGATGAGGGTGTCTCAGGCCTGGTAATTATGGTGGGCTGTAGTCAAGAGGTTAAAGAAGCCAAAGATTATAGCAGATCAGGCTGAGATCGATTCAATATTGATTGTGAATGTCCTACTTCAGGGGGCATGGCTTAAACTGGGTTTCCAGATGAAAATCAGTAAATCTGTGAACTCCCAAGTAGGAATCAGTGTCAGGGGATCCAGAGCAGGGCTTGGTAGTAAGAACAGAGTGAAGCAGGGTAGCTGGGAAAGTAAACCGGTGCAAGGGGCAGAAGTCTGCATCAGAAAGAAGAGCTTGAGCTATGCAAGACTTAAAACATGGATTATGTCTTTGGTGCAGTCTGTCAGCTCCCCCAAAAGTGTTGGTATTCCTGTGTCTGCCGTTTGGGGTGGAGCTAACTTCCTAAAGATTCAGAAGCCAAGATCTGCTGTCTGAGGCATGAGTCACCAATGCTAAAAGCACGTTTGGAGATGCAATACAGGTCCCACTCGATGCCAACTTTCTGTGCAAAATGGCAGTGAAAATAGGCCATAGGAGATACAGAACGAGAATGGAGGAGGCTGGAAACCAGGATGACCCCATGAATCACCCAGTAACAGATGATCAGCAGTAGATCATCACCAGATAAAGTTTAAGTGGCCCCCCAAAGTGGTTTCCCTTTGTTAAGAGATCTGATCTAAGAGGAGATCAGGAGAATCATCTCGGTCTTGCTGAACAGAGCACATTTTCTGTTCTTGCGTCAAGAGCTTTCAGTTCTCTCTACCACTGGGGCTAACTGGAGCTCTTGTTTTCTTATAGAAGATGTGAATTTATGGAAGCAGCACCCCTCGGACTGTAAAAGAGGTTGTGAAGGTGAGACAGCATGGTTGCATTTCTTAGGTGTGTCAGTGGACTGTTTTGAAAAGTCCTAGATGGGAGAAACCAATGTGAAAGAAGAGTAATATTCTGAAAAACTGAGCTGAAAAACAATTCTGTTTCCCTCTTCTGTGCCCATGGAGTCTTCTTGGCCAATGACTTTGAAAGACAGGGGTGTGAAGTTGTAGTTCAAAGGTATGAACATCACCTGGGTGATTTAGCAACACAGACTCATGCAGCACATATTCATAGAATATCCTGAACTTGAAAGGACTGATGAGAATCATCAAGTCCAACTCCTGGCTCCACACAGCACCACCCAAAAACCAAACCCTACATCTGAGAGCGGTGTCCAAACGCTTCTTGGATTCTGGCAGGCTCAGTGCTGCGGCCATGTCCTTGGGGAGGCCCTGTCCCAGTGCCCGACCACCTCTGGGTGCAGACCCTGTCCCTAACCCCCAGCCTGACCCTCCCCTGTCCCAGCTCCATGCCGTCCCCTCAGGTCCTGTCGCTGTCCCCAGAGAGCAGAGCTCAGCGCCTGCCCCTCCACTCCCTGTGAGGGAGCTGCAGGCCGCCATGAGGCCTCCCCTCGGCCTGCTCTGCTCGGGGCTGAACAAACCAAGGGACCTCAGCCGCTCCTCACACATTTTGCCCTCCAGACCCTTCACCATCTTCATAACCCTCTTTTAGACACTCTCCCTTCATGGAACCTGAATCTGAAACAAGAATTTAGGAGTCCATTATGGATTCCTAGGCCCCCAGGCTGGAAAAGACTAACACTAAGGAAACATCAGTATAGGAAATGAGGGAAGGAGAAACCAGATCCCCTGTGGTACTGGGGGACGTGGAAGTCTCTGCAGTAGCTGGCAATGAAGAGGACTGGAGGGAAGTTGCCAGGTTGTGTGTATTATCTATGAGCTATGTACAGAGAAATTGTAACACTCAGGAAACTTGTGGCTGGTTATTCCCCATTCTCTACTGGATTCCTCCTCTTGAAGTGCAGCACTTCACACATAACATTTCTTTTTCATCTCATAACCTTTGGGCCAGCTCTCCATGTGAGCTGTTGATAATGCCAGTCCTGCCCTCCAAAGGATTAGCTGCTTAAAGGATTCTTGATTTTTTCTGCATATCCTGCATTGTTCCCTGTAGCCTTCAGTGATTTGTTCTGGTTTTAGAAGACCCCTTGGACAGAGTTTCTCTCTATCACTTTTAGTTTTAGTTTCAGTAGCACCTAAAATCATGGAACAGAAGGATCTTATATTTCTCTTTCAACTTTCTTCCCATCCAGCAGCTCAAAGGTGACCACAGGGCTGAACAAACTTTTGCTGACTCAAGTCCTGAAACTGCTTTGTGTTCGGTAATTAGTAACATGGTGCAGCTTGGGATGGTAGAGTGATCATCCCGTACACAGCGTTCCTCAGGCCAGCCAGGGCTTCCTTGGAGATCTGGATCATTTATGGTACATAATCCCCCAAGGTGGTATCCAAATACTTAAACTTGCATTTTGTGGATATTTAGAGCAGCCTCGCAGCTCAATTTTAACAAGACATCAAAGCCTTGTTTCCATGTCATTTGTTTCAGAGTTGGGCAAGACACAAGATTATGTGGTAACAGATGATGAGAACCAGCCATACCGGATCAGAGGTGTGAAATAAATCCAGGGGCAGGCTTTCAGTTTGAGAAGTTATTTCACAGCCTGGAGAATGACACAAACCATTTTTGCTCCCTCGGAGTGTTTTGAGAAACTCTGGACTGTCTGAGTGGAATTGCAGACCCTTAGATTAGTGCCACTACTTGCTTTTTCTGTACATACATTTGACACAAGGCAGAACAGCAGTGAACTCACGTGAAAGAGCTGCAAAACAGAAACTAAAATAAAAGCTATATAAAATGGTCCAGTGGGATCTCAAGGACAGAGGGATATGGGATGGGAAAACATGCAAAGGTCACCTGTGCTTTCACCCTTGTCTTTGGGGTGCCTTGCCAATCCCTGGCAAATAAATGTCTGTGAGTCTGTGGCTGAAAACCTTCCATAGCTATTCTGGCTAAGACTCAGTTATGCTTGTTTCTCAGAAGCTTATTTTAATACTTGGTCAACCTCCCCAGGCCTGCAAATGGACTGCTGCTTGTCCTTTACCAGCTGGCAATAGAGAGAGATCTCACTGTCACCTCTGGAACAGACTTTGCATATTGTTGGATTTTATTGTTTCCTTCTTCTAGCAAGTTTTTGACTCTAATAAAGTCACCTTCTCCTCAGGGGACATCTTCTAAACTTCTCTCTTCCCCAGATTTTGTTTTATCTGCTTGCACCTTTCAAAAAACGTTTTTCCCAACCTGCACAAAGGCTTGATGGGCTCTGCAAAGGTCTCACCAGGACAAAATAGAAGGACATCATTTTCATCCCATGTCTTGCAAATGCTGTGGAGAGTTCATCCCAGAATGAGCTTTGCCCTTATCCACAGCACTGATGATATCTGTGCATCCTGTTTCTTACAGAATATCACTTTAATTTAGACTTCAAATCTCTTTCTGTCCCTTTGAGCTTTGGAATATCTGAAGATTGGATGTATATGCTTATTCTGTCAGGCTTTTAGTAAAAATAGTGATCAGAATCTAACCCAGAAAGGACAAAGAAGAAAGCTTGGTTATTTTAATATGCTGTGCTCTTGAGAAATCGTCATCATCTGCCCTTACCCAGGTTTCTGAAGGACAGAACACTTTGTGATAATCTGCGTGTACTTGCCTCAACGTTTCATCCCATCTTTCCCAAGTAACTGTTGAATCTTGTTCAAACAAATTTACCAAAGGCATAAAGATCTCCGAGATACCGAATTCCTGCAATGGGCATGGACAATGTATGGCCTGAGGACTGTACACAACCCTCCTGTCGTTGGTCAAGCCTTCATTTAAATAGGAGACAGGTTGGGCAAGGCTGACAGCCAAGAGGTGGTGGCTAGTGAAGCCAGTGACAGTTCACCTGCCAGCCGGTCAGCACATGCTTAGCCGTGGACTAGCAGCAGCCTGTGCTGCTTTCCACCCAGCCCTCAGATGAAAGGAAGGCTGATGAAGACATGCTAAAGTTACAGGCGCTGTCTTGGGCTCCTGGAAAGTATGCAGGAAGCCAACATTTATTTGTTTCACTGTTTATGGACCCCCCCTTGGGTTTATCCCTTCAGTGTGGCCCATAAAAAGCTTTTTTTTTTATTGCTTGTCCCTGGAATCAAAATTGGACTGACTGCTCTGTAATTCCCAAGAGCTCTTCCTTTCCCACTTCCTTACTTGTAAGACCTGAGTCTCTTTCTTAAGGCCCTAAAAGTACCTGCTAATGCCATCAGACCACCAGACTGAATTACATTTATTTTGTTTGAATGATTTTTTATTGCTCTTTGTGTATTTAGCACCAGGTATTAGGTAAAATAGACACTTTTCAATACCGGGCACCTTATGAAGTGAAAAAGCCTCTAATGACAGAATGACAGAGGTTGAATGGTTGAGTTTGGCAAGAACCCCTGGATCCATCTGACCCAAGCAGGGCCATCCAGAGCAGGCTGCCCACAACCATGTCCAGGTGGTTTGTGAAGATCTCCAAGGAGGGAGGCTCTACAACCTCCCTGGGCAACCTGTTCTATTGTTCAGTCACCCACAAAGTAAAGAAATGCTTCCTGATGCTCAAAGGGAACCTTCTGTGCTCCAGTTTGTGCCCATTGCCTCTTGTCCTGGCCCTGGGCACCACCAAAAAGGGCCTGGCTCTGTCCTCCTTGCACCATCAGGTATTTATGGATACTGATGAGATCCCCCTGAGCCTCCTCTTCTCTGGGCTGAACAGTGCCAGCTCCATTCCCTTCATCATTTTTGTGCTACTATGTTGGACTCTCTCCAGCATGACCAGGTCTCTCTTGTACTGGGGGGCTCAGAACTGGACCCAGCACTCCAAGTGCGGCCTCACCAGTGCTGGGTAGAGGGGGAACACCACCTCTCTTGACCTGCTGGCAGTACTTTGCCTAATACAGCCCAGAATACCATTAGCCTGAGCTGCAGGGGCATAGTGCTGTTCACATTCAACTTGTTCACTGGGACCCCTAGGTCCTTTTCTGCAGAGCTGCCTTCCAGCTGGGTGGCCCCCAGTGTGTCTTGGTGCCTGGGAGTGTTGCCCTCCAGGTGCAGGAGACGTCACCTTCCTCCACGCCAAGCTTTTTCTTCCCTCTTTCCCATAAGCAAGGGCCTGCATGGTTTCTTTGTCTTGGCCTCACTCCTAAAGTATTTCCAGCACCTTTCCTTACTACCTTATATGCTCCTGGATGCTTGCCCCAGGGTTTCATTGCAGCCAGATGTGAATGTCTCTGGGAATTTCTTTCTGAGAAGTGTAACCTGCCACTTCCCTGAGTTTGTTCTCTCCGTGGTCTGTTGTTTAAATCAGTTTACACCTGCTGGGATGTTTAATATAGGCTGGAAATAGTCTTATATTCAAAGCTGTGATGCATGTCCATGAACGGTTTCAAGAGGGAGATAGCCTAGACTCAAAGGGATTGTTTATTTTGGGACTGGATTTTGACATCCTGCCCACACAAAGCAGCTTTTGACTCTGGGAATGTTCTAGCAACTTGTCAGTGGCAGCCCACCTGGCCTCACACCATGTGCATACCTTGGGTTAGGATCCAGCCCTGTAGGATGCACACCAAAGTAAACAGAAGCTCCAGCAGCACTGAAACAAATCTATGCAATAATGTCCAAAGAAGCTCACGTAGCTCCCTTTTTCAATCATTTCACTCCTTTTTTTTTTTTTTTGGATACTATTTATAACGTATTTGTTTTCTCTTCTAGGAGTTCAGGGGGTTTTGCTGTCTCGGGTCAACTGCTGGGACTGGCCTGGTGTTTGCACGGCAGAGAATGTCACCCAGTTTCCTACCATCAAGATTTACAAGAAGGGAGAGCAACCATTAATGTACAACGGCATGTTGGGAACTGAAGAACTGAGCAGCTTCATCATGTTGTAAGTGCCTGTTAATGGGTCCCCACACAGTAGGAATTGGCACAACCACCAGATGATCTGGATACTTTATGGCCGATGTCATGGAATGCCTTTCTGGAAAAATAATGTCAGATCTGGTTGTAGACCTGATTTGGAAATTAGCTTAATGACTTCCTGTGCTTTTTTTTTTTTTTTTTGGTCAAAAACATCTATTATTGAACAATATATCCATCTGTTGCCACTGTCCCTCTCTGGAATTCATGCTGTTGTTTTTAATGTGGGGCTCAGTCCAGGAAGGCCCTTTGGGTGTGGTCCTAAGGTGATGATGTTGGTGGCAAAGCCCTCTGTGGTTTTATTGGAGGCAGAGCCAACCCGTTAACCTAAACCAAGAGACCTCTGAAGTTTAGCTGAGGGGTGTCAGCCTGTCCCATGTGCAGAAAAGATCTCAGAAGAGCCAGTTTGGCTTAGGGCTATTTTTTTCCCCATAACCACTTCCAGTACCTTTCAGTGACTAGGCATTGCCATTCCTTCCTAGATGCAACTGATTTTTATCTATGGTGAGGTGTAATGGTTGTCACGTTGGGTTGGGGCATCGTTGTTTCAAGGATTTAGGTTGCCCTTTGTCTCTTCATCCCGAAAGTAAAGAATGCAGCCCATGTTTTTTCTCCTCCTTTCCATAGGAGCCGAGTTTCCTGCCCTCTGAAGCTGATGACAATTGATGAAGCAGAAGGGTACTTAAGAGGAGAGCTTCCATCTGAGCTGTCATCCTATCACCACACTTCGGTTCTAGGAGTGTTTAGCACAGCCACGAGTAAAGGTTAGTGTGGAATTTATGGGTTTAGCACTCAATTTGATTCCTGACTGGAGATGGTTGATTCCAGATGCTTAGAAGTTCCTCCATGTTTTGTTTTCTCTAGCTGACCCACCGTGTTTGCTCACATCAAAGCCTGCCGGGCACCACCTTTCTTACTTTTTGCAAGTAGGTTTCAGGTAGTTCCACATGTGGGGCCTAAGGTTTGAATCCTGACTCAAAGGACATTCAGCGGTTAGCTAGCAACTGTGGACATGTTTATTATACCCATTGTGGTAGCATCTGATAACCCTGGCAGGTATTGGAGACATTGTGCTTAGAACAGAACAAAAAAAAAACAATTTATTGGGTGAGCCAGGGTTGCATGATCATCCATGCAAAGAAGGTTTTGCAAATGTCCAATACGAACTTCCCAAGGCACAGTTTGTGCCCGTCGTCCCTGTTTTATCTCCTGCCCCTTACCATGAAAAGTTTGTCCTTTTCATACACCCCTTTCAAAGTAGTTGTAGGCAGCTGTCAAATCTTCTCTCAGCCTCTGACTGAACAAGCCCAGATCCATCACTAATCTACATGCAACATGTCACAGCATACTGTTTTGTAAAGAAAACCCTTTCCACTATTGGATCAACAGTTGTCTTGCTAACTCCTCATGCATATGTGGTAGTCCCAGTCCTTCCAACCAACACACAAACTGAAATCTTAAAAAAAAATAAATCAATACCAGCTAACTCTGGGATTTACTTCAGTAAAATAGGAGATTCTTCTGATATCGGTGAAAATCAAAATTTCAGAGTATTTTTCATTTGGAAGCTTAGTTGTGCCCACAAACTTTGGTTAAATGTAAATAAAGCTACTTTCTCTCATGAGGAATTCCAGGGAGAATCTAATATGCTCAGAGGTAAGAACAAAATAAAATGTCAGGAACCAACCAGAAAACATCTGGGCTGTGCTCACAGTGCCAGCTAACGTGCCTCGCTTCTTCTGGAGGGCCTGTACCTAAGTCTGTTAAATATAGGAGAAAATCTGGTTGATCTCAAAAAAAATTTCGACCATTTTTTCCTGGTTTTCATCAGTTGAGCTCCAGAATTTTCCCTGTATCCTGCATATTCCACTCTCTGTAGTAATGGAGCCTGCATTAGCCCAGACAACAGGATCTCAGATAGGATGGGGGCTGGTTCTCTGCAAGGAACCTGCTTGGATCCAGCTGGACTGGTGAGCTGAGACTGTTTCCTGTATAGAAGAAGTTAATTTCCTTCTAGACCTGCTCTGTCTGTGGAAACAAGAGCCTTGGAGGTTTCCAGACAGCTCCGTGTGGAGCCCGCAAGATTGCCTGTTCCCTTAGGGCATGCTCCATCTGCAAGCTGGAATGGCATCTGCAGTCTGGGTAACTCAGCCACAGATGCCAGGGGAGATGAAATACGTGATGCTTTGGCAGCGTGTAACCTGAGGGAGATTGGAGTGTCATGCAGAATAATCCGAGGGAACAGAAAACAGGAGCCAGCGGTTCTGGCACCAAACCCAGGCCTGGAGTCAGGGAAACCACATTGCTGTCCTTATCAGCCCGCAGACTTCTCTGGAATTTCCAATTATGTTCTCATGGCAAGAATTCCTGCTCTTACCTGAACCAGCAACGTGCCATGTCATTGTCCTCTCTGGTTAACTGAAACAGAGCAACGGGATGTCCAGTTAAATAAAGCCCTGTTCTTTTTCCAGCACTTAATGTGAGAACTATATTAAGAAACCATTAAGTGGACCTAAGCTAAAAGAGGTTTGTCAGAAAAATCATAATGAAAATTTATTACAAAGAGGTACACGGTATTGCTAGGGCAATGAACGAGCATTTTCCTGGAAACCAGAGGAACTTGTAGGAGAGGAGCTTGTTTGCTACTCAGAAACGTACTTGGAAGCAAAACAGTGTCCAAAAATGTGCAGCAATTGTTTAAAAATACACCTGTGTTCCGTGCAGCTCTGGTAACATCGCAGGGCTTGCCAGCATCAGTGTAAACCCAGCAATAAACATTAACTGAGTGTCCTCTCTGTGTCCTCCAGCACTTTGGGAACAGGTAGGCTGCTTTTGATTTCTGCTGAACATTTTGATCATGCGTGGGGCTTTCTGCACAGGCTGCTCGCTTAAAAAGAAATTCGTGATCACATTTATGTGTGGGCAGAACACAGAAAGGACCAGCATAACCCTTGTCTTGTCTCCAGCATTTCCACAGTAGACATTAAGGAAGAGGATATAAGACATGTTCAGAGGGATTTCTTTCCTTGGCAACATGGAACCCAATAATCAGCAATTTAAGGTCTTCCTTAGTTTAGAAATCTCCTCCTTGCTTTGTATCTAACAGCTGCTGGTGGCATAATCTGAATCTCTGCTTGGTATCCAGAGTATGCCATGGCAGTGACGTTAGTCCCTGGAGGATTTTATGCGTGGCTGTGTGTTTCCTGTTCTCTGGTAACTGTGCATAAGCGTTTTGTTGGCTGCTGGGACTTCTGTTAGTAGAAATGGTGAATAATTGATCCTGATTTGCTTTATTTGAGATCTTGTGTTGTCTAAGCCATCCTTTGTCACTCAGCAGATGCAGTCGGACACAATTAACACCAGCAAAAGTAGAAAAGCAGCTTAGCTGAAGCAGCTTCAAACTTTCACTCAATACAAATCAAATTACATGCTATGTAATCTACAGTCTTTAATAGTTTTCAGGATAATAAAACATTCTCCAGTTAAAAGAATTGGAGTTTTCTGGAAGTCTGCAGTTAACAGTAAGTTCTCTCGTGCTTGGTTTGAGACCCCTGTCTTTACCACGCTGTGTGCTTGACGCTGTCTACCTACTAATGTGTACCCTTAGGTATGTAACTTTTCCATGCTCGTGGAACTTTTCTCCTATTGCAGTGAAAATTTTCAGCAGCATTTTAATTTGCAAGCCAGCTGGGTGGTGCCTTGGGCTGGAAGAAGCCACACAAAGATGCCGCAAGTACTGCTGGAGAGTGTGATTTCATGACATGCCTTTTGCTGATGCTACAGGAATGAGGGACTCAGAGCCTGCCTCTGAAAGCTGCAGGAACTATGGACTCTTCTTCCTCCAGCAGTTTTCTTTCTTGTCCTTCCAAAATCCCGCTTTGAAGCTGTGCTTGTGCAATTCATGGGAGCTGTCATAAAAGGCAGCTGGGATTCCAGCTCGAGGCACATACTGCAGTGAGTGACCAGCTCTGCGGGGACGTAAAACAGGGTTCTCAGGGGAATTGGTTTTCTAGGAATTACTTAAATAGCTTATTTGGAAGCATTTTGTATCTGTAGTGGAACTGTGTGAATTTAGGGGGTTGTTGCACAGAACTAAGCATGTTGCTGTGAGCTGTGTGTAACTGCGTATGTCACAGATAGCCCCCAAAAGGCCGAAAATTTTGGAAGTGGGGGTGGGAGGGAAGTGCGAAGTGGAATTTGATGGGGAGGAAAGGTCTCGGTGCAAATGAGCCTGATGAAATAAGCAAGCCTGGATTGTGCTGAACGTTGTCCAGATTTAGGAGAGAATTCCTGCAGCCAGGGCCTCTCCAGGGCAGCACTTGAGCACATGCTTACGTCTCAAGTAGAGTGTTTAAAGTTAAATGCCTGTGGAAGTGCTCTCCTGAGGAAGTTTGGATTAAAGCCTGCTCCTTCCATGTCAGGCTGAGTTCCTTAGTGCCTTGTAGCACAGGGTGTGCTCACAATCTTCCTCACAGCCTCCTCTTCGGAAGCTGGACCACCAACAAGTTTCCAAAGGATTTCTTGCTGAAGCTCACAGTATTCCTCATCGGCTGGCCCTATGGCTTGTTTTTGTCTCAGCTCTGATAAAAACAAGTGACAAAAGAAAAACCGAGTCTGGAAAGCGGTGTCAGCCCCATCCCGTGGTATTTTCCCTACATCACAAGATGAACTGGCCAACCTGTCTCACGAGCTTTGTGACACACGCGTTGTTTTTTTGCAATGTCTGAGCTCCCAGAGAGCCACCACTCCTTTTAGGATCTGAGCTTCCACTTGGAAAGGAAAACAGTGTGAAGGAAAGCTCGTGGTCCCTGTGGTTCCAAGGGATCACAATGGAAAATACGGCCCTGAGTCTTGCAGGAAAGCCAGGGGCAAAGAACCAAAAAGTGACCAGTTTGAGCCAGCTTCGGTTTATGGAGGTCTGAGTCACTGGTCCCAAGTGCTTGGGTTGGCCAGTTGTGACACGATGGTGGATGTGAGGAGGAACAGTAAACAGCATCTGGATGGTATTTGGTTTGGGTTAAGAAGCAACGTGGCTCTATCTGAATCGCAACCTTAACTCTTGGGCAAACCTGACTCCTCTAAACTTCTCTAGGTGATTTCTCCCTCTCCGTAAGTCAAAAGAGCCTTCAGTTGCCTGGCATAAAAAGAGTGGGAGAGTTGAAAAGTGCTGAGTTTTCAGGCTACTTTGGGCAGCTTACCGTGTCTTCAATTCAGTCCAGGCACTGTGTCTTCAATTTAGTTATCCTTCTGACCCTGGATGCCTGTAGCAGACCCTCCTGCTGGGAGGAGCAGGGTAAGACCAGAAGACACTTTGGAAGAGGTTGGTTTATCTGCTGGGCACTTAACACTACTCCCGTTGTTCAGCCATCATCAATCATTTCCAAAAGGTCACGGGGATTTCTGCGATTTCTGTTTAGCCTCGTAAATGGCCTCCTGTTTCTAGGAACACTTATGGTCTTTAAGTCCTTAAGGGCATTTCACTTTCCATCAGTGTCTCAAATCCTGGAAGCTCACTGCTGGTGGCTAAAGAGCAGACACGGTTCTCATACTAGGAACTCTTTGCTTCTGATCCTTTTGGTTGCTGCCAGCTCCTGCCTCACGTAGCCTGTGGCCATGAGGCGCATCCATTTCTCATCAGCCACTAATCATAGTTTTGTTCACAACTGGCAATTTGCTGTGGGAGGGCGTTAAATATGCAGATGGGGTGATTTGGTTTCCAGAAGGAAGCTGCCACTTCTCCATTGTTTATTTATGTATCTTTGTCTTTTTTTTTTTACAGCCAAGGAAGCTTTCGTAGAGGCAGGAAGCATCTTAAGTGGGCACGTGACAATGGGGATGTATTTTGAAGACGATGCCTTGGCTTTGTGAGTTGTTTGCCTTTTTCTTTGGTGAGAACTCAAACTGGCCTGCATTTAGCAAAAGTTCTGCCTAAGCTGAGCACTGTAGGTATCTTCAGTCCTCCAGCCCTGCCAGTCCCCTGTGTGTTTGTTGGGTTCCTTGTAAAAAAAGGGCCCAAACATATGGGGAAAAAACAGGCTGCAAAAATGGTACCTTCTAGCTAGGATCAGTGTGCAAAAAAACAAAAAAAAAAAAAAGAAAAAAGAGTTCTGCCCTTCTATTTCCATCGAGAAGAAATGAAGGCTTGTGATTCTTCTGCCTCTCTCTGCAATCCCTTCACGTGCTCTTTCCCTCTTCCCTCTCCTGACGCTGCAAAAGTGCATGCTGAAGTTGGGGTGGGTGGGAAGGGAAGCCTAGGAGGGTTGCTGCAAAGCCAGAGATGTAAATTGAAGCTTTGCTCTGGTGGTTGCCCCCAGTTGCCACTAGCAGCCAAAAGGGAGTCAGTGTGCTACTTGTTTCTGCTGGCAGGCTTTATACCAAGGAGTTCTTGGCTAGTGGTGGAGTGGGGATTGTGTCTTGGTGCTGGAGAACGGTTTGAAAGCCCTTAAATAAATGCTGGCTGTCCGTGGAGCACTGTAAAAGGCATCAAACTCCTTTGGTTTCATCCAGCTTCCCAGTAGACGTTCACATCTGGCTGTGAGATGTTTGCAGCTGCCAATACCAGGAAAGAATCTACCTCTGTCACTTCTAAAGTTTATATTGCGGTGGACTTTTTTTTTTTTTTCTTGAAAAATGTGACCACCAATGGCAAGAGCCATTTCCAAGCATAACTTAGGGCAAATGTACCTTTCCTGGAAGAAAAAAGCTGGGAAAATACAGCAGCCTTCTTCCAGGAAGTATGGTAAAGGTGAAGCCAAAGCTTTCTCGTTCAGTTCCTGATTGACTGAGAGAATAAGTCGAGGCCCTGACTTGAAGCCAAATTGGAGCTGATCGGATATGGGCATGTGTCAGTGCACACACTGAGCTGTATCAGTAACACTCACTCCACCAACAAAAAGTTGTTTGGATAAGATTGTGAGAGATGCTTCAGGGCTTATAAATGCTGGTAGATCCAAAGAGATCTTTGGCTTGTCCTGACATCTCATTTCCATCAGGAACTGGCCATCAGGGCAGCGTTAAAAATCCCCGAGGGTCCTTGGCGTGTTTTCCAGGAGTGGGTTTTAACAGCC
The DNA here is from genome assembly GCF_963932015.1 of Anas acuta. Taxonomy (NCBI): domain Eukaryota; kingdom Metazoa; phylum Chordata; class Aves; order Anseriformes; family Anatidae; genus Anas; species Anas acuta. The sequence goes on along the minus strand of NC_088983.1, from coordinate 3,223,502 downwards.
ACTAATGTAGCAGCAAATTATTTTCATTATTTTTTTTACAGATGTGCTGCATCACTTGCATCATTTGTGATGAGATATGGACATTTTTCTGATGTGCATGGAAAATAAAAATGTAAATTCGTTGGCAGGATGCCTCCATTAATTAAAGCATGCTCAAAGCACCCACTGTGGTCAGGTATTAGAAGTGAGGCAGTGCAAGGCCTGCTCAAACCCAGGGGTGATGGCAGGAGCTGAAGTCACAGCCAGCAGCATCAGGGTGAAAAACCTGCACCCAGCAGCTGAAAGATCTTCTTCTTTCTTCCCTAATGATCTCTGCCCAGGTAATAGGAGGAAAAAAAGCGAAGGAAGGTAGGATGGTCCTGAAAAACAAAAAGACACCGATAGAAAATGTCTGTGTTTTGTCAGCAGTGACACATGCAAGAATATACCACCGTCCTCCTGCTCCAGCCATAGCCTGGAGCGTGCTCCTATTTCGTTGGAATAGTTAATACAGTTTCTATTGATATTAATTCTGCCAAGTTTGGATTTTGGCTGTGGAAGGTGTTTTTAGCTGTGATTTGTGGGTGAAGCTACTGTAGATGGTCATCTTCTCAACTGTAAGTAGAAAGTAAACACTTACAGGAATTCCTTATGCAAGAGCCAGGCTCACTTCCCTTCTTTAAAGAAGAAAAGCTTTTTTTTTTTTTTTTTTTGCTAGGCTCTCACGACGAAAATGTTTGTGGCTCCCCAGTCACTGAAAGCTGAGTCCTGCTCACATTTCTCTCTTCCCAGAGAAAAACGTATGCAAAATGCACCAAGAATGTTCTCAGCAAAACTGTTTGCTCAGCAAACACCTGAGCAGTTGGTAACAAATGAAGAAAAAAAAAAAACCAAAACACTAAGGAAGAAATGCTTTGAATGAAGTCATTCTTTATTTCTCGCATATTTAGATGTCACAGATTCCTGCCAAGTATTTGTTTGCAGATGGTTTTGATTTAAATGTAAGGCTCATATTACCCATCTAATACCCCTGCCGTATAAATAGAGAGCTGTCATGAGCAACAATACAGCCACTTGATGTGTATTGGTCGTATTACCAGTGAGATAAGACGTGACTGGTTCATAGACTTTATCGATTGGATAGATAATTTGTTGGTTTTCTGGCAGCATTTAGGAAACTTCCTTATGAAAGGCAGCTGAACAACTCGATCTGTTTAGCCACAGGGAACAAGAGTCTTTATCTCCTCCTTAGAAGTGATCGAGCCAGAGAGACACTTTAAGACCTGGGGGAGCTTGAGAAGTTCAAACGTCCAGAATGTCTGAGGTTTTAGTGTTCTCAAACAACAGCAAATGCAGGTGAGTTTGAAAAAAAACAGGCAGGAAAGTTTGCGACCTTCGTAACAGATCAAAGGATTCCCAGCCACCAGCAGAGATGTGAAATAACTTACTAGACTGGAGGAGCTCTGGAGCCGAGGCAGAAAGCGTAGCTCAGGAATGGATTTGCAACTATTTTTGGAAGGGAGAAGAATGTGTAAGATACAGCCCTGGCTTTTGGTGAGCTGAGAGAAGGCCAGAGGTATCTGGCCTTCTTGTTGATGTCAAAATACGATGGGAGTTAAGAAATTGCAGTGCTTCCGTGGTCTGTAGAAAACTGGGTTGGTTCTGGTGGGAAAAAAAAAAAAAGGTGTTGAAATGGCCATAAAACCAAAGATTTTCCAGAACGCAGAGGCCAACAAAGCAGAGGATACTCCACAACGAAACTGAAAAGGCTCCGAGAAACCCAAGAATGGGTTAGCAAGGATTTCACAACATTTGAAAGCCTCAGCAAAGCACAAGGCTGTTGTTGCTGCTCCTTCTCAAGATAGCAGTGCAGATCGTGGGTGACCCTTAGAAATTTGCAGGGGCAAATTTCCAGGCAAGTAAGTGCCGTGATGGGGAAAGGGAAAGGCCTGCGTTTGAGCTGAACATCATGGAAATGTGCTGTCTGCGGTCACCTTCACTCTGTTTGCCACTGTGACCCAAAACAACAAACACCGAGATCTTTAAAGCAAATTTGAAGACATCTCTGTCCCATTCAGAACTGCTAAAATAAGTGTCCAAACTGGATTTGCCTGGGCAAACCCCGGAGGGGAGTACGACTGGTTGTAACATGACTTTTCTATGAGCTTCCCTTCATTAAAAATTACTGTTCTGCTGTAGGATGAATCCCTGTTGCACCTTTTTCATATGAAAAAAAAAACAGGCAGACCAGATTACCTTTGAAAAGGAAGTTTAAGGCATTCTACCTGACAGCTTCCAGAACCCAAAATGTTCCTATGTTCCTCTCTCACATGGGCTCACTTCCTCAGTAATTCTAGTGCCTGTCTCTGAAAAATTAGCAGCAACCTTTGAAAAATAAATGTCAGACAGCCCCCAGAGCAGTCGAGGCGGTTTACTTCCTCAGTTTCGCCCTTCCTCTGGGCAGTGACATCTGGAGCCCCCAGGGCTGAAGTTCCTCAAACTTCCAGAAAATTGCTCACCCGCCTTGGTGTGGGCTGGGCCCTTTCGTTGCCCAGACTTCTCCTATTTTTTGCTCTTTCCACCTGCTCAGCTTTTCTTTAAATACCCTTGAACCCTTTTACCAGAAGGGTTTTGATGGGGAACAAAGACCGGGCTGGTTTCTCTGCTGAGAGTAAGCTCAGAGGCTGTGTGTGTCGCTGTGACATAGCTCTGGACCTCAGCACCACCAGACACGGTCACCAAGACAAAAATCAGTCCCCGTGGGCTGGTGTCCAGCAGGGGCAGTCTCAGACCCCTGTTTGCTATGGCTTGGGAGATGCTGTAAAGTACTGGGTGGCTATTTGCACACCTGAGGTGTGAAAATGAAAGGTAAATGCCAGCAAACCCTTTAGATGTGGATTTTTCACTTATTATTTTTATTATTTCACTTATTATTATTATTGTTCACTTATTATTATTATTGTTCACTTATTATTTCCTGCTGGCTCACACTGGGACTGTGCAGGGACTTGGAAAAAAAAGGGGAGATGGAAAATGTGGCGTGCAGGGAGGCAGCTCGGGACCCTTTCCTCCTGCAGGTGGTCTGCACGGCCAGGTTTCCAGCACCACTTCCCCATCGCCACCTTTAACCGTGAGGACGCCAGCAGGTTTGGTGCGTGCTAAATCCCACACGTTTCATTGCAGCCACCCTTTTTCAGGTCCCGTAAATACGCCGTGTCTCCCCCAGCCCTCCTCCTTGCCAGGAGCGGAGATCGGAGCGTGGAAGGCATCGCTTTGTCCAAACACAGCGCTCAGGACATCGTGCAGACGATCAGACACAGATTGCTGGACACGTTTGTAAGTAAAAAAAAAAAAAAATTATTTATTTTTTTTGTTTTTTTCCATTGCAGTCATTTTCATGAGCTCTGATTATAGCATGGGGCTGCGCAGGATAAATGTTTGCTCGTTATTTCTGTCGTGCTGAGTTACATGTGGATGTGTGCTTTATGACTTGGAGCAGACAGCCTGGACAAGAATCTGTTGTTTGCAGTGTGGTCTCGTGGGGCGAGACCTGAGAGCCTCTCGGCTGGCTTGTGCTCACAGTCCCAGACCCGCTGCTGTGGCCTCCTGCAGGGCCTGCTCCTGCACATGGATTTCAGAAGCTGTGTGGAGCTGGGCTGAGCCTGCCTCGCTTCTCTGCTCACCCCCCTTCATCTCAAAAGGGGTTAGACATTTCCAAAGTGCACCCAAATCCCATCATCCGTACTTGGTTTTAGCTTCCTGCATTCAACGTGGACCCTACAGGCTTGTTTAGCCCCTGCCTCACTCACGTAAGAACACAAAAAACAATTTTGTCTTGCTCTCTCCTCCCTCTAAACCCCAACTTCTTGTTTTGATGTCTTGCAGCCCGAAATCACTGTGCAAAATCTGCCTCGCTACTTGCAGCTCAGGAAGCCCTTCCTCATCTTGTTTAGCGATGGTGACATCGGGCAGCTGGAAGGCAAGGAAATGCTGAAGCTGGCAAAAGGGACGCCGCAGCAAGCGTTTGTACCTTGCTGGTTGAACTTGTGAGTATGCGAAAACGTCTTTGTTTCTTTCCATTAAATTGCTCTAAGCATTTCAGGGCAAGAAAAAAAAAAAAAAACGAGCCCGCAATTTCTCCAAACATTATCTATCTGGTAATGTGGTTATTTGGTCTGAAATCATCATGGGTTGGGAGGCCAAATCATTTAGCAATGATTCAGTATGTATTCTGGGCAGCTGCAAAATTGCACCAAAAAAAAAAGTTAAATTAGTAAAACCTTAATTGATTGCAGAAATAATTGTCAGTAGAATAAAATGTTCTCAAAGATACAGCACGGTAGTTTGACCCTGGCACTGAAGCTAGTTGTATTTTCTTTTTACACGTGGGTGAAAAAAGTAAATTTGCCCTCCTGGCGTGTCTTAAAGCAATTATTCCATCAGCAATTAGAGGGAAACACAGCAGGGCAATTAGTAATTGCTGACCTTAGGAAAAAAAGTTTCCAGAAGAAGGGAGAACCAGAAGCAGCCCTATAAGAAAACCTTAAAAATATTCAAGAAACAAAATGAATCCAGGAGCTAAGAAATACAAAATTATAGAAGAAGGGATTATTTTTTTAAAAATCCTCTCCTCCTGTGTGCATTTTGAGTTTTTAGCCCCTGTTTGTTTTGCCCAGAGACACCTCACTGTCTTAATCATAACGTGCTTTGAAGTCTGGGAAGCGCCTCGCAGCGTGGGCTGAAGTTTTGCTAAAGGGAAATGCACATGTTTGCAAAGAGAGGACGATTTGTTTGCCAGTAATGCGCAAGAGATGAGAGCCCCTGGAACTTCCCCACCTACGCCTCTGCCTCTGTTCTCCTTTACTGAGAAAGAAAAGGCCGTCCTTTGTGAGGGCAGGAGCGTTTCCACACGAGAAGGCAGAATACGACCACTGGCTTTTAAAAGAGCAACAGAGTCCTAGAAAGAGGACCTCGTTCCCATGGTGAGAGCCAGCTCAGACCCCGTGCACCACTGAGCCTCAAAATAGTGCCTGAAGGCCTCGTCATCCTCGTGTCCTTGCTGTCCCTCTGTCTCAGTCAGATGTCCTCTTGTGGTTCTGTGGCACTCGGGGAAGTTGCCACTCCAACTCCTCGATGCTGGCTTGTAGGAAACCACCCTGTTGCTGCCAAGGGACTGGGTTGAGTGAGCACACCCCTCTGTGTTAACCTCCTGCCCTTTCTTGCAGGGTGCTGACAGCAGCCAGGCTGCAGGGAGCTGGGAGTTCTCCCCCAAAAATTGCACCGCAGGGGCTCTGCAGGGAGCTGGGAGCTGTCCCCCAAAATAACACTACAGGGGCTCACCACGTTGGGGGCCGCTCTGTCATTTCTGCCTCACCCGTTCTTCAAAATTTCTGGTGGAGCAAATTTCACGCCTTCCTACAGGATTTATCCCAGCAGTTCTCTGCTCCTCCTGCTAGAGGATTTCTTCACGCCTCTCCTCCTGCTGTCCACTGTCTCTCCACTAGACCCTAATGGCTTGTTTAAGTCACTGAGCCCATAAATCACACTGGGAGCTGTCCCCTGGGTAAAACTGTGTTTGTGTGCCTTGCTGGATGTGGCCCAAGGGCTTTGGCACTTCCTTGATTCCTGGTCACGTTCTGTTGGTTGCCAAACTGCTGCTGATCTCTTCAAATCTCAAAAGTCAAATCTCTTTTTCTCACCAGGAAGAACACCCCGGTGGGCCGCGGGGTCCTGAAGGCGTACTTTGCCACCGTGCCTTCGCTGCCTCTTCTCGTCTGGGTGAACCTCCACGCTGGGGGTCAAGTGTTCAAGTTCCCATCAGAGCAGTCCATCACCCAAACGAACATCTTGTCTTGGCTGGAGAAGCTGAAGGCAGGACTGGAGATTCCCAGCAGTAAGTGGAGGAGCGTTTGAAACGTTCCTAAGTGTGCACTCTTCGCTCCGCTCTGTTTATGAGAAGATGCTACGTGCAATAAATTGTCTGGCCTGGAATTTAATGATGGAAAAACTAGCTCTTCTAGTTTGAGTTGGAGCAGTACAAATAGTCCGGCCAGAACAGAATACCCATACTCACGAGTTTGCTTTGGGACTGTTTAATGTTCAGAGCCAAGCATGAATAGTTCTGAATCGACATCTCTTCCCTGTAATAATCCCCAAGGCTGGCTGTGCTCTCCGCTTGCTGAGGACAGATTTGCTGAAGCAGTGCTTGCTGTTAAAAAGTCTCCTGACTCCTGGCTGTCAGGGTAAGAAATAGCTGCTCTTTAGGCACCTTCCAGCATTTTTTTTTTTTGGTCAGGTGAGTGGAAGGAAGCTGGTGTTTTGCTGTGGTCTTTGGGACGTAAAGGGTTGGCAAGCTTTTCACTGAGTCCCTCCTGCCTTGATCAGCTAAGGAAGATTAGAAGAAAGGCAAATATGCAAAAAAGGGGCTGACAGCCTGCTTCAGGCTCCCAAAAGGCGATGGGGATTTTGATCTTTGATGAATTTCAAAACGAGCCTTTCAAAGCACTTGTTTCCAAACACCAGCCCCAGCCTGGATGGGTAGGACGTGTAGTAGGACGTGTGTAGGACGTCTCAGTACCCAAAGACATCACTGCTGACCCAGTAAGGTCTCTGGTTGGGACCTTCCCTCAGCTTTCAGGGCATCAGAGGGGTTTGCTGATGGTTGGGCAGCACGGCCAAGGGCTGTGCCAGCCATCACAGCCTCCTTTCTCGAGCTTTTAAGCACTGTGAACTGCACGATCAGCCTTAAAAGCATAAATTAAAGAGCATCCTCACTTAGCAGTACCGCTTCCTCTCTGCAGAGACAGCAGTCTCGCTCCATGCCTAATGAGATTTCAGTAATGCACTCATTAACATGGCTATTTGAGGCCCATCCACTGCTGTGTTGCTGCTCCTCAGCTTCACAGTTTGGAGCTCTGAGGACTTAGAAGCAGGTCTTTGAGGAGAGGAGCCCTGGGCCAGCTCCAGTAAATATTAATGCATCTGTGGTCGGTTTGATCTGAGGGTCAGTATGAGCCATGGAGGAAAAAGTGATCTTTAAAAAAAAAAAAAGAGATCTTTAATTTTGCATTCGCTGGAAGCACAGAAAAGCTATAATTGGCCTGAAATGGAAATACCTGTGAAGGGGGTCACATCACAGCCTCTTAACTCATTAACAAGCACCTGTGTTCACTTCTCAGGTACCTTGTCTGAGGAAGACTGGAAACCACGTCTTCCTGCTTATGATTTCCTCCAAATGATGGACACCGCAGCGCCCGAATTCACCCTTCCTACCCCCTACCGCCACGGGGCCGGGGACAGGCAGGAGCAGCAGCAGCCAGAAAGCTCTGAAGAGAAAGCCACAGCCAGGGAGGAAACGCCTGAGGAAGCTGGGCTGAAGGCAGAGAAAGTCCAGTCCCCTGGGAGGGACCTACGTGGGACAGCCCCGAGGCTGGCAGGGAGGGAAAAGCAGGCCAAGAGACACAGCGAGCTGTGAGAGTGAAAGGCTGTGGGACAGTGCCCAGAAAAACACTCTCGCTTTCTCAGCCCTCAGTGAGCCTTTGCAACAGAGAGAGAGAGAGAGAGAAGGGAGTTTGGCTGCGAATTGGTGGCGAGGGGATAAAACAGCCCCTGAATTTCAGTTTAAATTCCCCGGGGCAGCGTGTTGGTAGGTCTCTCACACCCAAAATGTGTCCCTCCAACCTCCTGGGCGCTGCCCGTGTTGCATTTCACAGCAAACCACGGGAGCAGAGCTGCAGGGAGGCTGCTGCCGAGGAGTTCTGCCCTCCTGGTAATTGCTGGGGAGGCAGGGTGAGCTCACCGTGCATGCAGGGCGTTTGGTTCCCCAACAAATCATTCCAGAAAAGCTGAATCAGCACAACCTTTCTGTACGGTTTATATCTCACGAAGATGCTCTGATCAGCCTGGGCAGGAAGAGTGAGTGATTCCAGGACAAAGAGCACTTCTCTCCCCTTGGTTCCAGTCTGCACGAGGGCAAAAAATCCACTCACCCCAAAGCTGCTGTGTTTAAACTGACGTGCAGTTTTTTTACACCTAAAATTATTTCCACCTGAGTCAGGAACTGAATTCATCAGTGCCCACCCGTCGGGGCTGACAGCAGTACCTGGCTCAGGTGGCTTCATTTTGAGGGCCAGAGTTGGGGTCAGCACAGCAGCTGTGAGTACCCGGCACAAATATTTGGGCCATGGCTTTTCTCAGCGCTGGCATTTTCTTGGTTGCAAGCCCGGGGGGTTATTTACAGCCTCTATTTTGCTGTGGTCTCAGTAACGGTAGCGAGGTTGGTGCCTTCTGAGCCAAGGAGGGTGCAGGGAGGGAGGTGTGTGGGGAGAGCAGCGGTACAGAAATGAGGGGAGAGAGGTCTAATCCCACTGATGGCCATGAAAATCTTCTTCCCTTTTAACCTGCTCTGTCCCACAGCACTGCCAAGACGTGCCAGGAAGGTCAGATCTTCCTCCTTAGGGCTCTGAGGTTCCTGGTGAGGGGGAAAATTGGTGTTAGGGACCCACCGAGAGCCTCGTGAAGCCTCTCTCTCGTCCCGCAAGCAGCCTACGTGGTTGGGAATATTTTGAAATGCCGAGAAATAACCCATTACTCTTGTGCTCTCCTTCAAGCCTTGAATTGGAGCAGGCCGTTTTTGGACTTACTGACCGGGCTGGGAGCCAAAATATCTGTATTTAAAGTCCTGAACCGCAGCGTGCAGAGTGGAGCCTGCCGAGCAGCACGACTTTCCCAGGGGAAGGAGGAGAGGGCGGTGAGTTCCCCTCCCTGAGCTCCTGGCGCTCCTTTACACGGCACGGGGGCATTTCCAGCTGCTGCAGCACCCTCCCACTTTGCACAGGCAAAGGGCAGTATTTGGGATCATCCTTCGGCCTTAAATAAATGATCTCTCGAGTTTAAGCGCTCTGCGTTGGTCCCACTTGTGTGGAGCAGGCTGATGTCCCGGCCCCGCGTGTCCGGGATGGAAGCACTCTTCCAGGAAAGCTCCTTCAACCTCTGCGTGCGTGCAGCAGGGTTCAGAGCCCCAAAATCCTTTACTTCAGCAGATTTTGTGCAATCCCAGGAGCCTTCCCGGATCCCTGCTGCTCTTGGTCGTTTTTTTATCAGGGACCTGAGCCACGCGGGAGCTTGTCACTAGGGGTCAGTGCCACCTCTTGGTTATGGCTGGGAAAATTTGCTTAATGCTTGCTGGAGAATCGCCACCGAAGCCATGGGGGGTCAGGAAAGAGGTTATTTTGGGGGGCTGAGGGCCTTTTTGCTGCTGGGGCGGTGGCCAAAGCAAGCCTAAGAGCTGGCGAGTCGCGGCGCTACGGGGTTCAGCACATCACCAGTGGGGTCCCTAAACCCCGAGCCTCCCAGCAGGGGTTTGGCAGTGCCAGGAAAACCCCGAAACACACCATCAGGTCCCTGTGGTGACACGGGGAAGGGACAGGCTTGTCCACGACCCATCGAGCTGGCCGACAGCCGCGTCTGATGGAGCTGCTGGCTCCGAGCAAGGATTTGGTCAGGGTCCTGCACCCCGTGGGCCTGGCTTTGAATTTATTTATTTCTTTAAATGCAAAATGTCTTTTCCCTTGCTAGCAGGCACTTAGAGGCAACCTCTCGAGGCACAGAGGTGCCAGGATACGGACAGAAAGGGAGAAAATGTTCCGAGGGCTGGGAGCAGCCTGATTGCGCTCTGCATCCTCCAGCTCTGCCGCTCGCTGGCAGGAGCAGCCCTGGCTTATGTTATTTTTAAGAGCGACGGCCCTGGGGGAAAGACCAGCACGGAAAGAAGTAGTCAACAAGCCCAGCGTGTGTTTATGGACGGGAGTGAGAAGAGAGCCCGAGGAAGAAGAGCTCTGCAGTCCCGCCGGGGTGGAGAAGAGGAATTCGGAGCGGTGGAAGGAAGCCAGGGGTTGCTGCAGGATGCTGTGAGTGTCTGCAGCTTCTTTGAGTCCCGGCACGTGCTGATAGGCAAGAGAAGCACAATCACAGTGAGCATTGACATTATCAGCTCCTTTTTTATCCATTTAGCATAAAAATGTGTCTGTTTGGGCCAACTGCAGGTCTCTGCCTCCAAAGATGATGCTAGCGAGGTGCACAAGGAGCTGACGAGCTGATTTCCTGATAGATTGGATTGACAGAAAGTATTGACACTTTGGGGGCTTAAATCACACTTCTTTTGGTTGTAATTCAGCACTAAAAGTCAGAGGTGGACATTTTGTGTGCTTCAGTTCCCTGGAAAACTTTCAGGGGGTGTTCAGATGTTGGTCATTGACCAGAAGACAAAATGATGGTACAAAATCATGGATTGTTGGTACAAAATTATGGATAGTTGGTACAAAATCATGGATTGTTGGTACAAAATTATGGATTATGTGGCTGTGCTCGAGAGCAAAGCAGTTCAGCTCTCTGTCCCAGGCGATACGAGGTGCTCCGTGCGCCGTGAGCTGCCTGCGGGGCCACCACCATTGGCTGGGCAGCAGCAGGGTGCTTGCTAGAGGGACCGAGGGATCATTTAGGGTACACATGGGGTTTTCCATGGTTAAAGAGATGTCAAAGGAATAATTACAGAGGGTTCTGGTGCATGGCTTGGCTGAGGGGCAGCAAACTGAAGCATTTCCAAGCCCTAAGACTTGGCTGTTCTCAACCCATCCCAATCCCCGTGCCCCACACCACATTTTAAGCTCTCTCCCCTGTGGCTGCACAGCAGGAATACAGCTTTAGGACGGCAGCAGGAGGCGTGCAGGAGAGGAAGGGGCACGGGAAGGACAGGCACATGCTGGCTGCCAGCTCTGCCAGGATGTGAACCAGGACGAGAGCCTGGTTTGGCTCTTGCGGTGCCTGCGCTCAGCGGTCCCTGGTGCCGCGGGGACGCAGCATCTGGCAGGGCTGGGGGAAAAAGGAAGAGGAGGAGGACGGCAGGCCTTCCTCCTGGCACTGATGGGAAGGGGATGGGAGAAAGGCAGGAGCTGGCGTGGTGTCGGCAGGGCTGGGGATGGCACAGGAGCTGTGCTTGTGTGCGGCTGGGGAAGGGAGGGCACGGGGGCAGGATGGAGCTGGGCTGGGAGATAACGGGTGGCTGCGGGGCCGGCTGCCTTTCCTTATTGCCAGCGTGTCCGCCCGGCACTTCCAGTGCTAAAAATACGGCTGTGCTCCTGGCACTGCCCGGGGGAGAGCTGCGGGCAGGTAGGAGCAGCACCCGAAGCCGTGGCTCCTTGCAGGGTGGCTGCCGTGCCCGGGGGGCGAAGCTGGAGGAAGGGGAGCCCAGGCTGGAGGAGCAGGACCCAGAAGGGACCATCCAGCATCCCTGTTCACCCCTCTGGGGTGAATTTCCCCCTGGATCAGCCCAGTTTAGGGGAGCCACGAGGGTTGCAGAGGGCTGGGGGTGGAGGTGGCCCGTCCCCGGCGCCACGTCGCTGCCTGCATTGTTCATTGTTCTAGCGTGGGGACGGGAGGAGATAAGGGAGGCAGAGGGCAGCGCTCCGGTTCCTGCTCCTCGACAGGTTATTTCCCCGCTCGCCTGACCTCTCCTTAGGTAAACTCAGTGCTTCACCTCCCCGGAGAGTTTGCTTTGCTCTCCCGCACTCGGCGGCGCGGCGCAGGGCCCTTGGATGAGAGCGCGGCTCTATTAATAGCTCGTGGGGTTGCCAAATCCCTCCTGGGTGTTGAAAGAGAGGCTGCAATCGGGTGATTCAGCCCCGGGTGGTGGGACAAAAGCGCCTTCCCCACGGGGCCGTGCTGGGAAAGGTCCCCTCGTCCCAGCCTGGAGGGGCACAGCCGGCTCCCCGGCACGGAGCAGAGGTGGGGAAGGGCTTTTTGCTCCGTGGGATGCAGGTTCCTTGGCTGGCTTGCAACACAAACAGCTGTATCGTGAAACCAGGGCTTGTTCCTCGCCGCTGGCTGCTGCCCAAGCTCCTGGGCTGGGCTCATGCACCTGTAAAAAAAAAAAACAAGATCCTTTGGTCGGGGACGCAGCCACGGATGCGCCACCGCGGCGCCTCGCACGCAGAGGTGGAGAAGGGCTTGAAAACCATGAGGGGCTCAATTTTGTTCCATCAGCAGCCCTGCCAGGAGGAGAGCAGAGGCAGAGCCTCGCTGTGCGCTGCAGGAGGGCTCCTCCTCGGCTCCCTTTTGGGTTTTGGGTCCTGGGGTCTCCTCTCCAGCAGCTGGGCTCCTTGCGAGCGCCCCGTGCTGGGGAATGGGGGCTTCGGGGGGCTTCGGGGGGGCTGGGTGAGCCCCCGGAGATGCTCTGGGTGACCCCAAATCTGCTGGAGGAGGTGGGAGAAGTGGTCCCTGGGTGGGATCCAGGCGCTAACACCCAGGCAAATATTTAGCCAGGCACTTTGTGCCCAAAAATAACCCGAAGTGTTTTCAGGAGCGAAGCCAGCGCAGTATCCACGGGCCTCGCTCCCAGCCCGGGGCAGGGAAGTAGGGCAGGGACACGGCCAGCACCTCCCCATTTATTTTCTGTGGGGTCTGAGCCCTCCCAGCAGGGACAAGGAGCCAGCTGGGGGGCTCAGCACGTCCCGCTCGGGGGGGCAGCACGCCAAGGGCTGGGGCCAAGCATCCCCACGGGCTGGTTGGTGTCTGTGCTGCTTTGGGGGGAAAAGCTCGGGGATGCAGCAAATCCCCTGGGGGCTGGAAATGGTTCTGGCTCCTCCGACAAAGCCCCTGCGTGCTCCAGAGCCGTGCCTGCAGCAGGCACCCGCGGCATCTGGCTCCGGTGTGCCGGCGGCGATGGTGTGCGCAGAGCCCCAGCCCAGCCTTCCCTCACCCTCCCCACGGCCCTATATTTCCCCCCCTGCTCAAAAATCCCTTTTTTTTCTCCCCAGACCACTGTTGGCTTCTCCAGGAGGTCCCAGAAACCCAACCCAGCTCGCCGAGCGTGGGCACCAGCTCCGGTAACAGCCCGGGGTGCAACCGAGCGTGGCTCGACCCGTGGGATTTTGGGGAGGAGAGTGGCAAACGCCAGCTCCCAGCCCTCTCCTGCACCACCCTGTAGGGGATCTGGCACCTGGGGGGCTCCGAGGACAGCCAAGGACCCCAAAAGGGCAGACCCCACAAGGGCTCCGGGTCCCCTGCTCTTCCCCAGGGAGGAGGCAGGAGGTCCAGGCAGAAGGAGGTAAAACTTGACCCCAAAAATGCTCTGAGTGCTGCACTGCTGATGCACGCCCCAAAACAAACACACACGTATGAAATAAAATCCTTCCGGGCTTAGCCTGCCCTCCTAAAAACATGGAATGACTTTGGAAAAGTGAGAGAAAAGAGGAGCTGCTCCCCCCAGAAGGGGGAAAGCAGGAAAGGAGCAATGGGGTGGCGTTTGCTGGGCAGAAACCTGTCCCCATCAGCACTACCAGGGGTTGGGGGCACGGTTCCTGGGGTCCTGTAATGCCTGGAAAGGGATGAGCTGCCCCAAAAAGGGGGTGGGTGATGAGCGCGTGCTTGAAAACCCCTTTGTGGAAGGGATGAAGGAAGCTTCAGCGCCCCGAATAAGAGAGATTCAGCTTCAGGTCTAGCAGAGATTATCAACCACAAACCTCGCAGCTCTTCACAATCCATCCTAACAACCAACCCCGCTGAGAAAAGATCCCAAAACCACCCCTGGCTGCGGTGGCACGGCTGGGGACAGCCCTGGGGGGCTGCGGGGACGCCGGTGCCCGGTGCCCGTGCCGGGAATGTCGGGGCCGGAGCAGCTCCATCCCCGGGGCTGTCTGAGAGCCATCGAGGCTGCAAGCGAGCTTTTCCCATCCCTTTTGGGCTGGAAGAGGCATTTAGGGGAGGAAACAGCAGCTGCTCGTGACAAATAAACGTTCCCTGGTGTATACAGCCGCTCGGCACGACAAAGCCCATCGCCCCCCGGCCTCTGTGTGGCCGGAGCTCTGGATAAACACGGGGAAAAACCAAAGAGCCCGGTGTAAACACAGCCCTCGGCTCTTTTTAACTCTGCTCAGAGCTCTGGCCGCTTTGAAAGCTCACATCTGTCCCGGCCAACGCCAGCCCTCCTGCCCCTAGGACGAAAAAAAACCTCGCGTGCCCCCTTGGCACCGCTTGGGGACGTCGAGCTGCGGGGAAACGGCACCCTTAGGGGTTTTTCTCCACCCTGCCAAGGGTTTCTCCACCCAGCGCCATTCCTGGGCTGCAAATCCTGTGCAGAGCCCTGCAGGGATGGGGACGGGGACGGGGATGGGGACGGGGATGGGATGGGGATGGAGGAAGTGTGGGGCTTGGCTGGGTTCCCTCGCGTGCCGAGCAGCACCCTCAGGCTCTGCGCCCCGAGCAGGAGGCAGCCCAGCCCTCGCACGCAGGTGGTTTCCCTGGTCGTGGCCACAGCAGCCCCAAGCTTTTATTCTTTTTTTTTTCTGGAGATTCCCGACCTGACACGGGCTGCAGGGGGGCTGCAGCACCAGGAAGATTTGCTGCCAGAGCACGGAGAAGTGCGGAGTCCTGCAGGGTCTCCCCGCCCCGCACCCCTCGGCCCCGCTGTCACCGCCGTGCCCCGCGGCTCGGCGTGGTGACCACCGAAAAACATCGCCCACAAAGCAGGGAAACAACCCTTTTTTTTAATTATTATTTTTTCTTTTTTTAGGGGTTTTTCTTTCAGCCACAAACTGCCAGCTTCTGCAGCTGAACCGCAGCGAAACCGGGCCAGGTGGGGGCTGCTCTCGGGAACCCAAACCGTGCCCAAATTTACGATCTGCCCGGCCCTGTCTGGTCTGCACGTGGCTGGCTCCAAAATCTGGAGACCTTTGCTCTCTTCCTCGCACAGACCCAGCTTTTGGGGCTGCTAACGGGGCTAAAAAGCTGATAAAAGGGCTTGGATTGCAGGAGAGATGGCAGCAGGCAGCGCGTGGGGCAGGACGGGAGCCTTACGGCACGCTGAGCCCTGGGTTTTAGCTTTTACGGCCTCCCCGCGGCCAGATGCTTGACACGGCTCTGACACTGTTTAGTCTCCTGGTTTGGAGGGCTCGGATTGCTTTGGGAAACGCGGCTCGGCTGCTTTTCCCCACGGGCTGCGTGGCTGGGGTGGACGCAGATGTTTCCATGATTCAGAGGAACCCACTTGAAGAACCGAGCGGCCCGGCACGTGAAGCCCTCGTGGCTCCCCGCAGCGCTCACGCGTCAGGGGCTGGGTGAAAAACTCCCTCCAGACCCCCCTCCCCGTGGGGGTTTTGCCATCAAAGCTGGTTATAGGGGCGTAAGGGAAACCCCTTGGTAATTTTTGGGGCTGTTTTTCTCGGGGTGGCACATCTCCAGTCGGGGTCAGGGCGGGTACCAAATCTGCCAGCATCCGCGGCGCTGGCACAGCCCTCGGGGCCAAATCTCCCCTCTAAGGAAAAATAAAAAAAAAAATTTGTCTTCGCTCCTCACGCAGCAGTCGTAGAGGGAGAGGAGGCTGGGAAAAAAAAATAAAATAAAAAAAAAACACAGCCCTGCGTGCCTCAGCTGGATGCTCTTAGCGGGGAGGACTTTCTCCGGGGGCGAGCGCCGGGGCGGCGGGGGGCTCGCCGTGCGCACGCAGCCCCGGAGCAAACAAACAAGCGGCGGCCCTGGAGGGTTTTTGCTCTCGTGCCGGGGCTGTATTTTTAGCTCCCTGTCCTCGCTGGGTGCATACAAATGTCCCCCTTGTGCTTTCAAGAAGCCGGAGAGCCTCTTGCCAAGCCCGCCGGGCATCCCCGCCGCTCGCTTTCCCAGCGCGGAGCATCCCTGCCGTGGCCACCCCGGGGCCGCCTGCTGAGCTGTGCCTCTGCCTCCCGCGTTCCTCCCTCCTGCACCAGGAGCCGTGGCCGGGTAGGGGTGGGACAGGGAACCCAGAGGATCAAAAGTCCCCAATAAACCAAAAGGCAGCACTGCTGGAGGTGCTGGGGGGGGGACCTCGACCGCTGCGGGGCTGCACAGAGCCACCGAAATCCCTGAAAATGAAAATAAATATAAATATCATTCATAAGTGGCAAAAAAAAAGCTGAAATATGGCCACTGAGAAGTGATCCTGCTCGCATCCTTGCTGTTCCCAAAATCTTGTAGCCCTCCTGTGCCGGGCTGGGTCACGGATTTGTTGATCCAAGCTCTGGCTGTAAGGCTGTGATGCTTGGGGTACCCCGGCAGGCTCCGGGGCGATAAAATGCAGCCTGAGCCCTGCCCTTGGGGATGCTGGAGGCCCCTGGTGCCAAAAAGGGACTCGAAAAGCCCAGGAAAATGGGATCCAGAAGGGCTGGAAGTGTTCCTTGTGAACGCACGGGGACGCAGAGCTGAGAGCAGCTCCGGCCAGCTGGGCTCGCCGCCCCTGCCACGTTCCCACCCCGGAGCCTTGTCCCCTTCTGCCAAGCCCCCGGAGAGGGACGTGGGGCTCTGGAGGAGCCGCTGGAGCCCTGGGAAGGATGAGGCTCAGCCAGGACCCAAAACAGCCAAAAAGCAGAGGGTTTGCTCATTGCCAGCCCTCGGATCGCCCGGCCCCGCGGCTCTCCGGAGGAAATATTCCAAAACAAGTCGGAAGCCAAGGGAAAAGGAGCAAGCCAGAGGGAAACTCCCCTCCCGCTGGAAAAAAAAAAAAAAAAAAAAAAAAAAAACAGTGTCCCCAAATCGTGGCAAGGCGCAGGGCCCCGCTCTCCTTGGGGACGAGGCAGGAAATGAGAAATGATGAAGGGAAGGGCACAGGCAGCGAGGTGCCACTCGGGCACGTTGCGTTGGAGGGCAGCAGATGCCGGCTGAGATGACGAGAGGCCAATTAATTTCACGGCTCCTCCGTGACGCTGATGAAAGCGGCTCAGGACGCTCTTATTTGGGGCTCTCCTGGGCCCTGCAGAGCGCTAATTTGGGTGTTTTTCTGATTGATGGGGGACCCGGCAGCTTTTTCTGGGGGTAACCCAGTGCGCCCAGCGCCCGGGGACACTGGGGCACCAGCGGAGAGGCGCCGCTGCTCGCTGCCGGGCTGGTGCCAGGGGATGGAGCTGGAAGGCACCTCCCGGCCCCGTGCTTCCTGCTGGGGAAGCCACAAAACTCCCCAAAAACGAGCAGGCGGCAATTAGCGGTCAGCAGCCGGGCTGGTGGCTGGCAGAGCCCAGCCTGCGGCGAGCACGGGACCGTCCCGTCCCGTCCCGTCCCGTCCCATCCCCATGGGTGACCCTGGGAACCTGTGGTCATGTCCCCCCCCCGCTACCTCAAGGGGATGAAGCCCTTCCCCTGCAAAGTTTGGGGTTTTTCCACCCTTCGCATGCCCGGCAGCTTTTCCTGCTGCTTTAGGATTAAGCAACCCGAAATTCCAGCCTGAGCACCGGTGTCGCGACCGGCCCCAAACGAGCACGAGGACTCGTGGCTGTCCCCAAAGGGGTTTAGGATGCTCCTCAAGCCCCCCCCTTGGGACAATGAGCCCGAAAAAAAAAAAATGGGGAGGGGGCAACACGGGTGGGCAGCGGGGAGAAGCCTCGTGAATGTGGAAAGCCAGGACTTAATTAATTAATTACACGAGCAACGGGGCAGGGCGCAAAAAGCTGGCGGCTGGGGGGCGAGCTACCCGTGCTCACTGCTCCCCAAAAAAAAAAGCCCCCCCCCAGCTGCAGGAGCTGCCAGCAACCCATCTGCGGGCCTTGAGCAATAGCATCCCAGGCCTGACATCTGCCCACACGCATTTCGGAGGCCAGTAAACTTCCTGTGGATATTGGCAGGCTGACAGCCGTGACATAGATCCTGCCCTTTTTTTAGCCGTTGGGGTTGGGGTTTTATTTTATTTTTTTATTTGTGTGTGTTTTTTTTTTTTTTTTTTTCGGTGTTTTGATAACAGGTAGGGGCTTTGTCAGCCTCTGCCCGGCTTCGGGACCCAGGTGTCCGGGTGATGTCCCCCCACCTCGGGTCGTTCTCCTGTTTTGTAGGGTTGTGGGCACGTTCTCCCCTCTCAGCCCCTCTTTTCCCCCGTACCAAGGGGCACAAACTCACCACCACCATGCAGCCGGCTCCTTGGAATGACATTTATTACAAGAAGGGGTTTCGCATGGCCAACACGGACGAAAGCTCCAAATCTTTGCCCGTTTGGGCTTTTTTGATGCCACTTTTGATGCTGCAGCTCCCCAGCGGGACGAGCACCAGGACAAACCCAGCTCAGAGGGTGGCAGTGCCCCCAGGAAGGGCAGGTCCCCTTTTGGGGAAGGCAGAGGGGTTTGGTGCTCCTTGCCCTGGTGGGAACCACGAGGATGAGCCCCCCTCCTTCACACCAACCCCAAACCCATCGGTGGCATCACCATGGGCATGGGTGAGACGCTGTGATCAAACCTGCTCGCCACCAGGCTCTGTGTTCCCGTGGGATAAAGAAAGCCCCTTGCAAAACGGAGCAAAAACGGGGAGCCCCGTGGTTCCCCGTGCCGTGGCAGCACACGGAAAGGCCAAAGCTCGGCTGCTTTCTGCCCTGCGCCCCTCGGGCACGCGGGGCTGGCACCGACCGGAGCCCGAAACTGCCGGGAGCAGGGGGGACGAACAGACACGGACACACAGAGCTACACCCCATAAAGTGCTTTTCCTTGGGCAAGCAGGCTGCCAAAGGGGAAAAAAAAAAGAGGGGCGAATGCTTCTTCCTCCCCTGCATAGCAGCTGCCTCCTCTCCTGCCTGGTCCCCGGTGATCCGGGTCCCTGCGGCCAGGGCTGCGCCTCCACGAGCAGCCCCCGGGGACACGGCTTGGGAGGAAAGTGGCGAAAGGCACACGGGTTTTGCCCCGTTTCCCCAGCAATCCCACCACGGGGGATGCGGGTGGAAGGGCAGGAGATGTCTGGAGATGCTCGAAGCCCCACGAACGGCCCCTTTAACCAGCAGCATTCATGCGCGCAGCGGCTGCGGTGTCCCAGCAAGTCACCCCGTAGCTCAGCCCCTACACGACGTGTCCGAATGTGGCATGCACCCATCGCAGGGCAGGGGCGGCCCCATCTGATGGAGGTCGTGCCATCCAGGTGCCCCGATCCCGTCCCACTGTCTGCCCTGTGGGACACCACGCCGGCTCCGCGCGGCTCCCCGGAGACACGCGGCGGCACCGGGCGCAGCCCCGACAGCAGGGACGTCTTTTAGGGGCCATAAAACCTCGGTAACACCCTCCAGGGCTGCACGGCACCCCAGCCAGCAAGGTTTCCTGGTGGATTTACTGCCCGCTGGGGTCCAGCCTCGTCTCCAGTTTGGTTTTTGCAGGGGACGGGGTGTGCAGGTCCTGGCCGGCGGGGGACAGCTGGCAGCACAGCACCGAGCGCAGGACCCGCAGCACCGGCGGGCGCAGGATGGCGAAGACCCAAGGGTCGAGGATGGGGTTGATGGAGAGGAACCTGAGCGCCAGGAGGTCCCAGTCGTAGTTCTGGCCCTTGTTGAACTTGTTCATGTAGGCGCAGACCTGCAAGAGAGCAACAAGGGGGGGGGAAAATGACGCCGGGGCTGCTCCCCCCAGGGACTGGGAGCCCGGCAGGTGAGCGCGGTTTTCAGAGCAACAGCTGGGGAGATGCGGGCTGCTTTCTGTTCCACCAACTTAAATGAATTTCCTGCAAATGAAAGCCAGCTCTGCGCTCTGCCTGCACGCAGCGAGGCTTCACTGAGCCCAAATGCAATTAAGCTGGAGGCTGGTGAAGGAGGCGGTGAGCGGCCGCACGGGATGGGGACGCAGCGGGTGCGGGGTGCTGGGCAGCCCCGGTGCGGTGCTTCCTTGGGGTGTGCCGACTCATAGCGGCTTACGGGGCTTCCTGGCAGGGTGACTCAGCTCTCCTTACTCACCCCATCGCCACCCCCTCGCTCCCACGCCGCGGAGATGCTCGGATGGGGAGCTGGGGGCACGGGGAGCGCGGTGTCCCCGCTGCGCCCGGGGTGCGCCGGGTACCGCTGGGGGATGGCGGAGCTTGCCAGCCTGCCCCGGGCTCGGGGCTTTTTTTTTTGGGGAAGGGTTTGTGATTTTGTGGGCTGGGAGTGTCATGGTTCGTGTGCTCCTCCTCGGAGGGTGGGTGCTGTGGGCCAGAGGAGAAAGTGTCACGCCCAGGAGGCAGCGTTCGGCGGCTCCGTTGGAGGCGATGCCAAAGCGCTGCCCAAACGCAAACCCACGTGGGAGCCGGGCGATGGGAAAGGAAAAGGGACAAGGTTAAGAGCTGCCACCACCGGGCCCATGGGATCCCCATCAGAGGCACTTTCCCACCCCGCCTGTCCCGAGCAGACCCGGCCAAGGGGTCCCGGCATCCAGAGCCGGGCTCCTCCAGGCTGCGGGGAGAGCCTCCCGGCGCGCGCGGGCCCATTGACGGGAGCTCTCAGGATGTTGAGTCTGGTTCCCGGGATGCTTGCGAGCTCCCGGCCATCGCCGCTTTGTCTTTTCTCCCTCTTACAACCCAGACAGCCTGGCTTGGCTACAGCCTGCGGTCGTTTTCTCTTCCCTCGGGACTCTTCCTTCTGTGAGTGCGAAAGGGAAGGTAGCGTCCATTTAAGTCCACGAGCACAAAATTAGGGCTGGCAGCACGCCCGACCTTAGCGGGGCTCGCTTCTAATGGGAACTAAACGACGGCGAAGGAGCCTCCCGCCGCGGCAGGGCTCGCTCACACGGCTCCGAGCCTCCCGAGCCGTGGCTGGAGGTGATGGAGAGCTGCCGGCGGTGAGACGCAGCCCGGCGGGGTGACCAGCAGCCCCCAGGTGAGGAGAGCACGGCCCTGCTACGCGCTGCTTGCCTCCCAGCCCAGCCCAGCGGGGTTTTCTCCCTCCCCATCCCCACCTTTCCGTGCCTCGCTCCTCGCCCTGCCACCCCTCGCGCCTCCGTGGTGAGCGCACGTGGCCCTTGGTGATGGCAACCCCAGGGGACCCCGGAGTGCCCGGGATGTGTGGTGCCACCCTGCCTGGCCTCGAAGCCTCTGTGGGAGGGGAAGGTGTGGGAGAATCCCTCGCTCCCCGTGAGCATCGTGAATCGCCCGCGGTTTGTGCCAGACCCAAGGTCTCCCGAGCTTTGGGAAGGAGCTTGGATTTGGGGCAGTGGAGCGAGAGGGGAGCCTTAAAACAGGAGAGAGAGAAGTAGGGATGCTGGGGAGGGGGCTCACCCCCGGGGAAGAGGTGGTGGCAACTCACCGTGAAGGGCAGGGAGCAGATGACGAAGGTGATGGTCATGATGGCGAGGAGCAGGAGGTGGTCGATCTCCTCGGCCATGGAGAACATGCACCGCCCGCCGCCCCCCGCCGCCCGGGGCTGCTCCGGCGCGGCCATCCGCCGGGTCTTCTGCCCCCGGCGGTGCATGCGGGCCAGGTTGCTGATGACGCTGAGGTTGCAGAGCAGCACCGAGAGGATGAGGAGCAGCAGCAGGGTGGCGTAGAGCAGCGAGAAGGTGACGTGCATCCCCGCCGCCTCCGCAGCGTGCCGGCTGTCGTCCAGGTACATTTGGATGAAGCACCAGGTGCCGGGGCAATACTGCACGTAGCGCCCGAAACCCACCAGAGGCAGCGAGCAGAAGGCAGCAGCGAAGGTGTAGATGGCTGGCAGGGCCACCAAACCCGTGCGGGGGCTGAGGAACCGCTCGTAGAAGTAGGGCCGCCCCAGCGCCAGGCAGCGCTCCAGCGCCATGGCGAAGAGGATGAGCATGGTGGCGAGGCCGAAGAAGCTCATGGAGAAGCCGAAATAGAGGCAGAGGTGGCCTCCCCGCGCCAGGGCGGTCAGGGTGAGGTTGCGGTGGTAGGAGGCCAGCACCAAGGGGCTGACCGAGCAGGTGCCCAGCAGGTCGGTGACCACCAAGGCCAGCACCAGGACGTGGAAAAGGGACGGTGGCCGGGCGCGGGGTGGCCGGCGGCAGCGCAGCAGCAGCCCCAGGGCCAGGAGGTTGCCCAAGAGCCCCGCGGAGAACATCAGGGCGCTGACCAGAGGCCGGGCACCGGCCACCAGCGCCTCGCCGCGCTCGCACGGCTCCCGGCCCGTCCCGTTCATCGCCGCCGCCCGAATGCGCCTCCGCCGCCCGCCCCCCGCCCCGGCCCCGCGGCGCCGCCCCCCCTCCCGGGCCGCCCCGCCCCGGGGCCGGGCCCCAGCCCCGGGGATACTCCGGGAGCCCCCGAGGATGCTTCGGGAGCCCCCCGGTGCCGCCGAGCTCCGGGGATGCTTTGGGAGCCCCCCCGCGCTCCGGGCTGCCAGCCCCGCGTTTAGGGTGCGCGGGTGGCCAAGGGGTGCGCGGGGGGCGCAGGGGGAGCCCCCCTTTCCTGCCCCAATGCTGCTCGCCCTGGGGACCCCCCAGCTGGGTGGGAGCCCAGAGGGGATGGAGGAAGCCCCCAACCCTCAGCCTGCCCCAGGGGGCTCACCCAGCCCAAACAGCAGCCCCAGAAAAACTTCCTTGTGGTGGTGCCGCGGGCGCACAGGATGGCACAGGAAGCCTCGCCGCTGCGTTGCATTTCCCCTGGCATGACCCCAACCCTCTCCACACTTTGCCCCTTCTTTTAGCACGGATCCAGCTCAGGCAGGACGTGGGTTCACCCTTTCCTAAATCCCTGCCCCAGCTGGAGCCTGTCCCCACTCGTGTGTCCCCCCCAAAACCCGTCGAGACGCGGCGCCGTTGCTCAGCTCCGGCGTGGGCACGCCGCTCGCTGCCACGCTCACGTTTTCGCCGTTGCTTTTGAAAACTCCCTTTTGGTAACAGGAACTTCGCAAAGGAAACGCCATCGAAGGCGAACTCCAGCGGGGGGTGAGATGTGGTTTGTGACAGCACCTTGGCTTCCGACGCGAGGTTCCCGTTCCTCGGGCTGCTCGCACGGCCCGAGAGGCTCCTGCAGCGTGCCGTCACCTGCACGGTCCCGTGGCTGAGCGTGAGGGGTGTGATGGAGGGAAATAGGGTTTTTGTGTGCTTGTAGGACAGGAAAATGCCTGTCCTAGGACCTCTGCAGCCCCCCGTGGGGCTGATCCTGCTGGGCATCAATGCCCATGGACACGGACGATGTCAGGAGCTGTCCCAGCAGCTTCGCAGGTTGCCGAGGGCTGGATGCGACCCCGCCACACTCAGCCCCCAAAAAAAGCCCCCAAAAAGCAGATTAAAACGGTGGCCAGGGCCAAATCCTGGCCTGGTTGGTGTAAGCAGCCCGGGGAGGCTGCGGCGTGCGCTTTACGAGCAGAAGCCCTCCCGCGGGGTGGCTGCCCCAGGGCTCCTGCCAGCCTCCCACTCCTCTCTGGTGGTTGCTATCGCAGCTCAGGAAAGGTTTTTGGCAGGTTCTGGAGCTCGTTTTCCTGGCAGCTAATGGAGCCTTAAATACCCATCTGGGGCTTCGGGCTTCTCAACCGACAGTTGCCTCTGAGGGGATATTTTTGCAGTAATAGGGAAATTGCTGGGCTTTTTTTTTTTTTTTCTTTTTTTTCTTTCTTTTTTTTCCCTGTTCTGAGCTCAAAACCAGGAACATGCCACTTGGTACAATCTGTCCGTTTCTTGGGAAGTGTTTGTTTCCCCCCCCTTCTGCTTCCATGTTTATCTCCGCGTCTAACAAGGAGCATATGTCTTCCCGAGGGTCGTTGGCATCCTTTTTCCCTACGAGGAGATTTATGGGGCTGTCCCGCTCGGAGAAGAGCTCCGGGCTCGGAGGAGCACTGAGTGAATTTCACAGAAACCCCGGGGCCAGGAGGACGCAGCCCCTGGGGTGCTGTGCCCGGCTCCGTCTGCGGCGGGTTTGAAATAAGGAGACCCTCACGGGTGGGTTTTGACCCTTTTAAATCAAAAGCCCTTCTGTTTAGAAAACCCAGACAGCGTTTTCCTTCCAAAGAAAACCCAGACGTTTTCCCAAAGCGTTCCCAGCCCCGACACTTCTCTGGTTGGTGCTGCTTCCACCCGGCTGCTCGAAGCCGGGCTGAGCACCAGCGGGGCAGGGACATGTTCCTGGGCCCTGGGGAGTGCCGGCACCTGGGCGCACGGGTTAAAAAATGCAAAGCACTCACTGGCTCGTGGTGTCGTACAGCCTGCGGGCTCAGCGCCCTGGCTCGGGTGCCTGGCAGCCGCGGCGCTGCAGCCTGCCCAGGCACGCGGCTTCCGACTTCGGGAAGGGCTTAAAAATGCAAGCAGACAATAAAAAAAAAGAAAAAAAAAATGGCCCCGTGCAATAACCAAGCATGCTGCTGGGAAATGAGCTTTTTGGGAAGCTCACGCCTGGATTTCATGAGCTGAAAAATATAAAAATATAAATATATATAAAAATAAATCAGCTGGGCTCGATTTACAGGGTTGGGTGACGCCGGGGACAAGGACACCAAGGACACCGCGGTCACGGGAGGGTGGTGGGCACCAGGCAGCAGCTCCAAAAGTTGCCTCGCTGCTTCCAGCCACTGCAGCACCTCCTGCTTGCCTCCATTCCGCACCGGATCCGTGCCTTTGTGCCTCGCTGGCACCGCAGCGCCCTGGTGCAAAGGGGCCCCCCCGGGAATTGCCGCGCGGTGCCCGATGGCCGGGAGCAGGGACAGGCTCAGCCCTGCAGCCCTCAGCCCTCAGCATCTCTGCTTTTTACCTTTACAGCCAAACTGCAGGTCTCAGCGCTTTATTTATTTATTTGTGTGCTTGTGCATAGGAAAGGGCGATGGGTTTTGGCTCCTGAAGCCCCAAAAAGGGGCAAGGGCACGCCTCGGGGCACAAGGATGCCAAAGGGGTGGGTTGGAGAGGAGAGCGCAGCCCCCTCCCTGCAGCTGCTTTGCTCTGTCCTGCTCTCAGCCAGCCCTGGCTGGGGACGTGCTGCCATCTCTGGAGAAGACAGCAGCACGGCAGCCCTATGGCCCCAAAATGCAGCCGAGTTTTGGATCCCAGCGGTGTGAGGATTCGCCAGCAGCTGCTGGGGTCCCCCCTGCCGTGAGCACCCATGGAAAGTGCCACCAAAGCCAGGTGAGCGCACCGAGGTCACCAGGATCCCCCAAGGAACCCGTGCAGGGAGCCTCCAGGGATGGGGTCGGGGAGGCAGGGGCAGGGGTTGGGGTCACCCCAGTGCCCTGCAAACCCCCCCAAAACGGGGACATTTCCTTCCTCGGGTGATGAGCACATGGACAAGTCCGAGAGCGCGGCGCACGCGTCACCTGGGGGCTCGGATGGAGTCTGCATCCACGCACCTTAATAAAAACCCTGATTTATTTTAATTTAATTGCTCTCACTTCGCACTGAGCACAGTCCCGGGCTTTACAGACACGCAGTCAGCACCCGGCTCGCGGCACCAGCTCGCAGCCTGCTTCGGGACGCTCTCCGGGAGCGAATCCCGCTGGGGGCACGGCTCCTGCCAGCCCGGTCCCCCCCGTCCTGAGCGGTGCACGGAGCCACACGGCGGAGGAGATGCCAGCCCA
This sequence comes from Anas acuta, assembly GCF_963932015.1. NCBI lineage: Eukaryota > Metazoa > Chordata > Aves > Anseriformes > Anatidae > Anas > Anas acuta. Next base: position 3,198,283 of record NC_088983.1, on the reverse strand, counting down.
GGGGCCAGCAGGAAGGTTTTGCAGAGCCTTCATCCCAGCCAGTGTCCGTCCTGCTGCGGAGATCAGCCCGGTGAAAGCCGTGGCGCTGCCTCGGGGCCGCTCCTGAGCTCGCAGGGTCCCACGTGCGCCACCTCCAAGTCGGTAATGTGCGAGGAACGGGACACCAAAATGAGGACCAAGCCTCAGTTCAGTCCTTTTCCCGCAGAAAACCCCGCTGTGGGGCACAGAGCGGGGATCTTGCAGGGCCGGGGGTGCCCCCCCCGAGTACCGCCAGCCCTGCCCTTCCCTCCACCAGCAGAGCCTGGCAGGTCCCGGAGCCGGAGCAGGAGCGATCAGGTCACCTCCAAAAAGCCCCAAGCTATATTTACCCGAGTTGCTTCCTTCAAAAGGAAAATCGGTTTGACAACAAGAGTAAATACCGCGTGAGAACTGGCAGGAACACGGCTACACCTTGCGAGGCTTGGCTAAACAGAGGGAGAGAAGTATTTGCCCTGTCTCCTCCAAGGACGCTAAGCAGATGGGGACCGGGGTTATCGTCATTTTTTTTTGTCCTAAACGGCCACTCGAGGCAGATGTTAAACAAGCACACCAGTTTTAATACGCCTGCTTGAGGGGAAATGGAGCTTTCATTAAAAGGATCTGTTGCTCGCATGCTTGCGCCGCGAGGTTATACATCCTGGGCTCTGCTTTTTCTCTCGCTTGCCGCTCTTATTAAGAGCGGGTATCGTCATAAATACCGCCTTAAAATAATTACGGGCAGCCTCCCACGGCACAGCTGGGCGCGATCGATTCTCCAGAGCAGAGCCACGGCGGGGAAATCGCAAACCCTGAGCCGAGGAGGGGCCGGGGAGCTGCCCCCATCCTCCTCCCCGGGCACCCCGAGGCACCGCGGGGACAGCGCAGGGGCCGACCCCATCAGCTCTCCGGGCATCGTGCGCGGGATGAGGAGATGGGGCAGGGCTCCAAACCCCTTTTATCCGAGGGGGGAGGCATGAGGCTCTCCCCCCGGTGTGCTCCTGCCCAAACGCAGCCCTGGCACCCCGCACCAAACCCCGCAGCCGTGCGCTCCCCAACCTCTCCGCCGAGCGCTGCAAAATCCGCAGGTCCCCGGAGGGATCCCCCCCCCTCCGGCGGGCGGCACGCATCCCCGGAGCCAAAACGGGGCAGAAACTCCACTTGCCCACCCCGTGCCATCGCCCAGGGCGCCGTCTTCCCCGCGCCGCTCGGGGCCGAAGGCTCGCTCCTCATCTTCACCGGCTCCCGCGGCCCCCCGCCGCGCTCAGGGGAAGACGAGCTGCGGGGCGTCCGTCCTGCGCCAACCCAGGGGGCAAAAACGAGCGTCCCCCTCCGGCCCCGGTCCTTTGAGGGTGGTGGCCCTGCGGGAACCCAGGCGGCGGCAGAGCCTGCGGACGAACATGCGGAAGACGGAGGTGCGGAAGATGATGAAGACCCAGGGGTCGACGATGGAGTTGACGGAGAGGAAGCGCAGGGCGCTGAGGTCGGCGTTCTCGTTGAAGTCGGCCGCGAACGCCCCCATGTACGCACGGATCTGTCCGAAACAGGAGGCTTCAGCGAGGCCGTGGGGGGGCTGAGAGGTTCGGGGGGGGGCGAGGAGGGTTCCCACCCAACCCACAGAAAGATCCCCAACCCCAGGGTGGATTTTGGAGAAGGATTTTGGGGAGGGTTTTGGGGAGGGTTTTTCCCGGGTCAAGAGATTTGGTGAGGTTCCAAGGGACCCAGCACCTCTGGGATGGGATGAGCATGGGGGGGGATTTTGGGGGGGCTACTGAAAGGTTTAACACCCCTGGGAGTGGGCAGGGAGAGGGTTCAAGGGGTTAAAGCAATGAAACGACCCCCCCTCTGCACCTCTGGGATGAGGTGGTGGTGATGGGGGGGGGGTGAAAAGGGGACTAAAGCACTGACCCCACTGCTCGTGGAGGGGGTGGGGGGGGGTAATTAAAGGGATTAAGGCAATGACCCGAGGCCACTGCCACCTCCGGGATGGGGGGGTGGTGATGGGGGGGGTTAATTAAAGGAATTAAAGCAATGACCCGAGCCCCCTGACCCCTCCGGGATGGGGAGGGAGTTATGGGGGGGTTAATTAAAGGGATTAAGGCAATGACCCGAGACCCCTGACATCTCCGTGATGGGGGGGTTAATTAAAGGGATTAAAACAATGACCCAACCCCCCTGACAACTCCAGAATGGGGGGGTGGTGATGTGTGGGGGGGGTTATTCAAAGGGATTGGGGGGGATTATTCAAAGGGGGGGTCATTCAAAGGCAATGACCCGAGCCCCCCGACACCTCCGGGATGGGGGGATGATGAGGGGGGGGTTAATTAAAAGGCTTAAAGCAACGACCCGACCCCCCCGACACCTCCAGGACGGGGTGGTGGCGATGGGGGCGTCCTTCCAGGGCGGTTACAGCGACCCCCAGACCCACGGGATGGGGTGGGGGATATTGAGGGGGGGGCAAAGCAACAACCTAACCCCCCCGGACACCCTCTGGCACAAGGTGGTGGCGATGGGGGGGGTCCGTGGGGGTTCAAACCAACCTGTGGGACAAGGGGGGGGTGAAACACAATAACCCACCCCCCCGGATGGATGGTTATGGGGGGGGTACCCTAAAGGGGGGGGGGGTAAAGCAATAAGGGGTGGGGTGGTGATGGGGGGGGTACTTGGAGAGGACTGGAGCGAGGTGTTCGGGGGTGGATTTCACTGCCGGGGGGGGCAACAAGGGGTCTGGGAGGAGGGAGGGGGGGGTGGTGGTGATGAAGGGGGGGGGTCTTTGTACTCACGATGAGCGGCAGCGAGCAGACGGTGAAGAGCACGGTCATGAGCCCCAGCAGGACGAGGTGGTCGAGCTCCTCCATGCGGGGGGGTTTGGCGGCGGCGGTGGCAACAGCAGCAGCCGGGGGGGTGGCCGCTGCCCCCCGGGGGGGCTGCCTGCGGGCCATGCCGTAGAGGTGCCGCATGCTGCTCACGTTGCAAGCCCCGATGGCCAACACCAGCACCCCCATCAGGCTGGCGTAAAGCACGGGGAAACCCAGCTGGCCGACCCCCCCGCCGGCCATCCGGATAAAACACCAAGTGCCGGGGCAGTACTGCATGGGGACCCCAAAACCCAGCAGCGGGAGCGCGCAGAAGAGCGCGCAAAGCCCCGCGGCGGCCGGGGCCAGCGCTGCGCCCAGCCGTCGGGTAAGGTGGCGGCGGTAAAAATAAGGGTGGCCAAGCGACAACCAGCACTCCAGGGCCATGGCGAGCAGCAGGAGGGTGGGGGCCAGCCCGAAGAAAGCCATGAGGAAGGCGAAAAGCTGGCACAGAGCCCCCGGCTCGCCCTCGGCTCGCCCCCCGGGGGAGCCCAATTCGCTCAGGCTGCGGTTGTAAGCGTAAGCGGCCAAAACCATGGGGCTGAGCAGGCACTTGCCCAGCAGATCGGTGACCGCCAGCCCGCTCACCAGCACGTAGAAAGCCGAAACCCTCGGGGGGCGACCGCCGGGCGAGCGGGAGCGCCGGCGGTGCTGGCCAAGCAGCAGCAGGGCGAGCACGTTGCCCAAAAGGCCAGCCCCAAAAAGCACCGAGCTGGGCACCGCCGACTGCCCGCTCTCGATGAAACGGCTGCCCCGGCACCGGTAGCCTTCGCTCGCCATCGGGCAGCCGCCCTCGCCCTTTCTTCCTCCTCCTCCTCCTCCTCCTCTTCTTCTTTCTTCTTCTTCCTCGCCGCCGCCGACTGGCCCGGCCCCGGCGCGGGGTGGGAGGCACGGGGGAGGCGGCGCGGAGAGGCTCGGGGCGGCCCCCAGGGCGGCTCCTGCCCGCCCCCGGGGTTAGGGGCTGGGGGGGGCACGGAGGGGAAACGGGGGGTGCAGGGGAAATTGGAGGGGGGGTGGGGGGGATGGGGGGGAGGTCCGCTGGGGGGGTGGGAAGGGGGCGGGGGTGGGGGGATGGGGGGGTGGGGGGGTGGGTGAGTGGGGGGAGTTGGTTTCTGGGGGGGTTGGGGGGGTGGGAAGGGGTTGGGGGTGAGCTGCTGGGGGGGTAAAGGGGTGGGGGGTGAGGTTCTGGGGGTGCAGGTAAGGGAGTGATTAGCTCTTGGGGGGCTGGGGGGTGGGAAGGGGTCGGGGGTGAGCTGCTGGGGGGGTTGAAGGTGAGGGTAAGTTGAGGGGAGAGCTTCTGGGGGGGTTGGAGGGGGTGGGAAGGGGTCGGGGATGGGCTTCTGGGGGGGTCGTAGGTGTGGGTAAGTGCATGGGGGAGCTTCTGGGGGGGGCTGAAGGTGAGGGTAGGGGTCGGTGATGAGCTCCTGGGGGGGCTGGAGGTGAGGATAAGTTGTGGGGAGAGCTTCTGGGGGGGCTGAGGGGGTGGGAGGGGGTTGGGGATGGGCTTCTGGGGGGGCTCCTGTGTGGGTAGGGGCTGGGGATGAGCTCCTGGGGGGATTAGGGATGTGGGTAGGGGTCGGGGATGAGCCCCTTGGGGAGCGGTCCCAGGATTGGGAAGTGGCTGAGCCCCCAGGGGGTCAGGGTACCAGCCCTTGGGGTGATTGGGGCTGTGCCCCCAGTGCAGGGGTAGGTGATGGGGTTGGGACCAAGTCCTTGGAGGGGACTACGGGGTAGAGGACTGGTGTAAAACAGGCCAGGAACAGGCAAAATCCCCCACGAGGCCAATTTCTGCAGGGCTCCGCCTGCCCCCCATCACTCCTACCTGCCCCCCATCATCACCCCCACAGCACCCCACTGCTCCTACAGCACCCCACAAGCCCACCGTGGGGTGGGACCACTGCCGAGCCCCCGGGGAAGGTTCCCAGCCCCCCCTTGTACCCGCGGCAGAGCCCTGGGGCGAGCTTTGGGTGAAGCCCCCAGCGCCTCTTCCAGGAAGAGCAGCGGCCCCCTCCAGCTGCCTCGCGCATACCGCAGCTCGCAGGATACATGTGATGATGAATAAGCACGAAACCACGGCCGTCTGCTTTCGGGCCCCTTTTTTTGCTACTCGAGCTGAGCGTAGGAGAAGCGCAGGAAAGTATCAAGATGACAGGAGGGGTGGGAAAGGCGCTCGGTGCCCGGCACAGGCACCCGCTCCGGCGCGTTTTGGCGACGGGCTGGATTTTTTCGGGTCGCATCCAAGCCCCCCTCCGGCAGGGAGGGCGCCGAGGGAGAAATTTCGGGGAGAAATGAAGGTGAGCCTGGGCGCCGCTCGGCGTTTTTTTTTTTTTGCACGTGTGGGTGTTGAAGTGCTGCCCTCGTTAGGGCTCGGCGCAAACACAGCGAGCGTTTCTGCCCCGGGGTGGGGGGGGGGGGACCCGGGGAGAAGAAATTCAGCCTGCCTGGAAATTTGGAAATTCGTCCTCCTGGTGGGCACGTCGAGATGAAACACGTTGCATTCTTCGGCGCCCTGATGGGCAGCTCCTTTTGGATGGAGAGCATCGCCGTGGGGCCAAACGTGGAGCCTCGTGGTGCTGCGGGGCACGGCACCGAAGTTTTTGGTGGAGCCCTCCGCGGTGCCGCAGCCCATGCGTCGCTTTTGGTGGCCGTCCTGGTGACCCTGCTCCTTGTCCTCGTTCCGGGCAGATTTGTGGTGTTTTGTGCCGAAATCCCACCCGGGGAGCTGCAGCCATCCATGCAGGAGCTTCTCCAGGTGAGCCCCGTGCGCTTCGTGCGCTGGCACCCCGGGGACGCCCTCGGAAGGGCACGTCACCGCGGGGCGCACGCTGCTGGGGTGGAAAAGAGGCCAAAGTGTCACCGCTGGGGAGTTCCTCGCCAGGCTGGGCAACGCCAGAAGGCCAAATTCAGCAGAAATTTGTCGCCCCGGGGAGAGGAGGAGGAGGAACCTCGACAATAGGCAGCCCTTTTTTGGAGCGGGTGCCGTCCCCGGGTGCACCGGCACCGGAGAGCTGGCTGGGAACCCTGAAGGACGCGGGGATGCTCGTTCCTGTCCCCAAAACACCCGAAGTGGCAGGGTGATGGGGACCGAGATGGCTTTTGGGGACAACCTCCAGGTCCAGCCGTGCCCCCAGGGCGCAGGAGGTGGCCACCTCGGGCAGGGGTGGCCGCGTTTCTTCCCATCCTTGCTCCAAGCAGGTTTGGCACCGAGCGTGGCCGAGCACGGGCGCCGCCTTCCAGCCTGCTGCGGGGTCAGGGCGGCCGTCCGGTCAGGAACACAACCACAAAGTCATCTCCCTCCTTTCCCTGCCCCAGGGGAGAAAGCGGCGTGGGCAGCCAGCTGCTCCCGCTCCCCGTTCGGCTCTCCTCTTGGCGTGGGTTGTGTAAACTGCAGCTATTCGGGGGAAAATGATTTTGAGAAAGGCTCGTCACCGCCGATGACGAATCCCCCCTCTTCGTCACGGTTCCGACGTGACCCTCTTCTCGCCGCTCGCATTCCTGGCGGAGAAAGGAAAGGAAAGAAATAAAAAAAAAAAAAAAAAAAAAAGGATCAAAACAACCCAAAGCGGAAGAAAAAGCAGCACGCCGCAAAACCCCAGAAGACAAATGAGGAGCTGGAAAAACTTGAAGCATCTGGGAGGAATTTCAGGTTTTGTTTCCAAAACTCTCGCTGACCCCGTGCGCCTTTTCCCCGCCGCCCGGGGGGGTGCTGAGCGGGGTGCCCGCCCCACCGGGTGGCTGCCAAACCCCGTTTTTTCCGCGAAGGACGCCCGGCGGAGCCCCCATCGGTGATTTCTCGCCCTCTTCCAGCCCGGCGCTGGCTTTGGAAGCGTTTTTATCGGTGTCCCCATCACCTAATTTAGAGCCCGTTAGACGGGGAGGGTTTTGGCAGGCGGCGAGGGACGCGGCTGGCCGGGAGCGGCCGCGTTGGCAGCGCTCGCTGGATGCTCCCATCCCGAACAAACGAGGCCGGGAGGGTCCTACGGGGAAGAGACATCCCCCTGCCAGCCAGGAGCACGAAATTAGGGTGGCGATGCCCCCAAAATTTCCCTCCCAGGGCTCTCCTTGCTGCGGTGATGCGCTGAGAGTCCCGGACACCCCGTGTCCAACCGGTTGGTGAAAGCACCTCGAGCATCCCAACCCTGGGCAGTTCCCGTGTCCCTATTTTTGGGACAGCAGAGGTGTCCCCATAAGGGTTTTTTTTTTTGGGATCCCAAGTGTTCCCAGAAGTGGCTTTGGGGTGCGGGGAACACAGCCCTGCTCGGAGCCAGGCGGAGAAGTGCCGCTGATTGCTTCCAGCTGGTGCTGCTTGGAAATGAGCCCCAGCAGGGTGATTTGGGGCTGCGGGGGGTTGGGGTCGGGACGCGGCCCTGCCCCGCTCTGGGTGGGCAGCGTGGGGGCAGGAGGAGTTGTGGGGAGTGCAATCGACCCCGTTGCACAAGCACAAAAAGGCTGCGGGAAGGGCAGGGAGAGGGGCGCATGGTGGGGGGAGGGCTGGGGGGGAAAGGGGATGGGGATAGGGGATGGGGATGGGGATAGGGGATGGGGATAGGAATGGGAAAGGGGGCAGAAATAGGGGGTGGGGTATCAGTAGGGGTTGGGGATAGGGTTTGGGGACTGGGGATGGGGATAGAGGTTGTGGATAGGGATAGGGATAGGGGTTGGGAAAGGGGGGCAGAAATATGGGGTGGGGATATCAGTAGGGGTTGGGGATGGGGTTGGGGGCAGGGGACAGTAATAGGGGTCAGAAATAGCAATGGGGTCAGGGATAGGGGTCAGCAATAAGGGTTGGGGACAGGGGATGGGGACAGGGGACAGTAATAGGGGTCAGGGATAAGGGATGGGGACAGGGAGAGGGGTTGGGGGCAGCAGCAGGGGTGGGATATGGGAATAGGGGTCAGGGATCGGGGTCGGGGATGGGGCTGAGCCTGGTGGGGGCAGAGTGCGCGTGCACGTGTGTGCGCGTGTCCGTGTGTCCGTGTGCGCGTGTCCGTGTGCGCGTGTCCGTGTGTCCGTGTGCGCGTTCCCGAGCCTGTCCCGTGCCGGGGCTGAGCCGGGGCCGGGCGGGCACCGGGGGGCAGCAGCGAGCCCCGAGAGGCTCCGGCACCGCCCGGCCCCGGGATCCGCCTCTTTTTTTTTTTTCCCCCCTTTTTTTTTCTTTTCTCTTTTTTCCCCCTTTTCTTTTTTATTTTTCTTTTTCTTTCCTTTTTTTCCATTTCCTTTTCCTTTTCCTTTTTCTTTTTTTTTCTGTTTTCTTTTTTCTTTTTTTTCTTCTTCTCTTCTCTCTTTTTTTTTTCATTTTTTCTTCCCCCCCTTTCTTTTCTTTTTTACTTTTCTGATTTTTTCCTTTTCCTTTTCCTTTTCCTTTTCCTTTTCCTTTTCCTTTTCCTTTTCCTTTTCCTTTTCCTTTTTTCCCTCTTTCATTTTTTCCCTTTTTAATTTTTCCTTCTTTTTTCCCCTTTTCCTTTTCTCCTTTTTTTCTTTTTACCCCTTTTAGTTTTCTTTTTTTTTTTCTTTTTTTTTTCTCTTTCCTTTTTTTTTTTCTTTTTCTTTTTCTGATTTTCTTTTTTTTTCCTTTTTCTTTTTTCTTCCCTTTTTCCTCTTCCTCTTCCTTTTATGTTTTCTTTTTCCCCTTTTCTTTTTTTCCCTTTTCCCTTTTTCTCTTTTCTTTTTTCCTTTTTTTTTTCTTTTTTTCTTCTTTCCTTTTTCCTTTTTCCTTTTTCCTTTTTTACTTCCTTTCCCCTTTTCTACATCTTTTCTTCATCTCCATCTTTTCTTTGTCCTTTTCCTCATCATCCTCTTTCTTATTTTACTCTTTACTTCGTTTCATTTCATCTCACCTCATTTCATTTTTCTACCCAGGCCATCGCTGCCCTGCGCATACCCTGGGCTCATGCACAGGACGGTGACCCCCCCCCTCTCTCTCTCTTTCCCTTCAGCAGCGCAGGACAGCGTCACCTTGCTCCTCTCACACCCACTCTGGGGACAGCTTTGTGTCCCCAAAGCCAGGACTTCCCTCACCACCTCCCACCTGTCCACACAAGCCCCACCTGGAGCCCTTCCAGCACTTCAGCCTGCCATAAAATTACCCCTTTTCTTTCTTTTTTCTCCTAAAATCTGGGCTGTTTCCCACCAGACCCAGAGCGGCGAGCTCAGCCCGGCGGCCAGGAAAGGGTTTTTATTTTGAGGCTGCGTCTCCCCAGGAGGTGCATCCACCACTGATCTTTTCTGCAGCTGCAGCTCCTCCGGCACGGCACGCCGCGGTTTGGGTTACAAGAGCAAAAATCCCTCCATTTATTGCCTAAGCCTCGTGTTTCCCCCCCTTCGGGGGCCCCAGGCACACCCCAGCTGCTGCAGGGAAAGGATCCCCATCCCCGGGGCTGGGGGTACCCAAAATCTCCCCAAAATCTCCCCAAAATCCCAAGCACAGCACGGCACTGTGCCACCACGGGGACGCGTCCCGGTGGGCTGGGCTCCCCAAATGTGCTGCCCATGTGTTCCCTCGTTTCCCAGGGAATTTTCGGATAGCCCGAGCGCTCTTGTCCCCTGCCAAGCCCCCAAATCCCTTTGAGGGCGAAACGCTCCGGGGTCCTCAGCGCTCTTCAATTTAGAGGAGAAATCCTAAAAGCTGTGCCTCTGGCCCACCGCTGCGTGATGGGGGACGCCGGGGAACATCAGGGGACATCAGGGGACATCAGGGGACATCAAGGGACAGTCCCCCCTGCTCCCAGCCCCGCGGCACAGCCCGAGCCAGGAAAATGTGGCTAAAAACGTCTTCGCTCGCAGAGGCTGTCAAGGGAGAGACAAAGGCAGGAAGCTGCTGGGCTGCACGAAATGAGGCTTAATTGCGGGGCTTAGTCACCCGGAGCATCTGGGGGGCAGCGGCGGAGTGCCGAGGAGGTGACAAAAAGGGTTTTGGGGGAGCCCTTGGCTCTGTTTGGCCCCATTTGTGATGGTGCTGCCTGGAGAGCCCCTGGGTCCCCTTGGGCACCCCAACCAACACCGACCTCGAACCCCTCCGGGCTGCCCTGCCCGGCAGCCTGAGCCCCTCTGCCGGGGATTTGGCTGGAGAAGGGACTGAAGGAGGATGTGGGGGGTCCCTGGGGACCCCAGGGATCGGCACCGGGCGCGGGGGGCTCGGTGCGCTCATCCGGCAGCTGCCGGAGCGAAGGCAGCCCTGCAGCGGCGTGGGGAGAGAGGAAGGAAGGAAGGAAGGAGAGCCCCAGAGATTAAAATAAAATCAAACCTTATTTTTATTTTTACCTTTATGCCTTAAAATACTTTGTAAAACCCGGAGTGATGGCAGGGTTGGGGCCGTGGGTGCCTCGGGGAGTTTTTCGGCGTCTGCGCCCCCCGGTCCCCAGGGTGCAGGGTGCCTGCCCGAGCAGCGCTTGGGTTGCTTCTCCTCTCCGCTCCTTCCTGCACTCCTGCTCCAGCCGAGTAGCCCAGGGTTGAAAAAAACTCCTTATTTTTTTCTGTAAAAACCTTATTTTCCCATAGCTGGGGCTCCGAACCCTTCCCCAGCCACCCCAGGAGAGGCGCGTCTCCTGCTCACCTCCGCGCGGCCACGGTCCTTGGAGGGCTGCAGGGTTTTCTGACCCCACAGCCCCGCTCATCCCAGCCCAGCCCACAGTGCCAGGCCTTCCTCAGCCCTTCCCATCCTCTTCCTCGCCCCCCAGCCCAGCCGAGGGGCAGCCCTGGCTTTTTAGGGAGAGGGATTTGGGGTGTATGTGGTCGCTGGTGGGACCCAGCCCCTTCCTGCCGAGCATCCTGCACCTCCCGCAGCCCCACACATCTGGTTGTGCACAAAGCAGCACGGGGAACAGGCCTGGCTGTTCCTTTTGTTTATGCCCAGGCTGAGGGAAGAGCCAAACCCCAGCCAGAGGCTCTGCTCGGCCACGTGGAAGCGATTACAGGGATCGGGCCCCGTGAGCACCTCCCTCCCCAGCACATGGCATGGGTGAGAGCAGCCCCATCCCCGTCCCCATCCCCATCCTTGTCCTCAACCCATCCCATCCCCATTTCCATCCCCATTTCCATCATTTCCATTTCCATTTCCATTTCCATCCCCATTTCCATTTCCATTATTTCCATCCCCATTTCCATCCCCATTTCCATCCCCATTTCCATCTCCATCTCCATTTCCATTTCCATCCCCATTTCCATCCCCATTTCCATCTCCATTTCCATCCCCATTTCCATTTCCATCCCATCCCCATTTCCATCCCCATCCCCATTTCCATCCCCATCCCCATCCCCATCCCCGTTTCCATTTCCATTTCCATTTCCATTTCCATTTCCATTTCCATTTCCATTTCCATCCCCATCCCCATCCCCATCCCCATCCCCATCCCCATTTCCATTCCCATTCCCATCTCCATCCCATCCCATCCCTATCCCACCCCATCCCTATCCCGTTCCCCATCCCTATTCCCATCCCATCCCATCCCAACCCCCTTCCCCACCCCATCCCCACCCCATAAGCCTCCCCCACCACCGCAGCCCCCCCAGCAGTGGGGCTGCGCCCTTGGGGCCAGGCATTCCTCCAGCTTTCCCCAGCAGCTTTTTCCCATTTTTATCTGCTGGGACCTCACACCGAGAGGTGCCGGCTTTGCCACGGGGGTGACAAAAAGCCTTTTTTAGCATCCCGAAAGCCCACGTGGGAAGCCCTGGCAGCTTCCCGTGCCCCAGTGGGGCCCCTTTCTCCCAGACACGGCTGGGGACAGTGACATTTTCCCCAGGAGAGGCTCATCGTGGGGGAAATTGGGGCTCTCAGAGAGCCAAACCTGCTTGTCCTCCCACCCATTTCAAGGCTCTGCTGCGGGGTTACAACCCCAAAATTAATTTATTCCTTATTACCCTCGCAGCGAACCCTTTCAGGGCACCAGCAGCACCAGCACCCGTCCTCTCCAAACCCTTCTCTTCGCTGCCGCTGCGGTATGGGGTGGAAAACCCCAAATTTTCCACCCCGGCGCTGAGTGCCGTGGGTTTATTTTTGGCAGCGAGAGCCCACAAACCTCCCCCCAACCCCAGGGCCACCTTTCCCCAGGGGAGGGACGTCCTGGACCCCAATTTGCCCTTGGGGCCAGCACCCTGAAATATGAGGGTGCCGGGGGGGTCCCGGCTGTGCCAAGGATGGGGGTGGCAGAGGGGACAGGGCCAGGGGAAATCTGGGCTCCAGGCAGCACCAGATTTCCCTGGACAGCCCGTGGGGTGTCAGAGCTTCAGAAAAAAGCCATGAATTTGGCCCGGGGAGCTCCTCGAAGGCGGAGGAGTGCATCCAGCTGGCCTGAACCCCGCTCCAAGCCCTAATGTTTTTTTAGGGCCAGGCGAAACCTTCCCATCCGAGGGGCTGGAGCCTTTGGATAAGGTCCCTGCTGTCACATCCAGGCTCGCAGCCCTGTCCCCTCTGGTCCCCCCCCTGTGCGCCATTTGGGGACATGGGGACCCCAGGTCCGTGGGGGCGCGGCACCGGGGCTGTGCGCCCTGGGCGAAACTTTCAGAGCCAAAAAGCGCCGGGAAAGGAGAAGCTGAGGCGCGCTGACACGGTGCCAACCGAGCTGCCCGGGGGGGGGGGGGGGGGCTGTGGGTTTCCAGCTTCCTTGCCCGCCCCCCCCCCCCTCTGCTCCCTGGGGATGTGGGGTCGGGTTTCTGCCCGGCGGGGGGCAGCGGGGAGCCTCCCCCCACCCCCGAGCCGGCCCCATCCCCATTTCGTCCCCATTTCATCCCCATTTCGTCCCCATTTCCCGGCCCCAAACTGGCCTCGCTCCCAGCTCCGGGGGCGGCGGGCAGCCTGCAGCCAGCCCCCCCCCTCTCCCACCCCCCCCTCCCCTTTTATTTATTTATTTTTTTTAACCCCCACCCCCTTTTTTTGCCCAGCCCCGGGATGCCCGGCCCGCCTGTCACGGCGCAGAGGAGGGGAAATCACAGCTCCGAGGGCGGATTTTGGGACAACCCCGCATTGGCCGACCACGGGGCTGGGGGACCCAATAGCGGAGCCTTCGGGGCTCGGATCCGCCCCATCCTTCCCCGGTTTCCCCCCCCCCCTTCTCCCCCCGCCCCCCCGGGGCCGTCCCGTCGGGGCCGCTCCGCTGCGCTCCGGCTGCGGGATGCGGGCGGTGGCGGGGCCGGGGCTGTTGGCCGGGCTCCTGGGGCTTTTTTTGGCCGGGATCGTTCAAGCTCTGCCCCGTCCGAGGCTCCTGCCCCACGGGCCGACCCTTGGAGACCTCCGCTTGAAGCCTGGGGACGATGAGAGCTCCCCCGCCGTGGCCCTGCCCCGAGCCCTGCGCCTCTACGGCCGCGCCGCCCGGCGCCTCTACGTGAGTGCCCCCCTCCGGAGCTCCCCCCGCCGCCTTCCCGGCTCTCTGTCCCTCCATCCGGCCCTCCTTCCATCCCTCCTGCTGTCCTTCTGTCCCTCCTGCCCCCCTCTCCCTCCCCATCCTCCGCTCATCCTTCCCTCCCCTCTTCCACTCATCCCTTTCCTTTCCTTTCCTTTCCTTTCCTTTCCTTTCCTTTCCTTTCCTTTCCTTTCCTTTCCTTTCCTTTCCTTTCCTTTCCTTTCCTTTCCTTTCCTTTCCTTTCCTTTCCTTTCCTTTCCTTTCCTTTCCTTTCCTTTCCTTTCCTTTCCTTTCCTTTCCTTTCCTTTCCTTTCCTTTCCTTTCCTTTCCTTTCCTTTCCTTTCCTTTCCTTTCCTTTCCTTTCCTTTCCTTTCCTTTTTTCCTCCCTCCTTCCACCTCTCCCTTCCCACCCTCCTTCCATCCCTTCCTTTCCTCCTTCCCTCCATCCTTCTGCATCTCCCTCTCCTCCTTCCATCCCTCTCTTCCCTCTCCTTTCCTCTTCCATCCATACCTTTCCTCCCTCCTTCCACCTCTCCCTTTCCTCCTTCCCTCCCTATTTCCATCCTTCCCTCCCCTCTTCCATCCCTCCTTTCCCTCTCTTTTTCCATCCCTCCACCCCCTCTTTCTCCCCACGACCCCTCTCTCCCTCCTCGCCCTGACCCCACACGTGCCTCGTCGCCCTCCATCCCCACTCCTCCTCCTCTTCCTCCTCCTCCTCCTCCTCGGCGCCTTCCCTGGGGCCGCCGAGGAACAAGAAGCCTTTTTCCTCCGCAGCTGTTCCCCCCCCAGCAGCTGGGGCAGCCCCCGAGCCACAGCTCAGGAGGTGCCCGAGCTCTTTTGTTTCCCCCTGGCCGGATGGGGCCACGCGGTTTTGGAGACCCCCCCAACCCCGTGCCATGCCCTGGGGGACACCAAGCATGAGGGAGGGGACACAGAAAGGTGTCCCCGCTGCTCCCCGACACCTCGCACCCCTCTCCCCACAGGTGGGGACCAACGGGGTCATCTCCACCCAAGATTTCCCCGGAGAGCCCCAGTACGTGGACGACGATTTCCCCACGGACTTCCCCGTCGTCGCTCCCTTCCTGGCCGACCTGGACACCTCGGGCGGCAGGGGGGACATCCACTATCGCCACGACACCTCCCCGGCCGTGCTGAACCAGGCTGCGGGGTACATCCGAGCCGGGTTCCCCCTCACCGCCGGCTCCTTCGTGCCCGACGGCGTCTTCGTGGCCACCTGGGAGGACGTGGGCGCCTACCAGGAGCTGGCACCGGGCGCCCAGCCCTCGGCGCAGGTGAGGCACGAGCTCTCCCTTTTTCTGGGTATCCGAAAATGGATGGTGGGTCCGGTGCTGGAGGAGGCACGGAATTTCTTTCCCCTATTGGCTCACGGCAGCCTTTTGGGGTTTGCTCGCTCTGCTGCTGGGTTTGGAGCTCCGGGTGCTGCCGAACCCAACGCTGCGCCCGAGGGCTGGGTGCGCACAGCCTGGCTCACCCACCCCTCCATCCCCAAAATTCTCGTTGGTGCTTTGGGGTGAGCTCTGCATCCTTCCTGGACGCTCCCAGCAAGGATCCGGCCTCCCCATTCCCACCGTGGGCTGATTTTGGGGTCGGGCATGCGTTCTGCCTTTCCCACCCCGCTGTTGATAAGGCACCCGCGTGGGCGCTGCGTTTTTGCGGCTCTCCCCAAAAATCACCGCGTCCACGGCTGGGAAAGGAGCCGGTGACCTGCCACGGGGCAGGAGGTGACAGGGACACCCCGCCACCGGGAACCGTCCCCGATTGTCCCCAAACTGAGGCCCCGCGGTGGCAGGCTGGGGATTGCTGCGGCCGGGCGGGGGAAGAGAGCGAGGTTTGGAAGGGAGCGGAGCGCATTTTTTCCTCCTATTTAAAACTTGGGAAAGCAGCTGAAGAATTGCCATCAGAGGCCTCGCAGCGACCTCGCAGCCATCAAAAAATGCGGCCTCGTTTTCTCGCCCTAATTGTTTTTTTTTTTCCCTCTTGGGTCGGGTTTGAAGCTGAAACGAGCCTTGCTCGGGAACGAGCAGCTGGATGGAGAGCCTCGTTTGGGAAGGAAGGAAAATTCAGCTGGTGTGCGCCTTGCAGGATTCCCCCTTCCAAGCCCACCCCCTGAGCGAAACCAGCTGAAAACCCCAAAAACCTAAATCCCCAAAACCCCTTTTTTCTCCCTAAATGTGCCGTGCTCAAGCAGGATTTGGCCTGGTGGCCTCCCATCTCGGGAAGCCGCGGCTCATCGCTCCCAGCCTGGGCTCAGCCGCAGGGGCTGGGGGCTCCCGAGCAGCGAATCCCCCTCCCGGGGACGTGCCCCCCATCCGTGCCGTGACAATTCCCAGCCCAGCGGGGGCAGAAATCGCCCTCTGGGCTGGAATTTGCCCTTTACAGAGAGGCCGCCCCTGCTCTTTGCCCCGTGTCCCCGCTGTCCCCCCCCCGCCTCCGATGTGTCACCAGCCAAAAAATCGTCCCCCGGTCACCGCTGGGCTGGCTGCGTGGGGGAAGAATCCAACCCGGGGGGGGGGGTCACCAACCCCTCCCCAATCCCCGGCAGCATTTTGGCTGCCTCTCCGCGGGGTCTCTGAATGCCCCGAGTGTGCGCCGCCGACAACGGGGCTCTTTGTGCCTGCTCGGGGGCGCGCGCGGTGCCGGGGGCTCTCCGGTGGCTCGTCAAAAGGGTTGTGCTCGGGGCTGGGGGGGCCGGCGGGAGCACACGTGCGTGGTTTTTTCCTGAGGAAACCGGGCTGAAATTGTTCTCCCGGGGAAGCGGGGGCGAGGGTTTTCCTCCGGTGTTAAGGGGAAGGTGGTGGGGGGCTGGCGGTGGGGTCAGGACGGGAGGTGCTGAGCATCCTCCTAGCACCCGGGTTTGGCTCAGCCAGGCAGCCCCTGCTCCCGGGAGGTGTCTGTAGGGTGACGGGGGATTTTTTTGGGGAGATGCTGCCCCGCTTGCTGTCATTTTGGGGCGCGGGGAGCCAGGTATCATACCCGGGGTCGCTGCCCTTGGGGATCCCAGGGGTCTTGGGCCCCTGGTGATGTCCGTGTGTCCCGCTCTCCTCTCGGCAGCTCAACACCTTCCAGGCAGCCATCGCCTACGACGAGGATGACACCTACGTCATCTTCCTCTACCCCGAGGGCGGCCTCCAGTTCTTGGGGACGCGGCCCAAGGAATCCTACAACGTCCAGCTGGAGCTGCCAGCCAGGGTGGGCTTCAGCCGCGGGGACAGCGACGACGGGAGGAGAGAGGGGCTCTTCTACAGCGTGGCCAGCACCGAGCAGGCGCTGAGGCTCCTCGAGCGGTGCGTGGGGGCTCGGGGTGGGCAGGGGGAGCAGGGATGGCGGGGGGCGCACCGGCTGCTGGGGCCGTGCAGGCTCGGGGGGTGCCTGCGTGGAGCTGGAAGAGGCAGGGGAGCGAGCTGTGGGGGGTGAATTTTTTTTGGGGGGGCTCAGCACCATGCGTGTGGAAGGTTTTGGGGGGCAGATTTGGTTTTTGGATGGAGCTCTCCGGATTTCCGCAGCCGCATTTGTGGGTCGGTGGTTGGGGTCCTGGGGGTTTTTGGTGTTCCAACGCGTGTGCCACGTGTGTGTGTGTGCAGGGGGAGCAACGTGGGGGTGCCCGGCGTGTGGGTCTTCCACGTGGGCAGCTCGGGACCCCTGGAGCACGTGGAGCCGGGGGGCAATGAAGGAGGCAGCCCCGGCACCCCGCAGAGCCCCGCGGCGCCCACGGAGCCGCCGGCACGACCCGGCTGGGCGCCCACGTCACCGCGTCCCCGCCACCACGGCCAGCTGAGCATCGTCCCCGTGGGGCTGCCCGTGTCCGTGGGGCAGGAGCGGAGCCGGCGGCTGCAGCCCGACGGGGACACCCCGCAGAGGTACCCCGCAAACCCCGCGTCCTACAGCTCCGGGCACCACGGCGTGGGCGTGGAGGAGGACGTGCATTTTAACACCGACGGTGAGATCCCGGGGTGACAAAACCGAGCTGGGGACGGCTCGTGGCGGGTCGGTTCCTAAAAAAAGGGGGCTGTGTGCTGCGGGTTCGTCTTGTCCTGAGCGGGAACGGGTTGGGTTTGGTCCTTTGGCACGCTCCTGGTGCCAAATTCGGGTGCCGTGGGGCTGCTCGTGGCCGTGCGCCAAGCAGGGAGCCTCGGGGGTGGCTCCGTCCCCACGTCCCCAAACTCCCCCCGCTTGTCCCCAGTGTTCACCTACAGCGCGGGCAGCAGGGAGACGTGCGCCCAGCACCACGGGCGCTGCTCCCCGCACGCTTTCTGCACCGACTACGCCACCGGGCTCTGCTGCCACTGCCAGGCCTCCTACTACGGCAACGGGCGGCAGTGCCTGCCCGAAGGTACGGGGACACGCGGCGGGGAGGGCGCCCGGTGCCCCCGGGATTGGGAAAAAAGGTGCCAGGGCTGCGTTTTCTCCCCGCCCAGGGGCCGTGCATCGCCTGAACGGGAAGGTGAGCGGCAGCCTGGTGGTGGGGAGGACGCCCGTGCGCTTCCAGGACGTCGACCTGCACGCCTACATCGTGGGCAGCGACGGGAGAGCCTACACGGCCATCAGCGGGGTGCCCGCGCCTGCTGCTCGTGCCCTCCTGCCCCTCCTGCCCCTCGGAGGGCTCTTCGGGTGGCTCTTTGCCCTCGAGGAGCCCGGCTACGAGAACGGCTTCAGCATCACCGGTGAGCGGGGCCGTGGGTTGGAGACGCTCCCCTCGGGTTTGGGGTCGCTGTCAGCTCCCCGCTGTGTCGCGGGCTCTGTTGGGTTCAGCAGTGGGGCAGGGGAGGGTGCTCCCCGACCCCATTCCGGCACAAATCCCACCTGTCCCCTCCTCCTGCCCAGGTGCTGAATTCACCCAGCACCTGCAGGTGACCTTCTACCCCGGGGAGGAGCAGGTCCACATCACCCAGGCGGCCGAGGGCTTGGGGCCAGACAATTACTTGAGCCTGAAGACCCACATTCAGGGCCAGGTGCCGTTCATCCCGGAGAACTCCACAGTCCACGTCGGCCCCTACAAGGAGCTGTACCACTACTCCGGCTCAGGTAGGAGCTGTGGTTTGCTTATCCCATTTATTTGCCCCTGCTTTTGGTGTCCCCGATGCTGTCCACGCGTGCTGCGCTCAGGTCACCCCCAACCACCCCATCTCCATCGCGGTTTCTAAAATCCGAGATGGAAACCAGCTTCCTGCGGGTTCCCTTTGCAGCCGTGACGTCCTCAGCCCACCGCGACTACGTCCTCACCTCGGGGGCCTCCAACCAGACCCTTTCGTACCGCCTGCACCAGAACATCACCTTCTCGGGCTGCCCGCACGCCCGTGGCCGCCTGCCCCCTCTCCAGCAGCTGAGCGTGGCGCGCGCCTTCGCCCTCTACGACGCCCAGGAGCAAGCCCTGCGCTACGCCCTGGCCGGCCGCATCGGCTCAGCCCACGG
Source organism: Anas acuta (assembly GCF_963932015.1). NCBI lineage: Eukaryota > Metazoa > Chordata > Aves > Anseriformes > Anatidae > Anas > Anas acuta. The sequence continues at coordinate 3,179,649 of NC_088983.1, read as the reverse complement.
TGAGCACGCTCCTCCGGCCGTGCCAGGTGGGATTGGGGTCTGGGTTCATCCTTCCAGTAGTTTTTCACCCGCTAACGAGCCCCCTTCTGCTCCGCAGATGATGCTGAGAGGCCGCCGGTGAACCCGTGCCACGATGGCACGCACACGTGCGAGGCGACGGCGCGCTGCCAGCCCGGCACGGGGCTGGGGTACACGTGCGAGTGTGCGGATGGCTACCGGGGAGACGGACGGGGCTGCCAAGGTGAGGGGGGGCTCGGGGCACCCCATTCCCTGTGGGGTACCCACCTTAGGTAGAGCAATTTGGGGTGCTGGGCGTGCCGCATCGCGACGCCCGCTGTATGAGGGGCTCCCGGAGGTGCACGGAGGATGTTGGTGGATTATGGGGGGGGACTGAGGTCTCTGGGGGTCTCTGGAGCTGGGGGTGGATGGGGAGGTGCCCCAGGAGCAGGGTGGGGATGGAGGAAGGGGCTGCTGTGGGATGGGATGGGAGGTTTGGGGTGAGATGGGCGGTTTGGGGTGGGATGGCACCCAGCCCCCAAAACGAGCTGTTTGGGGGGTTCCCCACCACCACCACCGGGGTTCCCAGCGTCTCCCCTTTCCTACAGACGTGGACGAGTGCGGGGAGGGCCTGAGCCAGTGCGGCCCCTTCTCCGTCTGCCTCAACACCCCGGGCAGCTACCGCTGCGAGTGCCGCAGCGGGTACCGGCTGGCGGAGGACGGGCACGCCTGTGTGCGTAAGTGCCAGCCCCGAAATTCAAGGCACCACATCCCCCAACCCCCCTGCCTTTTTGGGTTCACCCCCAGCACCCCCTAACCCACATCTCCCCGCAGCCCTGGCCGATCCCTGCGAGGACGGGAGCCACCCCTGCGCTCCAGGGGACCGCGCGCGCTGCCTGCCCCGCGCCGGGGGCATCCCCGCCTGCGAGTGCCTGCCCGGCTACACCGGGGACGGCCGCGACTGCACCGGTAGGAGCGGGGTGCCCGGTGCCTGCCGGGTTGTGGGGATGCACCCGGTGCCTGTCTGAGCTCTCCATCCCTTGCACAGACGTGGACGAGTGTGCCGAAAACCCGTGTCACCCCGCCGCCACCTGCCACAACTCCCCGGGCTCCTTCTCCTGCCAGTGCCAGCCCGGCTACGAGGGCGACGGCTTCCAGTGCGCGCACGGTAAGGCGTGGAGCTCGCCTTACCCCGGGGGCTGATTTATTTTCCCCCCCCGTCTGTCCTCACTGCCCCCTTTTGTGCCTTCTCCACCAGCCCAAGGCAGCACGCAGCGGCTGACGCCGTGCGAGCACGAGCGGCTGTACCCGAGGGTGCCGGGGCACGCGGCGCAGTGCGACGAGCGGGGAGGGTACCGGCCCCTACAGTGCCACGGGGGCACCGGGCACTGCTGGTGCGTGGATGCTTCGGGGCAGGAGATCGCCGGCACCAGGACGGCGCCGGGCAGCACGCCGCCACGCTGCGGGAACCCAGGTGAGCGCAAAGCCTCCCCAAAATGTCCCATCTCCTGCCCCAAAACATCCCGGCTCCCGGGGAGCCTCCAGGGAGGGGAGGCAGGATGGGTCCTGCGGCATGTTTTTGGGATTTCTGTGGGGTTTGGTGGGTGTGGAGGTGCTGGGCGAGGCATTCCCGGCACTACTGGTGGGGCTGAGCTGGAGCTGAGCCCTCCCTGCGTGGCTGCAGGGTGGGGACGCGGTGAGAGGAGGGGGCCCTTTGCCAGGGCGTGGGTGCTGGGCACCGCAGTGGGCACCCAATCTTTTAGGGCACCCTGCCCACGGGGTTACGGTGCTGGTGGCCAGCGGGGCGCCTCCTGCATCATCCTGGGGTGAAAAGGGGCTGTGGTGGGGACATCCCCAACCCCTCTGGCGCAACCAGAGCCCCCACAGGGGTGCCCGGCTGCTCCAAGCGTGCCCCCCATGATCCCGGGGCTTGGGTTTGGGGTTTCACCACCAGCAGGGTCCTCCCAGCAGCTGACGCCGTGCGAACACGAGCGGCTGTACCCGCGGGCGGTGCCTCCGGGCCCCTCTCCCGTGGGCGACGGGCACGTGCCGCAGTGCGACGAGCGGGGAGGGTACCGGCCCCTGCAGTGCCACGGCAGCACCGGGCACTGCTGGTGCGTGGACGCCGCTGGGCAGGAGATCGCCGGCACCAGGACGGCGCCGGGCAGCACGCCGCCGCGCTGCGGGAACCCAGGTGAGCGCAAACCCTCCCCAAAACATCCCAGTTCCTGCCCCAAAACATCCCAGCTCCCACCCCAAAACATCCCAGCTCCCGGGGTGCCCCTCCAGGATCCTTTGTGAGGGTGGAGGAGCACCCAGCAAGGACTGGGGGGTGCTGGTGGATCCCCGAGCGCCCCGTGCGTGCCCGTGGGGTCCGCGGCGAGGGGGTGACGGTGTCGTTCCCCGTGCCAGAGCCCACGGAGAGGCCCCCGAGCATGTGCGAGCGCTGGCGGCAGAGCCTGCTGGAGCACTACGGAGGCAGCCCCCGCGGCGACCAGTACGTCCCCCAGTGTGACACCGGGGGTCACTTCACCCCGCTGCAGTGCCACGGGGACAGCGGGTACTGCTGGTGCGTGGACGAGAGCGGCAGGGAGATCCAGGGCACGCGCTCGGAGCCCGGCAGCCCCCCACCGTGTAAGAGAAGAGCTCTGGGACTCTTCAACCCTCCCCGTGCAGCGCTTTTGGGGCGCAGAGGCGAGGCGAGGAGCCTCTTTGAGCCATCCCTGATCCTTTTTTTCCCTTCCAACCCCGCTCTGTGCCAGGTCTCCCCAGCGTCGCGCCGCCCAGCGTCCGGCCCTCGCCGCGGCCCGACGTGTCGCCGCCGGGCACGGGAACCTTCCTGCTGTACGCCCAGGGGCAGCAGATCGGCTACCTGCCCCTCAATGGCACGCGGCTGCAGAAGGAGGAGGCCAAGACCCTGCTCTCCCTGCATGTAAAGTCCCGAGGGCGTTAGGGTTGGGGAGGGGGGTGAGGGATCAAGGAGGAGGAGGAGGAGGTGGCGGCGAAGCGAGGGCGCACCGGCACCCTCGGTGCACCCCTATCCGGAGTCGGCTGCGACCCTACTGCAAAATTTTTGCCTTTTTCCTTCCTCTGCCTCCTCTTTGGAGCGGCTCCAGCCAGGCCAGACCGAGGGAGAGTCTCCAAAAGCTGGGCCACGACCCTCCCTGCGCCCTTGGGGACGCGAAGCGCCGCTTGCCAACTCTTCCCTTCCCCATCCCAGGGCCTCGGGAAACTCTCCAGGAGCCGGAGGGTTTCGGACCCATCTGGCCGTGGGTGTGCGCCCGCGGCAGCTGGCCCGAGAGCCCCGGCTGCAGGAGGAGCCCGTGGGGGATTTTCCTATTGAAAAGGGGCTCCGAGCATCGCCCCAAAAATTGTAGGGGACCCCGGGTGGCTCCTGGCGCTTGCGGCAGGATCTCACCGCGTCCCCTCCAACCCCATCAGGGCTCCATCGTGGTGGGGATCGACTACGACTGCCGGGAGAGGACGGTTTACTGGACCGACGTGGCCGGCAGGACCATAAACCGGGCCAGCCTGGAGCCCAGCGCCGAGCCGGAGACCGTCATCAGCTCAGGTGTGTCCCCATCACCCGTGTCACCCTCCCAACCCTAGAGCCACCTCGGTGTGCCCGCCGTGGCTCTGGGGCCGTCCTGCTTTGGGATCCTGCATCCCCCGGTGCTGTGCGGGGCCAGGAGCCACACGTCCCCTCCCGCAGGGCTCCTCAGCCCCGAGGGGCTGGCCGTGGACCACCTGCGCAGGGCCATGTTCTGGACCGACAGCGGCCTCGATAAGATCGAGCGAGCCCGGCTGGACGGCTCCGAGAGGCGGGTGCTCTTCGACACGGAGCTCGTCAACCCCCGGGCCATCGCCGTGGACCCCGTGCGAGGGTGAGACCCCATTTTTTAAATTTTTTTTTGTTTTTTTTTTTTGGGGGGCTGCTCGAGGTGGGATGGGGGCGATTCACCTCACCCAGCGGTGCCAAGACCCGGCCCTGCTCTCTCTCACCACACCCCCCCAAAAAAGGATGGGCTCTGTCCTCCCTCGCCCTCTTTTTTTCTTTAAAACCTCCGGATTTGGCTAAAGCTGCTGTTTCAGCATCAGCCTTATTTTGCAAGGCTTTGAAGCACGCTGCTTGAAAACACAGCCGTGTACCCGGGGTGCTGTTGCAATACCAAACGCGCTGCTCCCGAGGCTCACCCTCATCCAGCAGCCACAGCTCGGGTCGTAAACACATTTGACATCATTCTGGCTTCACTTTTAGAGGTTTTGGGTGTTTTGTTTTTTCTTTAAATCAAATAAAGAGCTATTCCAGGCAGCACAGGGGGAAAACCAAGCCTCTTAAGTGATGAGACAGCCAGCGCTCTCCTCCAGCCCTCACGGGTGCGTGCCCTGTTTAATTAACCGTGTTAATTATTCCCCAAGCAACCTTTACTGGACCGACTGGAACCGGGAGGCACCGAAAATCGAAACGGCCACCGTCAACGGGGCCAACAGGAGGGTGCTGGTCAGCAAGGACATCGGGCTGCCCAACGGCCTGACTTTCGACCCCTTCTCCAAGCTGCTGTGCTGGGCAGACGCAGGTAACTTTGGGGACGGGTCACACACTGAGGAGAAAACTGCTGTGTGTGCTTTTTATCCCCTTCCCCTGCCCTTTTCCTGAAGATTTTTGGCGTGACGGGGCTGGGGGGCTCGCAGCAGAGGTTGCTTCTACGTCTTCAGGCTGAGAAGCTGCTGGAAAAATTATTGAACGTGTTTTTTCTTTGCTTTTGTGGCCTGTGAAAAGGCACCAAAAACCTGGAGTGCACCTTCCCCGACGGGGCGGGCAGGCGCATCATCCAGAACAGCCTCAACTACCCCTTCAGCATCATCAGTTACGCCGACCACTTCTACCACACCGACTGGAGACGGTAAGAAAAGGGTCCCGCTCCCTGCAGCAGCCAGAGCAGCTCCTAGGGGGGGAAAAAATGCCAAACGCTGTCCCCAGCCCGCTCCCGTGTCCTGGAACATCACCCGGTCAGCAGCAGGCGCTTGTAAATCTTTCTTAGAGCACAGAGCAGATGTTTAGAAACAAGCCCAGCTTCCTGGGAGGGACAGAAATAGTGGTGTGGTTTTTTTTTTCTCTAATGAGGACTTGGCACGGGGTTCTGGATGGAGATCAGGTCAGGGAAGAGATACTGCCCTCGGTCGTTCCCTCTGCCCCACCACCCAAAGCAGCAGGGTCACCAGGAACTCGCCTCTTCCAATCCAGCTGGAAGCTCTCAAAGCTGCAGTGAAATCTTAGCAGATTACATTAAGCACTCCAGTGCTTGCCACGCTTGGACGAGGCTCTCGGGGAGGTCATCTCTGCGCTTCCATGTCACCAAAAAGCTGTGCAGTGGATGAGCTGCGTGTAGATCTTGCACAGGGCAAATCTGCCTTGCTCCGTAGGTGCTCCGCAGGTGTTCAGACCAATTATTTTAGCTGCTTCTGTCTTAAAATGCAAATAGGTGGGGTTAAAATAAAGAACGCCCAAGTAAAGCGCTTCTCTGCCACCAGGGATGGCGTGATAGCTGTCAATAAGGAAACCGGCTCCTTTACGGATGAGTACCTCCCGGAGCACCGATCGCATCTCTACGGAATAACTGCCGTTTATCCCTACTGCCCTGGAGGTAAAACCCAAAAAAACCAGCAAATCCCAACCCCTTTCCTCTTCCTGACATCTGTTAGAGGTGCTAAAGATCCATTTCTCTCCGCAGCAAGGAAATAACTGCAACTTCACGAACCATCAATCTTTGCACCCAAAGGAACTTCAGACCCAGGAAACTGTCACTGCATGCAACGAAAGGGGAGAGCCCTTAACCAAGACCAACGAAGCGACCTACCCTCCTGCAAAAGATCATCGTGTATTTTTGAATTTATACCTCAAGTCTTTACTACTGTATTTTTTTTAAAGCGAAAAAAAACATGGATTTATTACAAAAAAAAAAAGAAAAATGGTCCTGTGAATCCTAGGCCATTACTCTAACTCTTGCTTATGCAAGCAAATTTAAAAGGTAGCTTTCTTATTCAAATGTTTTTATTTTATTGGAAGAATAGATTTAACTTTATTAGTTCGACAATCCGACCACCAGGTCCTTTTTAACCAAAACCAAGCACAGCGGGGAAGCTTTGGATGCAGTATCTTGCTGGGTCTCGGTCATCTACAGCCCTGAAGACTGTACACGTTCAGAACAGTTTTGTGATATAGCAAAGGCATGGGAGTTGTTTTTTTTTCTTCCAGAAGACAATTCTGTATTTTCAACACTGCCTCAATGCATGTCTTTTAGTATTTATATTAGAAGAATATGCTAGAATCGATCTGTTCATGCTCCTTGGTTCTCCTGAGTGCCGACCCCACGGAGACCAACGCGTGTTCAGAAATACATTTTAAGTTGTAATGCTTCACTTTTTCTAGGTTACTTCAATAATTTGAATAAAAACGGTTGGTTTAAGTTTCCCTTGGGATTTCAGCATGTCAGTTTTCAGGTGGGTTGTGGAGAAGCAGCGAGCAAGCCCGGAGCAAGCTGTTCACATGGCAGGACCTCAGCAAAAGAGAAATCTCCAGAGCCTTTACGAAACACTCCCTTCTCCACACAAAGCCAAACACAATGAAAAAAAAAAAAAGCCCTATTTGCCAACTCGGAGCTAACGAGAACAACTTGCTTCTACTTCCCAAACTTCATTTATTTAAAGAAAAACGGTAATTCACTAGAACAGTGGGAATTCAATTTCCTGTTTTCTTTCATATCAGTAAAATAATATCCATTTTGAACTGCATGCCAGAGTTGTCGAGTTGTACATAGTTCCTAGCTGTACTAAGGACACAGGAGACTAAAAGCTTTAATCCCTTTATCTCCCAACTTTCCCCAGTCTGTGGTCTGTCTTGGGATCAGCAATAATTGCCTGAACCGCTACGATCGCTTCGTTAATTTTCGTTTGCAGCTCTCGGAGCTCCTCTATGTGCAGCAGTCGCAGAATTTGGGCAGCTTCGTTGATAACAGCATCTGGGAGAGTTACAAAAAGAAAAGCGTCAGGCATTTACATCTGACCTGAGGGTCTGGAGAACAGCTGAATCTAAGTTAACACTGCGCAGCTCATTCATGCCTGCAGTTTCCATACTCGAGATGGGAGAGTCCCTTTCTCAGGAACTTTCCCTGCTGCTAGCGAGGGTGCTCTGCAAAATCTCACTCGGCTTTGTGCAGCCCGTGCAGTAATCCCCAGCCAAGCTGGGTCACTACGAAGCACTCCAAGTAGTAATTTAGTTGTACACGGGGCAAAAGTGAAGCCAGGCTAGCGGAGCCCGTGCCACCCGACTCTTGCTTACAAAAAAAACCATCAGGTCAGGCCAACTTGCACTGCCTCTGGTTAGATTTCGTTAGATCTGGTTGATTTAGGTAAATCAGGTAGCTGGAGAAGCACAGAGGTCCTCTGCTGGTAGGAGTAAGGGTGTACAAGACAAGAGTAACGCATTCCTTCTGGGTGCAAATGTGGCTGTCACTGAAGCATTGCTCCCAGACAATTTAATATATTCCACAGCTAAGATTTGTGCTTTTTTGTTCCATCACAAAAAGCTCAAGAGTGCTCATAAATAAGCTGGGAGGGAGCAATTCTTTCCACTACTGGCTTCCAGAAGAATCATGCCTTTTTTTTTACAGTACACATTATCTACACATTTGACAGTGATCTACTCTGACAATGACAAACATAGCAATTTAGAAGTAACATCAAGAGAGCTGCTTACCTCCTGTGTCAAAACCAAGAATGTGCTTTTCTAAAGCAACAGGCAAACCCTTTAAAAAGAAAGAACATGATCAAATGAAATTAGAAGTGTCATTTTGCATGCCTGGAAAATAAAATCAAGTATTAGACCAGATAACTCTGGAGGAGAGGACACAAGTTTTTTCTTTACAGACACAACCAACTTCAAAAAGTCATCACGCCTGATTGTGTGACTGCCCTGGTGTCCTGAAACATCATGCATGGAATATTAATAATGAAAAACCTTCATCCTTAGCAGTATTCCCCTACTTGTAGAGAGAGTCCCACTGGATACACGCTGCCCATAGTCAATCCTTAAAAGGCCAACCAGCTGTACTGCAGGAGAACACCCAATGCAGCAACATCCCCAACCAGACACATAAAAAGCTCGCACAAACTAGGCTTTCTCGGTAACTCTTGCATTTAAACAGCTGCCAGATTTCAAAGCATTGTCTGATTTGGAAGCAAGCTGCAATCAAGTGAGTTTCTCAAGCACTGAGCTGGCAGCCTCCATCAGCGTCCTCCGAAGCATTTTCTCGAGCGCTGAGCTTCGGAATAAATCTAAACGTTTGATTTTCTAAACACTTGCTCTATAAAACAGTGCAAGCAGAAGTTTTATAGTTTTATTAGCGGTTATTTATAAGCACTGCTCTATTTCTTTCACCCTCTTGAGCTGCGGAGAAGTCAGGGTGAGTGATTGTTCAGCATATTTCCACATACACAGAAATTGATTTAAACAATGGAAATCTTAGAGGTTGCCTTTTACCAGCTATAACTTCTCAGCATTCACCTCGCACAACAAAAACATTCAGTTCAATCCCATTAGCTTCTACAGCGATGGGGTTACAAACCTCCTACAGAGTGAGCTTTTCTTTTAAAGGGTTATATATATATAAATATAAATCTTAATATAAAGGGGTATATATATGTATATATAAAAATATACATTTATATAAATATATACACAGAAATATGTATAAGAGGGGTATATAATCTCAAAAACACACGTGCATGAGTGCACACTATCACTAAAACTTAAACAGCTTGTTGCTAAGAATACTGCCAGTGCCTCTTCAGACAGAAACCAGCACTTTCAGCCCGTATGCATGCTTTAATAGCTTCATATTTGAGACTGCAAAGACCTCATCACCACCTTAACCTGTTTCAAAGCAGCAAAGCACTGATTCAGCCAGTTCTTTGCAGCCAAACTCCCCAGGGCTGTCACAGGCACCTCCCCTGGGGTGACCCCGGTGGCACTAGAAAGCTGGTGGTGTTTTCAGCCCCCCCTTGCTTCCCCTGCCCTGCTCCCCCACCCTGATGCGAGCTCCCTTTTGGCTGTTCATGCTGCTGTCTGCTCCCTCTGCTGGAAGCTGTCCTTGGCCGAGCAGTGCCCGTGGCCCTTTCCAGCCCTGCAGCGGTCTCATAGCAGACACTGGGCTGTCCCAGCACCACTGCTGCCACGACCAGAAAAGGAAGGTCTTCGTTTGCACCGTGGCCTCAAACAGGCAGAGAAATGAAGAGCATCTTTCCAGCTGTTACCACGCAGAGCAGGTCATTTTACAGCCTCACTTTACCCTGAATTTTTATCTCAAACTGCTGCACAAAATGCTTGCAATGGGCCTGACCACGGCAGGCATCTCCTCTGTAACTGGAGCTGTCGGCAATAAAACCAGATACCCTGGGAGCGGAAGGCAAGGAGTGTCCAGATGTCAAAGTAGGGGGAAAATGTACCCCCTTTATTGTGCCTTTAAACCTTTTAAACTCCCTTAAAGTGATCCTGAAGGACTGCTTCCATGGCATTTGTTGTGCTTACCTAGGATACTAGGTAAGGGAAGCCTAAGACAGGCTCAGAGCCTGCTGGTACCAATCTGAATCCTGTCCAGACACTGAACTGCAAGCCATTCAAAATATTATTTTTTGAAATCTGTCTTCCTTATCTTTAAAACTGTAGCTTTGACAGCCTGAGATAAATCTCATTTTATTTTGTAAACTTCACGCACAGCAGTGCAAGTTTCCTCTGCGCAGTTTCATACACATCCCTCAGCGAGGACCTTTCTATGTCTATTTTATCTTATCCCCTCCATATCTTGACATTGCCAAGAATATACAAAATGTCACGAGATGCATTAAGTCCTCAGCCATGCAGAAGTCAAACAATTATAAACCGTTTCCAGGGTCAAGACTTAATACACAGAGTGTCACTGGCTGGTATCCTGGCCACTTCCAAGCCAGCCAAAGCCAGGAGCAGAGGTTTATTTTCCCGAGCTCCTATCCCGTGACCCAGCTGTCCCCACTGGTTCAGATATTTTCTCCATTTATCCAGCGTATTATGATACTGACGATCACTACTGGCGCAGACAAAGCTGTTTCCCTGCCTCCAACCCTCTGCCTTTTCACCACCTCGCTTGGAAATTAATATTCATCACGAGAATATGCTTCCAGTGACGTTATCACGCTCGGTGACACAGGGACATTTCAACCTGACCATGCTCTGTGGACATAACAAATAAAGAACAATATTTGGTATGAGAAAATTCACTGATCCTCAAAGATCCGCTGCCAAACTTGGAAAATCCCATTTTGATCCCTGCATGTCAGCTCTGCAGCTATGTAAACAACAACAAAAGCTAGCCTTTTATTAGCAGCAGTTAAAGAAATTGAAATGAATGCAGCAATCCCAGCTGCTTTTGTATTTTCCTGCTCTATTATATCTTCTGATATCAGAGTCCAAAGCTCTGATTTACTGTTCCAAGGCTTCTGGCAATTACTGACTGCGCTGTGCTTCTGAGCACCTGCAGTTGCCACTTAGTAAACACCATGAGCAGCGTTATGATAACAAATAAAGCACGGGCTGCTCAGAACAGCTGCCAGGAAAGATGAAGGGACTCGCCCTCTTTGACCAGACCCGGTTGCTTTAGCGGGGACATTTCTAAACACAATCTGCAGGGCAGGAGAGGCTCCCTTCCTCGGCTGCAGCCGATACCCAATGCCAACAGCTGCTATGCCAAATGCTGGAGAACTGGGATGTTTAAGAAATGACAATCTGGAAAAAACAGTCATTCACAGAGAATCGCTGGTGCATTATTCATCTGACCCACAAACAACGTCTCACAGGCAGCTCGTTGTTAAGAAATCATTCTGCAGAATCTGAGGCTTAATTGTAGACGTTTCCTTCACCGTTTCTCACTCAGGGGGAAGGGAGAGAGGGAGCTGGGTGACCAGCATCCCATTCTTCAAACGCGTGAGACGTGAGCAGCACAACGCTCCATACAAGGAATGTTTCACCTGCTTACGCAGCCAACCCTGCTGATTCCAAGGAAAGCCAGGGCATCTATTTCTTTGGGTGCTGTGGTCCTGCTGCGATGAGCAGTAACCCTTTAGCAGACACTAAGATGGGAAAACAGCTATTCAGTTGTGTGCAAAGTGTGCCTGTACCATAGCACAAGTGAGGAAAGAGCTCTGCACGCTCCCCTCGGGTCTTTCAGGTTCAGAACTGCCAAAGCAAAGCAAGTTTTCAGCACCCAATTAAGTGAAGTGTTTAAACAGCACCCACTTCGACAGAGATGGCAGGCGCTGAACAATTAACACCGGCTTTGTGCACTGTGTATACAAACCTCCTTGGACTGATTGGCCTTCGCTATGGCATCCTGCGTCAAGCGCTCTTGAACCAAGATGCGAATCGCCTAGGAAAAAAAAAAACATTTAAAGGCCAGAGTCATTCATTTACGTCTCGATGCATCTCACAGACAATCCATGGGAAAAGGAGCCAATGTTTTAAGCTAGCATAGCCACAGCTTTGCGAGAGCCTTTTGGAAAACACCTTTGGACCTTAAAGCTCTGCAAAGAGCACTACTCCTCGTAAGGAGCAGCTTACACAGGCAGAGATGGCCGGGGGAAGGTTAACCAAAAGAGAGGAGGGCGCTACACTTTTCATTTCAGCCACCACTGGGCCAGAAACTGCTCAGTACTAGGAACAGCCAAGAAAGTTTGCCATTCCTAAAATGAGTTGCTAACGATCCCAAAGCAGCAGCATTTTTGTTTTTGAGCTTACACTGCCTGGATTACACTGTTCCACCTCTAATGCTGCAACAATGCTGCTTCTTCAGGAAGGAATTCCTGCTACAGGGATCTTTCAGTAGGTACTGAGCCACCTTTCACATGCAGAGAAACTTGGAAAGAGGCTCCCCAACCAGGCTTTAAAATGACAAAGAAAAGATTTAGACAGGGAAACAAGAAGAGTCTTAACAGTCCTGCTGCTCATCTGCTTTTACTGGCTCCAGAACACAGCCCAAAATCCTACTGAGCTATTAGCTGTGATACCTACAGCTGGAAATGCCTCTAGAAACTAACAAAGAAATACCAGGCAGGCATTCTTCCACCAAAAACACACTTGGTCTGTCAAAAACATTCTGCAGACTTTCCCTGATGAATAGCCGAACGTGACAGCAGCAGTCATGCCGTTTCATGTTTCTCCCCCACGATTTCTCCTGGTTTTGTTCATGATTAGAGTGGAGACGTGATCCTAAGAAGCTGTCAGTGAGCATTTCTAGGAACCTAACTGAGGGAATTGGCCTGGATATAAGAAGTGATTTGATAAGAAGTTTAACTTTAAACTCCAGCAGTGAAACCAGACCTCACACGGGAGAATTTTGAGTGGCTTTTACTTCAGAAAAAGTGTGTAACTGTGTTACATAGGTGGTTTGTGCCCAACTTCTCAAACTGCAAGTAATAAAAGAGGGAATCTAAACACCTCTCTGCTTCTGGCCAAGGTTTGGCCAGCTGCCTGCGTCAGGCTTGCACCCTTCTGCCTTCCCTAAGGAGCCATTCCAGTGTCTAAGCCTGAACATGCATCATAATCTCTATCTATGGGCACTGCAACAGGCAATGTGGGGTAGAATTAAAAGACTTTCACTGACACAATTCGTTATCATCAAGCCTTGAAGGCCAGCATTGCTGTTGTTTGTGCAATAGAAATTGCCATCACAAGAATCTGTTCTTAAGGCAATTAAAAAGAGGAAAAATTCAGGCTCGTGGGTTTTGTCTACCTCCAACCAAAAAATAGTGAGACTAGAAATGCTGAAAGAATGACAAAAATGTAAATACATTCACACAGAAAACGCATTCTGGGTTGTTAGTACCAAATAGGTGCACCCAGATAAAGGTTGCTAGCCTTCAGACACATCTGGAAGAGCAGCTGAAGGAATTCTGCTGGACAAGGACTGAGAAGGAGAAAGTGGCTGACAGGATAACTCCAGGTCATCATTTCCTCAGGACCCAGGCTAATAGGATAATGCCTTACCTGTTACAGACTTACCCACCTATACAAACTTCACCACCCATTCATTGCACTAGTTTCTCCAAGACAAATTTAGCATATTGCAATGGATGGGCATTATTCTCTTGTTATTCAGTGAAATAAGCTGACTTTGGTGCCAAACAAAACCAAGTGTATTTCCATATTATGGCATGATCACATGGGAACTCTGGATTGCTCCCACCTCACTAAATACAGGGCTTGGAGAACACAGCCTCAACCTGAAACTTACAGGTAACAAAATTCCAACACTAAGTCACTAATTTTCCCCAAATCACAAGGAATATCTTTACAAAATTAATTTGCTTACTTACTGTATTTAAAGGCTCTAATCAGCTGTCAAGAATAAACTAAACAGACTTCAGTCGTGACAAGGAATGAAGGATTCATAGGACCAAAAGTCACGAGGAGGCAGCATCTAACTGTGGCTTCTCCCTGTGCTGTTTTAAAGAATCCTTTGTACCCCTTTGCCTCTGTTTTCAAGTTTCTCTTTTAATTTCTAGATTTGGAACGCAATGCTAGTCTTCAAGCGTGTTCCTCAATATTTCTGAGGCTTGCAGAAATCGTGGCTTGCAGAAATCTCACCAAGCAGCAACTTCTGCTAACCTAGAGCACTTCAAAACCTGAACAACAGTTCTCAGATAGCATTGCAATTCCCGGAACTCAGCTACAATCAAACTGTTTACCAAGATAATTATCCCTGCATTAATTTCTGTGATTTACACTGTGCGTTCTTATCTACTTGAAAAGGCCCACGCTTTCTCTTTGTTCCTAAAGAAGCCATAGTTATCAGTAAACGTGCACCACAAGGTATTACATGCACATTAGCCACCGGAGGAAGAAAAAAAAGGAGACCTGAAAACCGTGAAGCTCACCTTAAGCATTACCAAGTAATCATCATGTCGCTGGATCTGAAGCAGATTAGCCAAAGCCATCACTCCAGCCTTGAAATCAGGATTATTCACTGTAAAAAAATAACAATAAAAACAAAAGACAGTTTAACTGGCTGCAGAAGGCAATTAGCTTCCTGATTCCACAGTACCAGATTGCCCTCAAGTGTGCAGGCCACACAAGCACAGCAGCAAGCACCCAGTCACTGCAGCAGTAACAGAAGGGAAGCGCTCAGCCTGGCGCAAGGCTGAAACCTGGATAAGGTTATAAAAGATACAAAGCCATGGAAATGTGCCACGAGGCTTTGTAAGCGGGTTGTAGAACCCCATCTGAGCACAAACGTGCTTTGCTTCCAATGCAGAGCACGTTACATATGTCCTACTACAAAGGAAACCAGTGTTAAGGTTTTGAAATTAAAGCCCATCGTGAAGATATTTTTTTTAGAGATCTTTCTTTCTCTGCCTGCTGGCTGGGAGTAGGGCCAGCTCCAGCTGTCTTTCTGTACAAGGATTAATGATGGAAGATTTGGGGGATTTCAGGCTATTTTTAGTGGCTGCTTTCCCACCAGTCCTACTTGTTACAAACATGCCTAGCCATCAAGAAAGATAGCGGTCATGAGGAAAAGGTAAAAATCCCCCAGCTGCTCCCTCACTGCCTGCTCAGAGCCCTCCCACCGTCTTTGTATCTGCTCAAGTCTCTGGGTACCTCATTCTGCTGGGAGATTCTGTGCCTCTGCCCTTCCCCAGGAGAGAAAGGTCTGCACCAGTGCACACCCAGACACCTGGTATTCAAACCGAGCAGCTTCTCTGTCCTTTACGTCCAGGCATGCAGATACAAACAACTCAAAGTAACTTTCAGAACACTGTTCGCAGAGAAACAGTTTGGGGCAGCATTAAAAAGAAGAAACCTCACCCTTTATGAACCCTGCATTCCTAAAGCTTTAAACATGGCTTAAAAAAGTTGTATCACAGTACTGTAACTGCTTAGAATCCAAAGAACTTCACGCAGGCCACAGAACACAGTTGTGTATGATGCAGACATCATATCCAACGCCGTTGCACACTTACCGTCCAAGTTAATCAGCGGTTCTGCGTTTTTTGCTGTGTTGTCAGTATTCTTAGCACCATCAGGGGTAGAGTCCTTATATTTGTCAGCTGTTAAATTGAGAAGCAAATACGATCAGTGTTAGGGCTCATTAAAAAATGACTAGTTAGAAGTTTAGAGCCAAACTTGCTGTGTTTTGGGGGTGTGGTGCACGCCCAGCCTTCCAGAAGGCAGCTGAACAAGCTGCAGCTGCCATCAGTTCACCTAAGACCGGCCCTTGGCCTTTACCAGGGGTGTACACAGGGATCAAGATCTGCAGACTCAAAGGGGTTCTAAGCAGCGAACGAACCAGTTCCAACACAAGCTTTGTTTTATAGACTGCAGCATTCCAGAAATGCCCCACAAATGTGCTTTTCAAGTGTTTGGAGGTGGAACCTCTGCTGTTTCCTCCATCCTCACATAAACCCGAGTCCAAGGCAGCTCACTTTCTCCAGCACAGCAGACCAAGAACCAGCTTTATGGGTTTCAGGTATTCATATCCCATCCTTGTGTTGGGCAGAGCTCAGCCCTGCAGCAATTAAAGGTAATGGAAAACAGCACTCTGCCTATTATAATGTTTGCACTAATTACATTTGTAATGTACAGCACTCTCCCTGTAAACACACTGCTGCTGACCGTGGAGGCTCAATTCAACTCTTTCATACCCTTGTCCCAGTTCCCAAGGGTTCAGGATCTACTCCCCATGGAACAAGGCTTTAAGAATATTGTAATTTATTTGAATGCGTGCACTTTGGAGTAAGTTCTCGTAAAGGCAACACCACAGGGAGAAGGGGATAAATATATACAATGGGTTTGGCTACAGCCAGAAATAGAGCAGCAAATGTGCGTGTGGTGCTGCACTGTCCCGCTGGAGCTGAGGGGAAACAGTTCCCATCTAAATACTCTGCCAAATCAAGCACAGAATTGCATTTCAATTTATACTTTTGATTTGTATTAATTTGACAAACACTCCATAACATTAAATAGCCACACAGGTTCCCCACCGACGTGAAGCACTGGAGGGGTTCATCTTACCGTTATCTCCATACTCGAGCCGAACTGCTAAGCCAAGGAGCCAGTCCACCGTTTCTTGTCGCTCCTGGATTTTGAAGGGACAGTTCACATCTTTCATGTACTGCGGAGCAGGAAAAAAGGAAGAGGTGTTAATGACTGGAAGGAAAAACTCGTACATATTAGCTAGGAGCACAGAGCTGCTTTGTGAACAGTCCCTGCAGCTGTTAGAAGATAATTATTAACAAGAAGCATCATTACAGAACATCCTGCTGCAGTATCTAATCCACCTGAGGCGTGTGAGAGCAGCCCAATGCTTCCTTCAGTCTGCCATTTAATAACGGAACCTGCTTTTTCCTGAGTAACTGATGCCATTCACTGTCACGCTGACAACCAGACAATTCAAACACACTTTGCTCTCCGTTCTCTTTACGCAGTGAGCAGAGGCAAGGGAGAGGAGGACAGAGAACCAAGCACAGCAAATCCTCCCTTCTAAAGCGGGAAGGAGGGACGATGCAACCCAAAGCTCTCACAGTACTGGTACCAAGGTACAACAATGCCCTTAAACCATCTGCACCAAAATCAGAGGATTCTGAGGGGGCAGCACAAGTAATTTTTCCCTCGAGGGAAAATTGTGTGCAATAGGGGAGGACAAAATGAGGCTGGGATGCACACGAGCTGGTGAGCTCTGCTGGCAGGCACACAGAGAAGGGCAACCTGGCCTCACCAGGAAAGTTTTTGTACCACCGACACCACAACAGCACCAGCAGCCAGTAATTCTGGTATCACACATGTTGAAAGCTCAGAGCACTGCCCTGGCATCAGCCTTGGCACTGTGCTTTAGGCTCCCACCAGCAAAGCACGAGCACTGCAGCTCCAAACCTTCTGGGCAGCGAACGAGGTGAACAGTTCCAGGAAAAACAAGTGAGATGAACGGGCAGCGAGCATCAGGAGCAGCATTTTCAGCTCCTCCTGGGGCTGTTGTGAGAGAAAGGAAGTGGGAACGAACACAGAACCAGCCGACGGTGACTCAAAGCACTCACAAGCACGCAGGAGATTGCTCGCAGAGCCATGGCTGCTTGCCACTCTTTGTACCAGCAGTGGAAAATCATCTAGGAGGTGCAGAGTTGAGCTGCAGCAGCTTTATTTCAGCCCCTCGCAACGCCTGTGACTGTATCAGCCTGATCCAGTCTCATTTTGGTACAGAAAAACCATAATGCAGAAAAAGGTGTGTGTTTGTGGCCGATTTCAACAGCTAAATCAATTCAGGCAAGGAAGATTAGGACAGAAACTATTGCAAAAACACGGCTGAGTGAAAACCACGCACAAAAAGCTCTACCAGCTGAACTCCTACAGCTTGGCTGCAGTTACACATTTAAATTCCCAGAAATGGAAAAGTTGAGGCGCAGGACAAGTGTTCAGTCGGTTACATTCAACCACTGCAGAAGCCGTGAATTGTCACTGACATATGACACATTTATAGTTAAGTTTGTGCTTTTAAAACACCAAAATACCTTTTCAAACGCTTTGGGCCAGTCATCGCTGTGTATGTTTCTTAAATTCCCTCGGTCTTCTATCTTGTAGTGCCTGATTTTCTGGTCTTCAAGCCAGACGATGAAATTCCTGAATTCTGTTTCATCTGCAGGGAGAAATACAGAGAGCAAAAGTCAACGAACGCCTTCAGGGCAAAAACGAGCCCTGAAATTCTGATCCAATTCATACAAACGCTGGTGCCCCTGGGCACTTTCATTTATTATCATGAAGAAAGATGTACTTAACACTAAAATCACGTATTCCAGGATGATCTCTGACCAAAACTCAACAGTCTGAGCTTTTTTCACTTTGAATTTGCTATGGTTGATGGATTACACTAAAAGGCATCAGCCAAAATACTGTTTTTATTAGGAATTCAATTATAATTACTAAGCAAAGAAGAAAAAGTGAAACAATGACATTAAGAAGTTCAGCTCCTAACTCTGCTGCCCAGACAAACGTGTCCCATGCTGCAAAAAAACCTTTTCTGCACCAAAACAACAACGCACACAGATCCATGACTACACAGGGGCATTTTCTTCCTTCCTTCTCTGTTGCCTCAGCCTTTCTGGGTTGGCCCAACATTTCATCCCTTGGAGCTGGAGCTCCACAAAGGCTGCTCTCCGAAGATGCTGGTAGCAGACAAAGCAATTTCTTTGCACCTGTGCTTCGCAGCTCTTGAGCACCACCAGCCCATCAAAAAACAGCTGCTAATTAGGCACTGGATGAGTTTGAATATCCGGAGTTAACGAGATGAATAACCTCAGATCAGACTGGGGTAAGCACACTGGTTTCCCAGCAGGGACGAGGACTGTATCAGGGATTATTTCTACCTGTTAGGGGTTTCTTCTGTGTGATCAAAGCCTCCTGCTGCCCCTGAAGGTGGTGTACGGAACACAAAGTCACAACATAATTGAATTAAAGCTTTCAAAAACAACTTTTACAGCTTCTACGCATCCGTGAATTACAGCTTTCAGTAACTTCTCCAACTCCTACACATCCTAAGGCTCCTGAAGGTGGTGGAAGAAACACCTGCTCACAACATACGTGAATTACAGCTTTCAATGACACCTTTTACAGCTTCCACACCGCCAAAACAAACCCTTGAGGAAAAAAAACGCCAGCTATGAAGAGCTAAGGGTGTATGGCAACAGCAGATACGCCTGGAAAGAGAAAGGAGCCCTGAACCCACACCGTGAAGCAGCCGAGACCAAGAAGTACACACAGCCTCCCCATAACGCCTACCACAGTGCCCTTTTAACCAAAAAACCACGAAAACACGACAAAAAAGGGCACGCCGCGCACGAACAGAGCCGCCTGCCGGGCCTGTGAGGCACCCTCAGGGCCCCGAGCTCCGCAACGCCGCCGGGACGGGGCCGTGAGGGGGCCCTGAGGGGGTCCTGAGGGGGCCCTGAGGGGGCCGGGGGGGTCCTGAGGGAGCCCTGAGGGGACCCTGAGGGGACCCTGAGGGGGCCCTGGGCCCCTGGGCCGGGCCTGGCCGCCTTGAGGCCTACGGGCCCGGCTGCCCCGCGGGGCCGGGAGTGCCGTGAGGGGGAGCGGAGCCCCGTGAGGAGAAACGGAGCCCCCCGAGGGGGTCCCGGAGCCCCCGGGGGGGCCGCGGCCCCTCACCCCTGCAGCTGAAGCCGCCCGGGTTGTGGTAGTCGAGCGCCGCCAGCTTGCGGCGGAACATGGCGCCGCCCTGCCCCTGCCGCCCCGCCGCACCGGAAGGACCGCCCCTCCCCTTCCCGCCCAGCGCGGTCTGCGGGGAGGACGATCGCTATTGGCTCGCGGCGGGTGAAGGGCAGGGGGGTTGGCCAATAGGGGAGAGGGGAGGGGGGGGTGGGAGGGGGGGGTGGGGGCAGGGAATAGGGAGGGGGCGTGGCTTAGGAGGGGGCGGGGCTTGGGTTGGAGGGGGCGTGGCCTCGTGGTGTTGTGGTCAATGAGGGGGGCGTGGCCTGTAGGGGGCGTTGTCTAAGGGGGCGTGGCCTGTGGGGGGCGTGGCCTATGTAGGGGGCGTGGCTTGAGCGGGGTTTGGTGCGGTGTAAGGGGAAAGGGGGGGAAATAAGGGAAAGGGGGAAAAACTGGGGAAAATGGGAAATGGGGAGAAGGGTAAAGAAAAGGGGAGAAAAGGGAAAATAAAATAAAATAAAATAAAATAAAATAAAATAAAATAAAATAAAATAAAATAAAATAAAATAAAATAAAATAAAATAAAATAAAATAAAATAAAATAAAATAAAATAAAATAAAATAAAATAAAGAAGAAAAGAAGAGAAAAGAGGAAAGAATTGGTAAAAAAAAGAAAAATGAAAAGAAAAGGAAAACAAAGGAAAAGAAAAAAAAGGAAAAAAAGAAAAGGAAGAAAATGGGAAAAGAAAAAAAAAGAAATAAAAGAATTGGGGAAAAAAAGAAAAAAGAAAAGAAAATGGAAAAGAAAAGAATTGGGAAAAGAAAAAAATAAAGAAAAGAATTAGGAAAAGAAAAAAAATAAAAGAGAAATTGGAAAAGGGAAAAAATGGGAAGAGGGAAGGGAAGGGAAGGGAAGGGAAGGGAAGGAAAAAGGAAAAGGGAAAAAAAGAAAGGGGAAAAGAGAAAAGGGAAAAAAAAAGGAAAAAGGAAAGGAAGGGAAAGGAAAGGGAAAAAGACATGGGAAAAGGAAAAAAGGGGAAAAAAAAAGAAAAAATGGAAAAGGGAAAAGAAAGGGAAAAAGAGAAAGGGGAAAAGAAAAAGAAAGGAAAAAAATTTAAAAAAAAAAGTGGAAAAGGGAAAGGAAAGGGGAAGCAATTAGCGGGGCTGAGGGCAGCCGAGGGGAAACCACCCCAAAAACGCAGCCAGCAAAGTGCGGCCGTCCCAACCCCAAAAAAACTACAAAACCCACAAAAAATGGGGAAAATCCACCCCTTGCCCCCCCCTCGCCCCCATCCCGCCCATCCCACGACACCACCACGGGAGCCTTGAGCCAAATCCCAATTTTTATTTTATTGATTTCCACCGAGCACACACAGACCACGAGGGATGGGGATGGGGATGCGCTACACCACGACGCCGACCTCCCGTTACAAACCCCCCAAAATTCCCCCCCCCCAAAAAATAAAAAACAACCCCACACCCGGGCACCCCCCCCCGTAGATTTTTCCTTTCCAACCCTGCTGGCCCCGAGGGGATTTTTGGGGACGCTTTGGTGACCCCGCTGGCCCGGAGAGGTGACCCCCGAGGGGCTTTTTGGGGACGTTTTGGGGTGACTTTTGGGGTGAGGTTCCTGCAGCAGCGCCCCGCAGGGAGGGGGGAAATAAATAGGGAGCAGCGAGGCGCTTGGCAACCCCCGCTGGGTGCTTTTTCGGCTCCCGATCCCCAAATTCTGGGCTCCTGGTGCAGCTTTTTAGGGTTTTTTAGTTTTTTTTAGGGTTTTTCGGGTGGTGTTGGAAAAGACGCGCGCCCGGTAAAAAAATTATCACAAACCACGACGGCGCTCGGGGAGGGGGAAAGCAGCATGAAAGGAAAAGGCAAGGCAGGGCAGGGGGGGGCACACATTTTCCCCGAAATACCACGAGCTCGCTGCCCCAAAAACGGGAGCAGGGGGATGCCAGAGCCACCGTAGGGCTGCCGGTGCCCCCAGCCTCATATCGGGGGTCTTCGAAGCAGAAGATTAGAAAAAAGAGTATGAAAAGGTAGAAAAAAACCCAAAACGGGCTGGAAAGACTCGCAGAAAGGGACCTGGAGACCGTGGCCCTCTTGGGTTTCTCTGTTTTTTTCTCTGTTTCACCCAGCCCCAAAAGGAGGCGTTTTTCCCCCAAAAGGAGGCGTTTTTCCCCCAAAAGTGGGGGGTGCTGCGGGGTGCAGGCTGTGTAGGAACGGGGCGTCAGGCACCTGTGGGAGCGGGGAGCTCCGGGGGCATCCCGGACCCTCCCCAAAATCACCCCCCGTGGCCACAAAGTGGGGGACGGGAATGGGGAGGGGCAGCGGGGACGCCGAAAAGGGTGGGCAGGGAGCGAGCAGGGGGGCAGAGAAGGTGTGGGGGGAGAGGATTGGGGCTGGGGAGAAGTGGCCAGAGGTGATTTTGGAGGATATCCCAAAAAAAAAAAAGGTTTGGGGAGGTGCTGTGGGAGTCGATTTTGCCTTGGGTATCACCTTGGGCATCACCTCGGGCATCACCTCGGGTGTCACCTTGGGTGTCACCTTGGGCATCGCCTCCCCCCAGCACGTGGGGTGGAACGATTAGGAAAAAAATCCCAAAAAACCGAGGAGATCAGTGCCATGCAGCGTTACAAAAAGCCGTGGGGGGGTGAGGGGAGCACCAAGCACAAGACGAGCACTCGCGGGGGGCCAAGGCGGCAGCAGCCACAGCGCGGGGGCGCAGCGGGACGGGGCTGGGGAGGGGGGGTCCCGAACGCGGGGAAGGGGAGCGCACGAGACCCAAAACGGAGCGACACCACGGGGGCAGCCAGCCTGGCGCTATCCATCCGGCAACGCCAACGGGAAATCCCAAATCGGGGGGGGGGGGGAACCAGGACATCATTCCGGGAGGGGTTCCGCGTATCCGCCGCGGTTCCTTCGCTCAGCGCCGCGCCGGGGCTTTTCGGGGACGGAACGGCCGGACAATTTTGGTGAGCAGAAAAGTGACACGGGTTTATTCTTTACATCAATATTCTCCTTTTTTTTTTTTTCTTTCTTTTCTTTTTTTTTTTTTCTTTTCTTTTTTTTCTTTTCTTTTTTTTTTTTTTTCCTTTCCTTTTTTTTTTTTTTTCCCTCTAGGCAACTCTCCAGCCTTCAGCTCTTTTGCCTCGCAATGCGGATCGCCTGATTCCCCCAAGGGCGGCCGGGTTCCTTAAACATGCACATCCCCCGTCGCTTCCAGGCCGTGTATTTTTTTATTTTTATTTTTTTTTTTTTACTTTTTTTTTTTGTTTGTTTGTTTTGTTTAAATTCTGTGGACTAGCAGGTCGTCCCCCCCCCGTTCCTAAAAACTCGACGTCAGTCTTCAGGGTGGCCTGAGCGCCCGTCAGGCTCCTTGAGGGTTTACAGGATCACGCAGAAGAACTTCTTCTCTCTAAAGGGGTTTTCTGAAGCCGGGACGGGGGTCAATAGGGGGTCCTCCTTGGCGTGGGCTTCGCAGTACGCCATCAGGTCTGCCGCCGCCTTCGACACCTGGAAGAAAAGGAGCTGGGGACGGGCTGTTTGGGGACATCCCCCCCTTGGGGACAACACGGTTCCCTTGGGGACATCCCGCCCCATCACCGCCGCCCATGCTTTGGGCTTGGAGCGCGCCCTGGAGGAGCTCCCCAAGGGATTTTGGCGCACCTGGGGGCCTCCCCGCGGCACCCCCCAGCCCCGCGGCACCCCGCGGGGGTGTCCCGGCATCGTTACCTTTATCCTGTCGATGTTGGCCTCCATCTTCAGCTGCTCCACCAGTTTGCGTGCCTGCGCTATGCTGGCGGTGTTGTTGCTGGCCATCGGCACGCCGGGCGCGCGGGGGGCTCGGCACGGAGCTGCTCGCCGCCCTGAAACCCCAAAAAGCGACTCGCTGGGGCTGCCTCCGGGTGTTAGGGGGCCGCCAGAATATTTGGGGGATGCCGAGCGGTTTTTAAACCCCGTGTTTAACGAGGGCAGAGAGCCACCGGCATCGTTGCTGGAGCAGGGATTTCCTATTAATGGGGCGCTCCGGCACGGTGCTGCCCCTTACCAGAACAGCACCACCACCCCATAACGCAGCACCCACCCCACCCAGCCCACCCTACACCCCCCAGGCAGCCCCACACCCCCTGGGGGGGTGTCCCAGCAGCGATTGCTTTTACCAGAGGCAGGGCTCGCCGGCGACGGGTGTCCCTAGGGGAACGGCTGCTCCTCTCGGGCGTCCGACAGCTGGAAATAAAGGGAGAAACAGAGAAAAGGGGGGGAAAAAAATAAAAGGAGGGTGAGGAGATGGATGCGATGCCACGGTTATAGGGGTATTTATGGCCCCCGGGCAGGCTGGGGGTTTCCTTCCGCTCCCCCCAGGTCCCCCGTGACGCTGTTTGTTTGCACGCCGCGCGGCTCTCGGCACAGGAAGAGGTTTCGAGGCAGCGGGCAAATATCCGAGGGCTCCTGGCAAGCGGTCCCTTGGCTGTTTCCCAGCGAAATCAGCAGAAATCCTCCCCTCTTATCCCCCCCTCCTTGAGCATCCCCAGCCTCCGGTGGAGGAGACAGCCCCTCTGCACAGCGTGGGAACGACAATATTTTTGGAGCCGGCGTGTCCACGCTGCGAGCCGCCGGGCGTGCTTCCTTCATGCAAAAATACAGCTCGTGGCCATCCTGCACTGGAAAACCACCCCAAATATCCCAGACTGTCAAAAAAGCACAGCCCTAAAGGCATTATTTTCCATCCCAAAGTGAGGACACCCAGGGTACCGCCGGGAGCAAACCCCAAAGCTCCATGCACGGATAGCGGGTCGGTGCCGAGAGCATCGGGCGCGTAAAAACCACCCCAGCTGGTAAATCCTCTGATTTGATGCTCAAATGCCCAAATATTTGAGGATGGCTCTTGCTAGGAAGTGTTCTTAGGGGAATTTGGGAGTTCCTACAGTGACAGCAGCCCTGGGAGCGTGCTTTGTGACGTTTCCTGAGCCCTATTTGCAGCGGGGGACATGGGGACACGCAGTGCCCTGTGCCAGGGGTCCCCACAGCACCAGGGGCTGCATGGCACGGGGACAGGGACTTTTTTTTTGTTTGCGCAGTCCGGTTTTGCCAAAAGCTCTGTTTTTTTCCCCAGGACAGCAAAACCCCAAGCTGTGAGTTGGTTTGCACCTTGCACGGGCTCCGTCCCCTTGTCTCCAGCCCCACAAACACAAAACCTGAGCCTCCCTCTTCCCCTGTCAGCGGGGTTTTATCTCAGGTTGCGTGCAGCATCCTCCGAAATGTTTAACAACCAGAACTTTAACCCAAACACCTTAAATTTAACCCAAACACCTTAAATTTAACCCAAACACCTTAAACCACATCTTTTTTTTTTTTTTTTTTCCTCCAGGTCCTGGGTGGTTTTTGCCTGTTTTAAAGAAAATCGCTCTCCCCGCTACCGCTCCTGGAGAAGCGAAAGGAAAAGCAGCACCCAGGCAGGGTGGCTCTGTGGGAAGGAAACCGAAAGCTCTGACATCTGCCTGAGAAAACCCTCTTGATTCCTCCACCTCGAGGACCAAAAAGCAGCTCGCCAACCCCGGCACCCCCCACCCAGGGCATTTTCGGAGCACCTCCCAGCCTGGGGGTGCACCTGAAAAAAAAAAGTCCACCCAGGGAGCTGCACAGCAGGGAAACCACACTGGGGACAGCCAGGATTTGGGGGAAAAGGGCTCAGGGTGGTTCCTATGGGGCAGGCATCGCCTGCACATCCCACCCCAAGGCTGATATAGGGGGGTAACGGAGCCCAGCGGCACCACCCGGGGGGAGCGGATGCGTTTTTGAGCCATCCCCGTGCTTGTGCTAAGGGCTGCCTCTAAAGATAGGCTGCTCGCTTGAAAACTAACGACTAAATACACGCAGAAAGACCCCAAAAAAATACTACAGACAGAAAGAAAATAGCAAAGAGCCACGTTTCCAGGGGGCAGCCTCGCTGAGCTGAGCAGCAGACGGGGCTGGGGAAGGAGCCCCGGCACACCCAAAGCGCTGGTGGCCCCTTGTTTCATTAGGCACGGGATTAATTAGCCAGCTCGGAGCCCCTGGGATCCTCACACACCCCTCACCGGGACCCCACAGCCCCTCATCCCATCTGGGATTTATTCCCCTTCTCCGACGTGGGTTTTCCTGCTGAGGAGCAGCCCGCGGGTCGGAGGCGCGCCAGCGAATAAAATAGATAAATAAATAAATCGCAAGGCGCCGGAGCCGAAACCGAGCCTGTTTCCATGGAAACTGCTTCGTTAGCACACCCGCTAACGATCCCGCCCGGCACCCGGATCGGCCCCAAAGGTGGTGACTTGTCCCCGTTGGGGGTCTCGGCGCTGCCCCACGTTGCGCCCCAAAGGCTGCACCGGGGTCCTGGGCACCCAGGTGGTGCACGGCAAGGGGATGAGGCACCCCGGGGGAGATTTGGAGGCTGTTTTGTCTCCAAAAGCAGCGTGAGGGATTGGGGGCTCATCGCTGGTCCTGGATCCTAGGGGGCTGAGCTCTGGTTGCCCCCTCCGTCCATCCCCGGCCACAACCAAAGCCAAAATCTCGCTTAGGGACGGAGGAAACGGCACAGGATCCCCCCACTCACACCCCAAAAGCCTCCAAAGCAGCGTGCTGGGGTGCTGCAGCCCCGGCTCTGGGTGTGGGAAGGGGCGGCCCCAGCCCCAAGCATTTGGGGGCCCTGCCGCAGGGTTCCCCTCGTGCCCCAAGGCGTCCCCGCGGGCGTCACACCCGAGTGAGAACCCGGGGTTTTTGTTTTCCCACACGTGCCCCAACGGTTCAGAAGAGAAGGCAAACAGAAAGCAACCTCAACTTCCTTTTCGTTGTTTGGTTCTGCTCTCAAACACGATTTGGGTGCTCACGGCACCACGGCTCTGCCCCTGCTCAGCCAAAACCACAGGGGTCTTGCTTGGGAACAGAGGAGAGCAGAAAACCCCAAAAGCTCCTTTCTGAGACCATCCGAAACCCAAATCACCCTTCGGTTAGAGGAGGCATCACCGCGCTGAGCTCTTTCTTCCTTCAATTCTTGATTCCTTCACCAAAATACCTCCAAGTTTCACCCCCTAGCATCCTGCTGCTTACTTCCAGCGCCGAGATAAAGACCCCAAGGGGAGGCACGGGGTGAGCTTTGGGAACATTTTGGCAAACAGATTTGGGCATTTGGCTGCACCGACACCACTCCTGAAGGGACAAATCCCTGCTGAGCCTTGCTCGAGGTGGCCCTTCATTCGAAGCCGTGGCCACTTACTGGGGACGGGGACAGGGAAGCTGGGAAGCCACCAGTTTGGCCCAGTTAAAGCCCAGCCCTGCGACTTTCACTCCCAGCACGAGAGCCCCGCGGCGCTTTTTGCTCCCGTACCCCCAGAGGTGAAGCCTCCAGCTGCGCTCCGGGAGCCCCGCTGCCATCTCTGATGATTTCACCCGAACCAAACCTTTATTGGAATTTTATTTTAAGTACCAGCCACACGAAGCCTAATAAACCTCCCCGGCCGCGGGGGAATTGCCCAACAAGTTACATCAGCGCAGAAACAACCCCCTGAACCACCCCCATTAGCTCGAGACCCCCCGGGAATTACCTTAGACTGCTTTAATTAGGCATCTGCAGTACAAAAGAATTAATTAATTAGTGATAAGCACCTGAACCACATTACTCATAAGGATCTATTTCCAGCTTCAAATACATCAAACAGGTCACAGCCTATCCGCTGGGGTGGAGCAGAGCCCCGGTGCTGCTGAGCACCGCTTCTCTCCCCATCCCTGCGCCGCAGCCATCAAAGCAGGAGGCTGGAAGCTGGTTTTTTCTTCCTCCTTTTCTCTCTTTTTTTTTTTTTTTTCACTTTCTATCTTTTTTTCATACATAAATCCAGAGCAGGTGCCTTTGAGAGCCGCTACTCGCGCACCGCGTGGAGACGGAGAGCTTTGGAGCCGCTTCCCGGGATGTGCTGCGCTTTGTGCAGGGGTTGTAGAGTAACCTCCCACGCCTTTTTGGCTACGATTAACCTGCACGGGTTTGGCGACAGCATCAATAAGACACCTGCTAAGCAAGCAGAGAGCTCTCCGACGGCCGCATCCCAAGCAGGAGGAGGATCACCACTAAATGTGGGTGATTTTAGCAGGTTTCCAAGCGGAGAGGAAAAAAAAAAAAAGGGAAAATAGATCCCCGTACTTTTCAACTTACTATTAAAATTATGTAAAAGTAATTTAGCGTGCTAAATAGTATGTGGTGAGCGGAGTTACTACCCGCAGGCGAGCGAGCAGCCCTGCAAACCGGGTTAGCAGGGGCAGGCGAGCCAGAAGTAGGCTGCCGGCGCCCCGGCCTCGCGTGGCGAGCTGACCCACATTGCCTCCGCTAAATTCCCCCTCTGCCACTCGCTGCTGTGCCCTTCTTGCTGTAACCCTGAGCATCTCGCTCAGAAGCAGAAAGCACAAAACGATGGCAGCGGCGGGGAGCACACCTGGGTCCCTGCTCCTCGCCTCCTCTCCCACTGAGCTCCAGGTACAGCGAGCACCTAGGTTTTCCCATGGAGCCTGACATCCCTCACCAGCCTGTTTTTCCCACAAAACGCACACGGAGCATTTTTTTCCCTTTGTCAAAAGCCAGTTTTTCTCACACTGTTATTTACAACGAGCTACCACAGCCCCTGAGCCACATCCCTGCCACGTTCCCTGCTGAGCCGCTGGCACCACGTGTAACCCCAGCCATCGTCCCTGCCGTGCCGGGGGTGACACGCGCCTGGCAAACCCCGCTTTACGCAGAGGGAGCCGGGAGCTGCTCCCCGAGGCCGTGTTCTTACGTTTGAGATTTTTTTGCCTTGCAAAAAATGTAAAGGAAATGTGCAAAGCCAAAAGAACGTGTGCCAAATCTGGGATAAAGTGGCGCAAGGTGCCCTCCTGTCCATCCATCCCGCTGTTTTTGGGGTGAAGCCACACCAGGGATGTGGGGCAGGATGGGACCCGAGGTTGTAGGGTGCATCCTGGCCATGGGATGCATGACCTTTGGGGCCAGGCTTTGGTTACAGGTAGGATGGAGGAGTAGCATCGATGCCAAAACAGCCTAAGTTTGACATCCGTTAATGGAAACGTTAGTCCAGGGCTCAGATTTAGGCCTGAAAATCATCGGTGTGTCCCTTATTTGCTGTCAATGCCCCCCTAAAAGCCTGGGTTGCTGTATTATCATCTTTTTTTTTAACATCATCTTTTTTTTTAACATCATCTTTTTACTCCTGCCTGGCCCAGCATGGAGGGAGGAGCCGGGGGCGGCAGCGTCCCCCCCGCAGGCATCAGCCAGGAAGCACCGGCCATGAATACGGCCCCCAGGCGGGGACGTCAGGCTGAGCAGCAATTATATTAAATCAGCTGATAAATAATGCAACGTATTTTGATGGCAGCGGCGCTGCGAGCTCCGCACAAACACCATCACGGCTCCGCGGCATTAAAAATACAAGGGGGGTGAAGCGCAATCAGGTCAGCATGACTTGAATAATGGAGCCTGGAGCCTTGCCGAAAGGCTGCCCTTGGGGTGGGATGGGGCACGGGTCTCGTGGTGGTGCCACCAGGCCGTGGATTTGTCCCTGTCAGCATTCAAAGTGTTCCCATTTGGGGCAGAAGACCCCATTCATGGGCACGTCCCAGCATGAGAGGAGCTGCAGACCCAGTTTGGGATGGATGAGAAGAGCTCTGAGCAGTGTTTATAGGTTGTGGATGGCTGACGACCCACCCCAAAGACCCCCAAACCCCTGGAGACCCTCTGAGGGGGTAGAAGACCCCAAGCAGGCACATGGAGCTGGGTGGAGGAGACCTGGCCAGGGCACCGTGTGCTTTTAGGGTCAAGTGGCTGCTGATGTGCTGCTGGGCCCACAAGGACCCATATGATGCCCAGAGGTGGGACTGGGCACCTCCAGGGGCCCCCTCCATCCTAAAGGGGCAAGGAGCATGGTGGTTCATTGCCAAACCCCTGGGAAAAGCCCAAAATGAAGGGGGGACTGAACAGACCCTTGGGCAGCCCCCCTGAGGCCACCAGCTCCTGGGGCTAACACATTGAGCCAAAAAACCCCAAACCACACGGCCTGGGCTCCATCTGCAACACCAGCCAGCCCCTCGTTCATCCCAGCTGTCAAGGGAGGAGCCATCTCCTCACTCTCCCCATCCAGCTCCTGCCAAAACGGGGCAAATTTGGGAGCTGGTGCGAGAGGGGGCGAGAACCATAACACGAGTGAGGCCGAGTGTGCTCCTGGCAGCCCAAACGTGCCAGAAGAGCAGCCCAAGGAGCCAAAACCCAACCACACACGGGCTGGGAAGCCTCCCCTACACAAACATGATTTGGGGTGGTTTTGGGATGCCTGCTGAGCCCCCGGAGGGGTCCCATCATGTCCCGTCAAGGCCCTGCAGGGCTGTGTGTGGGGCTGGGCCTGTCGCAGCCCGGCCATGTTGGCACCTCCTGAGGGCGGCCATGGCCCCGCTAGAGATCCGTGGCCCCTTCTTGGAGATGATGGGAGGTTTTTGTCAGATAAGAGCAAGAAGTGTCATGGGATTTACTATCAAGCAGACAGAGATGGGGCCTGGTCACCTCAGGGGTGACGGACAGGCCTTGTGCAGCTCAGGGGACTCCATCCAACGTGTTGGTGTCCCTACAAAACGACCCTTGTCCAAGGCAGACACTTAGCCTTCCCCCAAAGCCATAAATTTTGGAGTTACAGGGCTGGTAACACCATCCTGGCCTAGGGAAGAGCCCCGGCATGGCAGCAGCCCCATCACACAGCCAGCCCCAGAGTGTAGGGACGCACCCCGAGCCTGCCCTGCCATGAGGATGAGGGCACCCACCTCAGGGCCACCCACAATGACCTAAAATTCTCCAAAATTGCTGTGGATGCCCTGCCTGGCCTCATGTCCCTGTGGCTGTGGGGTGGGACAATCCTTTCGGTCACACAGACCGATCTGGCTGTAGGATCTGGCCCCACTCCTGTGCTCCCCACCAGTCACAAGGGTGTCGTGAGCGTGTCTGTGTCTGCTTGCAGAGGTGCCCATGGCACCAACGTCCCCGTGACACCAAGGAACAGCTCCGGCCGTGGCAGCCGAGCCGCAGGGATGGGTTTTAGCAGCCCCAAAAGGGGGGATGCTGCAGCAGGAGGGGTGCTGGGCAGCACGGTGGGGGTACGGCAGCAGCACCGCGGGGGCTCCCGGCAGCTGCAGCAGGAAAATCCTGTGCTGTGCTGGGTTTATTCCCCTCTGCTGGGACTGCGTGCTATCTAGGAAGGAGCACTGATTGCTCAGGATCTGTGATGAGCTCCAAGGTTCAGGTAATGCTGCTTTTTCACTCCCAAGTTGGCGTGTCTTACACACGTGTCAGTGCCACCGTGATGTGCTGCTGGTGCTTCAGCACGTCAGAGAAGGGCATTTCTCGGTGCTGTGCCCCAAGGGATGAAACCCCAAAGGCACCATCACCACCTGCAAACCTACAGCTCACCACGAGCTCCGGGAAGGGCCAGGAGGACGCACGCTGCTGCCAGGTCTGCGACCCCGAGCACTGCTCCTGAGCTCCAGCGCAAGGATGAGCTCAGCCACTTCTTTGTGAGCTCGGTAAATCCAGAGGTCTCCTTCAACCCATCAAGAAGCCAACACACCAGGATGAGCACCCCAGAGCTGCTCTTTTTTAAATGCAAACTTCTCTGGTTTCCCATCTCTGCATCTCAGCCCGCACAGGAGCATCCCCGCTGCTGGAGACCAGCACCGGTACCCACCAAGCACAACCCAGGAGCACCCTGACCCTCTCCAGTTAGACCGAGCCACAACGACGACAAGAAGCAACAGGGGAAGATGATTCCTGTGTGATAAGCAAGCGGAGGATGAGATAAGGTGAAAACCAACTGTGTTTGGTACGATGAGCTGGTCTGGGTACAGCTGCTGCCCAGGAATTGTCAAAAATGTTACCAGCTGCACGCAAATGGCAAGGTGGGAAGTTTTTAAGGTTTGGTACAATGCCATTTCAGAGACTTCTTTATGTTTTTTTTTCCCCACTGAGTGTGTGAAAACTTGGTTTTGCCTACGTGAGATGGAGGAGAAGCGTTATGCCAGACTTCAGCCTCCTCGTGGCTCACACGAGGACGTGCACGCAGGAGGCAGCGGCCAGGAACGGGTCGGGGCCGAGAACTGCTCCCACCAGCCACAGCCCCAAAACCCCTGCAGACCCCATGGGGCTGCTCCCCACATCCTGCCCGTGGGCTCTGCTCGCCCAGCCCTGAAGTTTTGGAGCCAACCTCACCTCTCCACCGAGCCAAGTCCCTGTCCTCCCACCAGCCACAGCAGCTGGAGCCCGTCCTTCTCCCCAGACCTGCCTCGAAGTGGGGCGAGAGCCAGCTTGCTCGTGCCAAGAGCGTGCAGCAAACCTCGCTCATCCAGCCAGAAAACGCAGCCTGCGCCCCCCCCTGCAGCCATCTCACCATCCCCAGCAGGAGCAGAGCCCCCGCTTTCCCTTCTCCCCATCCATTTGGGATGCGGGGCTGCTCCTGCACCGTGGAGGACCTGTCCTGGGGGTGTTCCAACCACACCTTGCAGACAGAAAATTAAAAAAACGCACGTGGAAGGTGTGACCCCAAACTGGAAGTGGCCAGGCAGTCAATTTGGGGAAGGACAAGCACAGAAGTGCCCTTCCCAGCACAGCACCGTGTGCTGCATCCCGCACCCAGGCACCACGGCACGGGATGTGGCATCTCCCT
The DNA here is from genome assembly GCF_963932015.1 of Anas acuta. Lineage (NCBI taxonomy): Eukaryota > Metazoa > Chordata > Aves > Anseriformes > Anatidae > Anas > Anas acuta. Next base: position 3,147,702 of record NC_088983.1, on the reverse strand, counting down.
CTGCCTTTCCTCCCCTCCTTGCTCCCGGCACCCGCTGCGACCGCACGGAGCGGCTGAGCGAGAAGCCAGAGAGGGAGAAAGAGCAAGGAAAGGGGCTGAAAAGGAAGAAAAATTAAAAATGCGCCCCGGTCCCTTTGCTTGTTTCTCCCGCTTTGGCATGCTGTGAACGCACGCGGCCCCGGGCACAACTAAGGACCGGAACACTCAGATCATTCACACTGAGCACCGACACAACTCGTGCCAAAAATGAGGCTTTTCCCAGGGCGATCCCCTTATCCCTGACCCAAAAGAGGTTATGGGATGGCAAGGTGGCCAGCAAACAGCACGGCACGAGCGGGACGGTCCCAATCCCCCTGGAGCTGGTGCGGGACCGGGCGGTGTGGCCACCCCGCAGCCCCCCGGGCAGCGTTTTTGGGGGCTGCAGGGCTCGGCGCTGGCTCGCCAGCCCCAATTGCTATGGAAACAGCATGCGCCGGCGCTGCTTCCCTCCTCCCATGACTCACGGGTTTTCAAAAGGAGAAGTGGTGCCTCGGCCGCCGCTGTTTTGAGGCCAAAACAGCCAAAGCCGTGCGGGCGCGCTCACGGGGGCTGGGTGGGGAGGCACCGCCTCGCCGTGCAAGGCGTTTTCGCCAAGCTCCCGGCTGCTCCCGTGCTGAGTGGTGAAAAAGCTGTGTGTTTTGGGGCTTCAAAATTATAATTATAATAGTAGTAGGGCTCCTCTGGTGGCACACACCCCACTACCTGCCGGGAATCACATCGTGTGCCCCGCTGCTGCCACCCGTCCCCGATGTGGCTGAGCGCTGCGCGCACCCAGAGCCATCCTCTGGGGTTGTGTGGGTGCCTGGAAAAAAGGTGGCAGGTCCCAGAGCATCCCAGTGCCATCCCAGAGCATCCCAGTGCCGTCCCAGAGCATCCTCCAGTGCGTGCACATCCAGGGCTGTGGGGAGAGGAAGGGCACGTGCAGGGAGTGCAGCTTGGGGCAGGGGACCTGTGGGTCCCCCACCTTGGGGTCACCGTGCTGGGTGTGAGAGCGACTCCGGTCATCATCCAGATGGGGCTGAGACCGCCACACTCGTGGCACAGGTGGCAGCACGCCCCTGGCAAGCCAAGGCGGGGCTGAAAAAGCTGAAAAAAAGCACCAAGAACGGTGCCAAGGGGGCAGCCCGGCCCCACGCCCCACAGCACGGGGTGAGAAAAGCCCCCGGGCACCCTCCTGGAGAAAGAAAGGCTTCGCCCCGGGGCTTTCCTGGCAATAATTAATTGAGTCATATTTCAATCCAGCCAGCGGCCATATGGCAGAAAAGAGGATTAAAATCGCAGGCTTCCAGCTGCATTCAGGGAAATCCAGTTATAAGGAAAAAGCCTCCATGCCTGGCCCCAGCCCGGTGCCAGGGCGTGTGCCCCGACCCCAGCCCTTCCCTCCTGTGCCCCCCTGGGGCAGCACGCCCCGACTTTATCAGGGCCTCGTTAGCAAGAAGGATGGAGAGCCCAGATTCAAGTTTTTGCCAAAATATAAATCCGTTTTCCCACGAGGCAGCAGGAAAACCAAAGTTTTTGGCCGCCTTCCCCTCCCTCCGGCGCAGGGGACCCCTGGAGAGGCTCTCCCCAAGGGGTCTCCCCCCCGTGCATCCCCAGGAGGGGAGTTCTGCCGTGGGTACTTGTCCCGACGCCCTGCACAAGCCGTGCTGCTGCCTGTTGTATGGCCACAGCTGGGAAAAAAAAAGCAGGATTTCAATCAAAATCCCCAGGCGGAGGGCTGCCGGCGCAGGGATGGTGCACCCCAAAATTTCCCCCTCCAAACCAGGCTGGGGGCAGCTCCGTCCCCAAGCCAGAGGTTCCGGCAGGGATTTAGGGCAGGGAAAGCCCTTTGTAGGGGAAGGAAAAAATAAATAAATAAAAAATAAATTAAAAAAAAAGGAAAAAGGAGAGAACACTACTCCTCATTCATCCTCGGCAAAAGCCTTTCGTGTGATGGCAAATCAGTTGATTAACCCAGGATCGGCCCCTGTAAATCAGAGCTTTGTTGGGGAGGCTGAGCGCCGTGCGCCAGGCACCTTCCCCCAGTCCCCCCAGTCCTCCCAGTCCTCCCAGTCCCCCCAGTGTCCCCAGGCAGGTGCCATCACCGCCGGGGGTCCTGGGGTGGGTGGCAGCGGGTCCCCATGGGGTGCCGGTGGGGTGATGGGGCGCCGCCGCCCTTGCCCGGGGGTGGCACCCAGGGGGTTTGGGTGGGCTCAGCTTTTTTTTGTCCCTCTTTTTTGGGGTGTAGAGGGTTGGGGGGGGCCCTTTGGGGCCCGCCGCAAGCAGCCAGCCAGGGGTGGGGCTGCCACGGGGGGGGCTGCCCAAACCCCAGCGCTCCCAGTGCGCCCAGTGCGCACAGTGCCGGGCGCTCCCAGTTGCCCGCAAGCCCCGGTGGCTGCGCTCCCAGCGCCTCCCAGTGCCTCCCAGTGCCTCCCAGTGCCTCCCAGTGCCTCCCCAGCCCTCGGAGGTACCTGCAGGCGGCTGGAGCTGCCCCGGCTCGCCGGGGGGAGGACAGACGGATGGATGGAGGGATGGATGGAGGGATGGAGGGAGGGATGGAGGCAGCAGGAGGGGTGGTCAGCAGCAGCCCGGAGCGCCGAGTCCCCACCCAGCTTTGTCTGCGCTCATCCCTCTGCCTACAGGAAGCGGCTCGGCCCCGACTTCCTCCTCCTCCTCCTCCTCCTCCTCCTCCTCCTCCTCCTCCTCCTCCTGCTGCTGCTCTCCCTCCCCTCCCCGCCCCTCCGACCCCCCGTTCTCTGCGCACCGCTTTTCTGCAAGACCCCGCTGCGCCCCAGCCTCCCCTCCCCTCCCTTCCCCTTCCCTTCCCTCCCCTCCCTTCCCCTCCCTCCTGCCCTGCCCTGCCCCACAACCCCCCCCCCCGCCCCACACCGACCCCACAACCCCCCCTCCTGCGTCCTGCACCCCCATCACGCCCCCCATCACCTCCTGCACCCATCCCACCCCTGCACCCATCACATCCCCCCGGCACCCCCAATCCAACCCCCCCAGACCCTCCGCGCTCCCCATTTTGTATTTCCTTTTTCAGCTCTTTAAACCCAAACGCCCAGATTTTAAGATCAGGATTTTTTCTTTTTTTTTTTTTTTTTTTTATTTTTTAGGATTTTAGCAGCTGGCGAGCACCGTCGGGGTTTTTATAAAACCTTTTTCTTTCCCCCACCCGCACCCCAAAACAAGCGCTGATGTCCCAGCTGCGGGGCCCTGGCTGACCCCACAGATCTGTTTGGGATCCCGAGGAGATCCCGGGCACGCAGCAGGATCACAGATCCCACAGGAGACACGGGGGCGAGGTGCCAGGGGGGGGGTGCTCCCAGTGGCACTGGGCACCCAGTGGCACTGGGTTGATTTAGGGGATGCCTTTGGCAGCCCCCTGGCAGAGGCTGGTGCCATTTGGGGTACCGCAGCTCTCCCAGCCCCACAATGGGATCTGTGGGTCCATGAGCGTCTTGTGTCCCCCCCCAAAAACCGGGGGCCCCCAGTGGCCTCCCCGTGCTCCGAGCGCGTTTCCTGCAAGGGAGGCGATGGGCTGCGAGAAAATGGGTTTTCCCCCCGTTTCCACAGCAACGCCGATGACTGATTTCCGAGGCTGCCCTGCAAGCACCGCACGGCACCCGCTCAGCCAGCACCCGGCACCCCAAAAGGCCTGGATCTGACCCCCCAAGGGGAACATCCAGCACCAAAACCCCACACCGAGCGGGGGGCGCGGGGCGTTTTGCCCTTTGCAGGGCGTTTTGCGCCGGGCTGTATCCTTAAATCAGCACGGTTCACCTCCAAAGCGCTTCTCCTCTTGGTATTTGATTTTTTTTCCCTTTAAATCCAGTTTTCCCATTTTTTTTTTGGCTTTTGAGCGTAACCAGTTCCACGTCGCCCCGTTGCGCGGTGCTCCTGGCACAGCAGCGATGGCAGAGGGGTGCGAAGCCTGGAGGAGAAGCAGCTCCCGGAGACGAAACTCCAACCTCGCAGCGAAAGCTCGAACCTGTGAAATCGGAAAGCTGGCGGCTGCCGGCACCGGGGGCACGAGGGCGGCCCAAAAAAGAGCTTGGAGAGGGATGGGAGCTGGAGGAGCCCTTCCCCTGGAGCTCCCCCCATGGGGACAAAGCCCTCGGAAGAGGGACAAAGCCCCCAGATGCCTTCGGATGGCGCAGGATCCGTGGAAAAGCGCTCGCCGGGCGCAGCCTGCAGGAGGGGAGAGCGCTGGCTCTGCCCCAGCCGTGGGGCTGCTGCCCGCTGCGCTGCCAAAATAAAAAGGATTCGACATCTGGTTCGAGGAAAATGTAGGTTTTTATAGGCCGGCGATGGAATCTGGAGGCTATACTTAGCAGCACGCAACGCCGACCCCTCCAAAAATGCCGTGCACTGCGTCGTGCTCGTCCCTCCTGCACGAGGCTGCTCCGAAAATCCAGCGGGGAACCATGGAAAGCCCACAGGGACCGGTGCCCACCCGCTGCCTCCTCTGGGCACGTTCCCACCAAGGCCAAGGGCTATTTCTGGGGACAAAGGGGGTCCCTGGTACACACAGGGCTCCCCACGCAGGATGGGGCCGGGGACACGGCCACAGGATGGCAGCAAATGCCACCGCTTGGCTGGCAGCAGCGGGCAGGGGACAGGGCAGGGGGACAGGGTTGGGGACCCCCCCTCCCAGCCTCTTTTGCCCTCCGCCTTCCATCCCTTCTTCAATCCTCAAATCGCCACGAGCCAAGGGGATGCAAACAAGGGGCACTTTTATTGTCACCTCCGGCCGCACCGCACAAGGCGCCCGACAAACCTCTTCGTTACACAAAGCACACGGCGCTGGGGTTTTTGGGGCCGTTTTACTCGGGTTTGGCTTTCGCCACGCGGTCACTCCGCAATCGCCTCGCCCTGCCAGGAGGCTCCTTTCACAGAAAGGACCACGCAGCTCGGGCACGCGGCCACCTCGGTGTTGCCGAGGGACCAGCACCAACCTCAGAAGGCCACCGACAACCCCATAACGCCCCATCCCACCCCACACAGCGGTCCCGGACCCGTGCGGCACCCTCTGCACCCCGCAGCCCCCGGGCACATGTTGGCCTCTCACCCCACACCGCTGCCAGCGACCCTGCTTGGTGCTTGGTTTTGGGTTTTGGGAGCTGCTCTGGTTCAGTTTTGGCTGTGGGATGAGGTGGGGAAAGGGACAGTGAGGCCTTGAGCTTGCCACTATCCCCCCCCCATGCTCCTCCATCACGAATTTGCGCATTTTGTGCCCAAATGGCGCACGCCGCAGCCTTGCAGGGAAGGGGAAGAGGCCAGGGATGAATTTGGGGGATTTCCCGACCCCCTCAGCACACCGTAAGCCACCCAGGGACGGTGGCTGCCTGTAGCAAACCCCAGCACCCCAGCCCGGGATGCGGTGTCACCGCCATCCCTCGGCCTTTTGGGGTCCCCAAAAACTGACGCAGGGCCCTGAGCCCCCACGCAGCATCCCACCGCTGCCTTGGGTGGGTTTCGGGGGGATTTCCACGGGGTCCCCAGCCTCCTGCTGGCATCCCTACATCATTTTCCCATAACACACATCAGTCCCACCGTGCCCACCCCTCCCACCCAGCAATAACCCCGAATTTTTTGGCACTGTGCCGACAGCTCCGCTCCGCTTTTTTTTTTGGTACCGATCCCCCCCCAAAATCTGAACATTTCTTAGAAAAATAAGATTGTGCTTATTTATAAAATATTCTTTTTTTTTTTCTTTTTTTTTAAGAAAAGTTTCCAGTTTAAAAAAAAAAAAAAGGCGGTAATATCAAAACAGGGTAAAACTTTGGCTGTCGACGGCTAAACCCTCGTTGTGCCGCGAGGACGCGCTGCCCCGGCGCTTTCCCCTCCTTGCACCTTCCCGGGGATGCTCTCCGAAAAAAAACAAAAACCGAGGTGCCTTTTCCCAGCACGTGGCCACCGTCCTTTGGCAGAGCCGTTCGAAGCGTAAAAGCCTGAAGGGCGCAGGGAAAGCCGTGTTCAATCGGAGCTTTCTCCTGGCTAGGAAAGTCTCTGAGTGCTTGGAAAAACAAAAAACAATCTGATTGTCTGTATGCTTCGTGAAAGGAAGGCGTATCCTTTGTCCAAAAGGCATTTCAGCGCAGAAACAAACTGAAAACGGGTCTGTGGGATCCGGACATATATAAACATTCGTACTCGGATGTATTTATATATGGGATTTGTAGGTATTTATCGGTCGGGGAGCGTTATTGCAGCGTCGTCACGGGTGACCCATCCTTCTCCGTTCTCCTTTCCTTTGGGTTTTCTTGGGTGCGGTATTTTTGGTTTCTTTTTTTTTTTTTTCTTCTTTTTTTTTTTTTTTTTAAATAAAGCTCCGTGAAGGCCTGAAGGCCCCGCTCGCCCCGCGTCCCCCAGCGGGACCGGGACCGAGCTCCAGCGCGTTTTTTTTTTTTGTTTTTTTTTTTTTTGGAAGATCTGGGTTCGGGCACTGCCTCGGCAGCAACCCGCTGACGCCTTCCTCCCCTCCCTTCCCCGAGCAGGGACATCATCCCCGGCTGCTTATTGCTTCCCATACTGGCCTGGAGGGGATTTACATCTCTTTGGCTTGGCTTGGGCGCAGCGATCCGGTCTTTCCTTCCCAGCATCTCCTCGCCACCGAGCGGCACGGCGGCGCAAAGGGAAGGGGCCGGGAGGGGAGAAAACCAAAATTTACCCCGAGGCACTGAGGAAAAAACGGGGGCTGGCCAAGCGAGCTGTGCTCCTCCGAGGCGCACCAGGACTTTGTGCTCTGCACAAACCATTCCCAAAGGCAAAAGGCTGCCGGGGAGATGAGGGGGGGACACACACACACAGCAGCCAGTCCCAGCCTCTCCGCGCTCAGACGACAAACTCCGGGACCTCGTCGTGGGTCAGGTCCAGCGAGAAATATTTGCTGGTTCGTTTGACGGGGAAGCCCTCCTGGATGTTGAGGCACTGCTGGGCCAAGCAGCCGTGGCAGTAGAGGCCGTCCTCGGCCAAGCCGTGGGCGCAGCCGAAGGTGTAGCTCTGCGCCGTGTCCTGGCACAGGTCGGCCAGCTGCAAGAAGTCCTTCTGGTAGAGCCTGATGTCGTCCAGGCTCAGGCTGTGCCGGTCCGTCGAGGTTTTGGGTTTCCTGCACGCCGTCTGGGTGAAAGAAAGGGCGTCAGGAGCCGGGGTCCCTCGGGGAAAGGGAGATCCAAACCTCTCCGGGAGAGGGGCTGCGGGGTGAGGAGCCCGTGGGTGGCACCTACCTGGGGTAAGGAGTCCGTGCTCTGCCCCCGCAGCTTCACCACCGTCTCCGAGGAGCTGGAGGTGGAGGAGCTGAGCTCCTTTACGATCAGCCCTGCGCCGGGGGGAGAGAGGAAGAGGAGGGTGTGAAGGTTATCTCATGGCATTGCAGCTCCCTTGGGGTGCCCACCCCATTGCGTTTGGATAGAAGGCACCCCCCTATGGATGGCACCCCCAGCTGGGTGGCACCCACAAAGCATCCCAAATCGGCACCAAAACGGCCCCCAAAGCCGAAATTATTCCCAACGACCACATTTGGCTCCGGCCAGGGCACCTCTGCCCTCGTTCCCGGCGTCCCCACAAGCCTCCTGCCACCCCCTGCCCGCTGTCCCAGGGGCTTGCTGCTTGGGTTTGTGCTTCATTTCCTCGTGCACCCCCAAAAAAAAATTAAAGCAAACCCTCCTCTTAGAAAAACCCACATTTTTGGGGCTTTTCACATTTTCACCCGGCTGCACGTGCCCCATCCTCCCCTCCACCCACTGGGCACCCGAAAATTCCCAAGAGGACTCTCGGGCTCGTTTTGCTTTATCCCACAGCGAGACAAACGTGGAAGAGGAAAGGCAGGGGAGGAGGGGAGCAGCTGGTGTTACCTGAGTGCCCGTTGAATTTCCGTGACAGCAGCATGTCCTCGGTGATGTAGACGCACATCTCGGGGCTCACCTCCAGCGCCAGCTCCCCCGCCTGCTCCAGCTCCCGGGGGTCGTCCACCAGCATCTCGATCTCTGCTCAGGGCAAGGGGGGGGGATTTATGGGGACGGCTGAGCGCGGAGAAGCACCCCAAGAGCCCTCGGGAAGGGGGGGAAACGAGGCACTGGGGTCTCTCACCCTCATCCTGGGAGTCCTCCTCCAGCCGGTCCTTGCCCCCGCTCTCCACGCCGGAGGTGTGGGAGCTGCCGTGGCTGGTCATGGAGCTGCAGGTCTTGAGTTTGCGGTGGACGCCGGGCTCCTCGGGCCCCGTTTCGCGGGGTTTGGGGTCGGCCTCGATGCCCGAGGTGTGGGAGCTGCTGTGGCTGGCCGTGGAGTGCCGCGACAGGCGCTTGTGCCGGAGGCTGCCGGCGCTGCTGCCGCTGGCCCGCGAGCGTTTCTCCAGCTGCTCCATGTCCAGGTCCAAGGTGTCGCTGATGTAGGACTCGCGGTACTGCTTCTTCTCTGCCGGGGTGGTACGCGGCACCCTGAGCCCCCCACGGCAACCCCAAGCCACCCACAGGGTGCCAAACCCAAACCCAAAGGGGTGGTGTGATGGGAGGCGGCTCCGTCGGGGGCACGCGGGGCTGGGGGAGGTGGGTGAGGGGCTCTGGAGGTGCTGGGCGCTGCCTCCAGTGGGGGGAGGAGGAGGAAGGAGAGGAGGAAGGAGAGGAAGAGAAGAAAAAGGAGGAGGAAGAGGAGGAAGATGGAGAGGAGGAAGGGGAAGGAGAAAGAGGAGAAGAAAGAGGAGGAGGAAGATGGAGAGGAGGAAGGGGAAGAGGAGGAGGAGAAAGAAGAAGAAAGAGAAGGAGAAGGAAGAGGAGGAGGAGGAAGAGGAGGAAGAAAGGGAAGAAAAGGGGAAGGGGAAGGAGGAAGAAGAGGAGAAGGAGCAGGAGGAGGAAGGGGAAGAAGAAAGAGAAGGAGAAGGAAGAGGAGGAGGAAGATGGAGAGGAGGAAGGGGAAGAGGAAAAGGAGAAAAGGGAAGAAAAGGAGAAGGGGAAGGGGAAGAGGGGAAGGAGGAGGAGGAAGAGGAAAAAGAAAGAAAAGGAGGAGGAGGAGGAAGAGGAGGAGGAGGAGGAGGAGGAGGAGGAGGAGGAGGAGGAAGGAGGAAGGAGGAAGGAGGAAGGAGAAGGAGGAAGGAGAAGGAGGAAGGAGAAGGAGGAAGGAGAAGGAGGAAGGAGAAGGAGAAGGAGAAGGAGAAGGAGGAAGGAGAAGGAGGAAGGAGAAGGAGGAAGGAGAAGGAGGAAGGAGAAGGAGGAAGGAGAAGGAGGAAGGAGAAGGAGAAGGAGAAGGAGAAGGAGAAGGAGAAGGAGAAGGAGAAGGAGAAGGAGAAGGAGAAGGAGAAGGAGAAGGAGAAGGAGAAGGAGAAGGAGAAGGAGAAGGAGGAAGGAGAAGGAGGAAGGAGAAGGAGGAAGGAGAAGGAGGAAGGAGAAGGAGGAAGGAGAAGGAGGAAGGAGAAGGAGGAAGGAGAAGGAGGAAGGAGAAGGAGGAAGGAGAAGGAGGAAGGAGAAGGAGAAGGAGAAGGAGAAGGAGAAGGAGAAGGAGAAGGAGAAGGAGAAGGAGAAGGAGAAGGAGAAGGAGAAGGAGAAGGAGAAGGAGAAGGAGAAGGAGAAGGAGAAGGAGAAGGAGAAGGAGGAAGGAGAAGGAGGAAGGAGAAGGAGGAAGGAGAAGGAGGAAGGAGAAGGAGGAAGGAGAAGGAGGAAGGAGAAGGAGGAAGGAGAAGGAGAAGGAGAAGGAGAAGGAGAAGGAGAAGGAGAAGGAGAAGGAGAAGGAGAAGGAGAAGGAGAAGGAGAAGGAGAAGGAGAAGGAGAAGGAGAAGGAGAAGGAGAAGGAGAAGGAGAAGGAGAAGGAGAAGGAGAAGGAGAAGGAGAAGGAGAAGGAGAAGGAGAAGGAGAAGGAGAAGGAGGAAGGAGAAGGAGGAAGGAGAAGGAGGAAGGAGAAGGAGGAAGGAGAAGGAGGAAGGAGAAGGAGGAAGGAGAAGGAGAAGGAGAAGGAGAAGGAGAAGGAGAAGGAGAAGGAGAAGGAGAAGGAGAAGGAGAAGGAGAAGGAGAAGGAGAAGGAGAAGGAGAAGGAGAAGGAGAAGGAGAAGGAGAAGGAGAAGGAGAAGGAGAAGGAGAAGGAGAAGGAGAAGGAGAAGGAGAAGGAGAAGGAGAAGGAGAAGGAGAAGGAGAAGGAGAAGGAGAAGGAGAAGGAGAAGGAGAAGGAGAAGGAGAAGGAGAAGGAGAAGGAGAAGGAGAAGGGAGAGGACTGTATGTTTCCACAAGGGTCTTACAAGCTTGGGGAAGGGCCATGGGGCACTGGGAAGCGCCGTGCTGAGGCACTGGGAGGAACTGGGCCCTCGGGGAGCACAGCAGGGCTCACACCCATCCCCCAAAATCCCAGGGATATCCACAGGCACCCACCCCAACCCGGAGAGGACTTTTGGCCACCCCCAGCCCGACTCTGAACCAGGACCAGGACCACTCTAACACACCATCAAGGGGACCCATGGGGTGCCCTCCATCCATGGGGTGCCCTCCATCCCCAGGCCGGGCAGCGAGCCCGGCAGGGGCAGGGTTTGCCGGGCAGCCCCCCCGGCACCTACCCTCGTTCTCCTCCAGCTTGCGGACCTGGCGCAGCACGGGCTGCAGGTTCATGTAGAGCCGGTGGCTGCTGCTGAGCAGCTGCAGGAGGTGGCGGGAGCGCAGCGGGCAGCCCGTGTAGTAAATGAGTTTCCTGGCCGAGGGCAGCCCGTCGGGAAGGATCTCGAACTTCTTGCCCTGCGCACGAACCAGGGGAAGCTCTTCAAGATTGGCACCGGCCCCTTGAACCCCAGCTGGAGCACCCAAAATGAGCCAGCCCGGCACGCACGCGGCCCCGCACTCACCACGAACACCAATTTGCCCACGTTTGTCCAGGGAAAGTCGTAGAGCAGCTGCTTTTCCTCGTCGAGGTTCTGCAAGAAGAGGTGAAACTGAGGATACGAGGGGCACGGGGAGCCCGCGGGGATGGAGCCCAGCCCTGGGCGCTGCCCGGCCCCGTACCTGGAAGATCTGAATGCCCCGCGTGGTCAGCCCCAGCGTCAGGGAGGCTTCCACCTCCCTCTTGTCCTAGGGGGGGAGAAATGAGAGGATTTTAAATACACCATTTGCAGCTTGAAGTATGAAATCTCCCCCTGCAGCGGGCACTGGGTGCCAGGTCCGAGCCAGCGGTGCCACTCGTGTCACCGCGGGTACCCAGTGCCACCTCCCCTCCCCAAAATGCCCAACACCCAGCAGAGCGGCTTAAATGCCCGAAAACATTGAAAAAGCTCCAGAAAAAAGGCTGGGGCACTTCTGTGCCTGAGCACATCCCACACCAACACCACGCCGGTGACGGTGGCCACGCGTGTGGCCGCAGCTCACCCGTGCGCATCTCCCTGAAAGGCACAAATGGCTGGAAAAAAGGTATTTTAAACCATTTTTCCAGCTCTTTTCAACAACATGCCTCCTCGCCGTGCTCAGGCGCTCTCCATACGCGCCATTCCCCAAAGACAAACTTCTCCTCCCCACTTTCTCACCTTGTAGAGCCTGTAGTAGTGCACGGCCACGTCGTCCAGGCGCACGGCCTCCTTGATGTACTTGAGGTGGGCCTCGGAGGCCGTCAGAGCGAACTGGTCCTTGTGCATGTTGGGGACGTGCTTCAGGATGTAATCCCGGCCCCTTTTGGCCACGACCTGTTTGAAGGCGAGGAGGGTGTCGAGGGAAGAGGCAAAGCAGAGCAACGCCTTCCGTCCTAGAGACCTGCGAGCCCCCACCCCTGTAGTGCTCAATTTCTGGTGGTAGAAATAGGATAAATACCGGGGCCAAACGTTCCTCCTTGTAGGGTTTCCCATTGGGCATGGCCATGGGGCTGTCCCTTTTCCCCAGCATGTATGAAAAATGGGGAAACTGGTAGATTTGGGGCAAACCCAAGACATTTAAGTCATCAATCAAAGCGGGCAGCAGTGCATACACCTTTTATATGATTTTCTATGATTCTGTGATTTATTTATCCTGCCATCCCAGCGCCCTGAGCAGTCCTGGCTGCGGGATGCCCTGGGCAGCCCACGGGGGGCACGTGAGGGTGGCCGGGCGGCACGGCACGAGGGGAACCCCCCCGTAGATGGCATCCCCGTAGCAAACACAGGAAAATCCCCGTCTGTAGCACCACCACGCTGACCCCAAGAGCTATTTGCAGCCCCAGCAGTTGTCACCGGTTATTAATAACCAGGACAAGGCTGGAGGCGAGGAGCCAGCAGCATCGCCCCTTCCCCTGGAACAAACCCCGAGCGGCGCGGAGAGCGGGCAGGAGGTGCCGCGGACACGGGAAATCCTTATGGCAGGCAGCAGTGGGCTTACCCAGGCAGGGAAATAAGCTTCGGGCTCGAAGTACTTCCCGTAGTGCTTGCTGCGTTTGAAATCCCCCAGGTCAGCCTGCAGGGCGAAGGCGGTGAGCAGGAAATAGGCTTCCTCGCGCAGCACGCACTGCGAGTGCAGCACCTGCTTCCGCAGGTGCCAGTAGTAGTAGTACCGCGCCGTCCGGTCGCTGCAGGGGGCGAGAGGGTTCGGGGAGGGGGTGTTGGGGATCCTACAACAGCACCAGGTCCGCGCGGGCACCCCCTGGCAGCACCCCCAGTCCGCAGCTGGGGAATTAAAACCCCCTGGCACGGCACCGCCGCGCGGCCACCGGGTCCCAGAGGTGCTTTAGGCCCTGAAAATGTCTTGTTTTTATGCTGAAAGGAGATGTCAAGATCCCTTCTGGCTTGCTGGAGAGGGATAAAATCCTAAATCGCAGCCCCCAACCCCAAAAATGGCTCCTTCATCAGTGAGGGGGAGATGCGTCCCTGATAGTCCCCGCAGGGAGGTTCGGAGCGTGGGGTCCCTTGGCACACGAACAGATTTAGGGACAGGGACGGCAAAAAGGGGCGAGCTTTGGGTGCCTGCACACTCCTGAAAGAGGACACGCTGTTTTGGGTTACTTTCATAAAAACCTGTAGGTTTTTTTTTGCAGGGTTTTGGCACCGCCTGGACGCAGCCCGGTGCGCCACGAGCCCCCCCCCCGCGCGGTTATCACCTTATCAGCCCTCACCTTATCAGCCGGCCGTTCTCCACGTAGTACTGCACTCGGAAGTGGATGATCATGGGGGGGCCGAACTGGTCGATCCCCTGAAACACAAAAGGCGTTCGGGGCTCCTGCGGGGATCCCACTGTCACGCTGTGACCCCCAGTCCCCTCTCCGGCACCCCCAGCGCGAGGTCTGCCTTGGCGGTTCCCCTCCCCACCACCACATTTTCCTCCCCAAATCTGCCTTATCCCAAAAAACAAAGGGGATTTGGGTTTAAAGAAGGTGGAGGTTGGGTTTGAGACCCCCAGAGGGTCTGAAACCACTTTCCCCCGTGCTGCTGTCCCTCTTCCATCCCTCCCTGTCCCCTTTGCCAGCCCCAGCAGCAGCACGGGAGCCTTGGCACCGAGCTCCCCGTGCAGGCTGCACTGAAAATGATTAAAAGGTGGTTTGGGAAAAGGAAAAAAAAAAAGGAAACAAGAAAAGGGGAAAATAAAGGGGAAAAAAAAAAAAAAAGGATGCTTGATTTTAAATCTGAAAAAAAATTGAAAAGAATTTCAGCTGAAATTCTGCTGAAATACGGGGAAATGAAGGATGAAAAAAATCACTGGGGAAAAAAATTAATGTAGAGGACGGGTCCCCAGCTGGGGCACGTGGTGGCACGGGGGTTAGGGCCACCAAGCCCCCTCGGGGTTTGCACACTCCCCCTCCTCCCCGCCCCCCAAAACGCGTTCCTCCCCGCCCGCCCCCCGCAGCTGCGCAGGGACAGTGACCTGCGCCGGGGACAGAGGTGGCCTTAGTGCCGTCAGCTCTCCATGCAACACCTCACCGCTGACCTTGCTGGCCTCCTTCTTCCACTCCTTGGGGCAGTATTTGTAGAGTTTCTGGGCCAGGTCCATGTAGACGTGCTCATTGTCTGCGGGGAGGGGGGAAAAGGGGTGAGCGTGGCCGGCGCGTCCGCGCGCCCAAACGGCACCGGGGACGGGCACCGGGGACGGGCACTGGGGAGGGTGGCACGGCCCCAGCCTTACTCTGGATGACGCTGAGCCCGAAGAGGTGGCAGTCCTTCAGCCTCAGGAGGTCGCACACCTGCACGAGCAGCTCGTGGCACAAGATCTTCACCTGCGGACGCACGCACGAGCCCCGTCGCACGGGCACCGAAACCCTGCCGTGGCCCCCGGCGCGGTCACCGGGGGGGGGTTTGGGTCTTTTCCACGGGGACAAAATCCCCCCCCAGATATGTGGGATACGCGCGGCTGGGGCAGCTCGAGTGCAGGTGGTGCGTAAGGCACTGCTTTGGGGGCAGAAAGGGGAATATTGGCGCTGAATAAAAAAATCAATAAGCAGAGGGTGGGAATTTCACGTGGAGCACCCAACGGAAAGCTCAGCAAGCGGCACACACGGAACGGAGAAGCAGCAGGAGAGCGCAAAGCACCTTCAAGGGGGGGGTTCAGCATTTTTGGGGGTTTCATCAGCAAGGAGAGGGCAGGGGGGGCTCGAGATGAGAAGCAGAAGCGAGATGAGAGCTGGCAAAAGAGGCGCGGGGGCGACGCCAGCGGCCGTGCGCAGCGGGAACGGGGGGGACCCCGATCCGTCGCCGCCTTACGTTGATGATGATGTTGAGGGAGTCGTCGTTGGGGAGGAAGATGCACACGCTGCGGCGGTCCTGCATGACTCGGTTGTTGTGGAAGGGCAGCTTGTTCATCGTGGGCCGGGCTCTCCCTCGCCGCGTGGCCGGGCTGGGGCTGGGGGCGGGCGGCGGGCACCTCACCGGCGAGCCGGGGCGGCCTCGGTCCCCGCGGGCGCCATCCCTGTAGCATATGGGGTCGGGTGAGCCCTGCACCAAATTCCCTGCCTCGTGCCTTGTGATGAGCTCCCCAGGAGCCCCCCACAGTCGTATCCCCTCCCATTAAGCTGGGGTCCCCCCCCCAAGTGGTGGCAGGGGACACCCGAGCGTGCCCCGCCGTGGTTTGGGCAGCGTGGGGTTTCAGCCCAGCCCTAAAAGCCTGAAGCAGCGGTTTTCTTCTCCCGGCTCCAGTTTGGGAAAAACCCCCGAAGAGGCTTTCCGGGCATCGCAGCCATCATAAAAAACTCTTTGTGCTGGGAACAAACCGGGCTGGCCCGCCGCGGCGCTGCCTCGCCGGGGGTTTTGCGGCGAGCTGCAGAAAGCCCCAGATCAGTGGGGTCTGGATTTAGGATCTGTGCCCCCCCAGCAGCCCCGTGCCCCTCCAGCACCGCCCCAAATTCTTGCAGGGCTCAGACCAACCCTGCAAGAGCCCCACGGGATGCACGGGGCAGCCAGCAGCCCTCGCCCCCTGCTCGCTCATCCCCTGCGTTCGCCTGAGTCGGGACGGGGGCCAAGACAAACCCGTCCCAGCACCAACCACAGGCAACTGGGTTTGATCCTATTTCCAAGGGCAAATATTCCTTAAGCACTCTTCATCCCACAGCTGTCCCCAGGGACGCAAACGCCGGTGTGAAACAATGAGCAAGGATCTTTAAAACCCCAACGAGCTCGCTCCTTTTCCTAACCAGCAGCTCGGTGCTGGCACCGAGGGCACCACAGCGTCTCCCTCTGCACCAAGGATCAGCCCTGCTCTAAACAAAAACACGCCTGGCTTCCAAAAACAGCTCCACTCGGAGATTTTTATAGCGGAGGAAGAAGTGCCCCGAGGTGTCTTGGCGCTAGGTGGTTGCTGGTGGTTAGCACGAGGTGGGAAACCCGGAGGTGAAGCTCTCGTGCCGCGCTGGGCTGGACCCTCCGAGGTGTTGTGTGGCCGTGCATTAAATCTGTGCCCAGCTGCCAGGCTGCTCTCAGGGTTCATTAAAAATCACAGCAGGGAAGGAAACGGGGCTGAAGGTATTTGGGGAGCGTCCTCAACAGCAGGGAGGGCGCCGTGCCCCACGGGCGGGCGCTGCACGGTGCCCTCGGCACCCCACTGCCACCCACGGGTGCCCCACAGCCCCCGAGCATCCTCCTGCTGCAGCCACAGCACGGAATATTTTTGACTTTCCGGGTAGAAATAAGCGGGTCCTTCCTCCAGCCGGGCTGCTGGCACCCGGCCCAGCCCCGAGGAAGACGCCCGAAGAGCTCCTGGAAATAAAACCACATCTTCGGGGCCCTGGCAAAACCGCCCGTGCCCCGGGAGCGATGCCAGGCCATACATTCACTCCTCGCCCTGCAGGGCACTGCCTGCGAGAGCAGGCAAAACGCTGGAGGAAAAAAAAAACCCACACATTTCTGTGTTTGTAGAGGAAACGCTCCAGATCCTCCTGCTGAACGTTGTCTCCCTGTGTCGGGGCAGCTTCACGACCCCCCCAGCTGCCGGAGCTTCCCCTGGGTGTCCGCAAACTGGGTGAGAGGTGGCCATCGGGCACCCTGAGCCCTTCCGGGTGAGCTGTGCCCCCCAAGAGCTGGGGGCATTATTTTGGGGCAGCTGCTGCTCCTTCCCACGAGGTCAGCTCGCATTCCCTGTGCTGCTCCGGTGCGCCGAGACAGCCGCGGGCTGGGCGCTGCGCTCGGCTGTCTCCCCAAAAATACCCGCCGGCGCTGGGTGGAAAAGGCATAAAAATAAGGAAAATAACCCGGTTAAGTGCTGCTGTTGGCTAACCGTGAGCCGGGGGCAAACTCGGTCGATCTGTGGTCGCTGTTAAGATTCCCAGCCAACAGGTATTTTTCTCCCCGTGTGCCCAAACAAGCGCTGACACGAGCCCCGAACACGCACGGCTCCGGGCTGGGAACGGCGAGAGGAGATTGCAGCAAGGGAGCTCTGCTCGGGTCCCGTGATTTTCCAGCCAGAGCTGCCCCTGTGCACGCAGAGACCCCCAGCAAACCTTCCCCACGTGCGATTTGGCAAGGTGGGGTAGAGCCAAGCGGTGCTGGCACCCGTGCAGGGTTTGGGCACGGCGCAGCCCCGTGGTGCCGGCACACGCGGCTCTCCCAGCCACGGCGCAGCTAGAACGGCACGCTGCTGGTTTTCCTGCTAAAGGGAGCTTGGACAAAAAACATTAAAACATCACGGGATGGCACTGCAGGCACCTCGTCAGCCTCCCTGTGCCCCAGGACTCCGGGGGACAGGGAGAAAATTCCTCGACCCGCTGTGCTCGCCCCGGTGCCGCGGGACGAAAGCTTTTACAGAGCTGCCCTGGAAGGGAAACGTTGTGCAATAAACCCCAGAAAGCAGCTCCCGACATCCCTGCTACCCGGGCACGCACCGTGTGGAACCCGGCTACGGGCACGCGAGGGCTCAGGCAGCGGGGCAGCAGCTTGCCAGGCTCTCACAGCCAGCAGCAATCCTGGTCCCGTTCCAGCGCCGGGGATTTGCATCGCCTGAACTCCGTGGCCGAGGTGGGTTTTTGCTCCTCGCCGTGCCAAACGAGGCTGCTCTGCACGTGCATCGGACCCAGAGGACGTGGCCGGCTCTCGGGTTGTGACATTTCTGTGATTTTCGGATGCCCGAGGACGGGTGGCACGGTGCTGGCGGGTGGCACCGGTCACCAGCGAGTCCCTCCTGCTGCCACCACGGCGGGGAGAAGCAGCACAGCACGAGGCACGCGCTGAAAGCACATCCCTTAACAGCATCCCCCGGGCCTGTCATGTTTATATTTGACCAATTTCCTTTTTTTTTCCCTGTAAATTCTGTCCCATCAGCCGTCCAAGCCGGCCGCCGGTCCCCGGCTTTTGTTTGGGAGCCACAATAGCAGCGCATTAAGGGATTATGCAAGGGTTGATCGGCGCAGGGAGAGGAAAGGCAGAACAAAGTGCAGAGCTGGATGGGAAGATGAATTCACGGGGCAGGAATTTCTTGTTTGGAAGAGCTGAGAGTCGGTTCTACCCCACATCACAGGGCGCAGGTATGCGCAAGCTGTTATTACAAGTTTGGAGGCTGTCACTTAACGCAGCTTCTGCTAACCCAAAAGCGAGATTAATTCACGCTTGCGGTCACCCCGTAATTAAAATTGTCTCCGATTCCTCCTGAACTCAACAGTTTCCTCATAACGAACTGAGGCAGATGAAAGAGACCTGCACTGGGAAAAAGGACGGGGGTTATAAATATTCCATTACTTCATCCCCCACAAAGCTGTTGGGGTGCTGGGGACTCGGCCGGGGCAGCACCGGGGTCCCCGCGGCCACCGGTGCGCAGCAGCTCCGGGGACACCCGGGGACGGCCACCAAGGGCTGGGACACGAGCACAATCCCAAAACGGGGACACTGCAGCTGGGGCAAACCGAGGGGCTCAGGAAATTGAGCCGGGGGCTCAGGAAATTGCTCCCTGTGCCATGCAAAATGTCCAATCCAGCCTGGGAGCACGGAGTTTTCCAGCCGTGCGCTACCCGTGTGCGGCGCAGCAATTCCTCCTGCCTTCGCTGCCTTCTTTTGGGTGCTCTACAAACTCAAACCAGCAGCGGAGGCGCTCGGGAGACGGATCTCGGCAGGCTCCGGCCGCCAGCTCCTGCTTTTTTTTTTTTTTCTTCTCTCTTTTCCTTTCCTGTTTCACGAACCAGCCCCTTCCATTTTATTTCCTTCTGGAAAACTTCACCGCCGGCCTCTGGGATCACAGCAACGCCTGCCCAGAGCTCTCCCAGATGCGGCACCACCGGGTCGGGGGGGGCTTTATCCATGCTCCCCCCCGGCTGCTGCAGATGTCCGAGCCCTGAAGGAAGCTGGCGGTGATGATCCATCGGGACGGATCACCAGGGACAAGGCCGGGGCTGCACGCACGCATCCGGCCAAGCTGGTGTCCCGCAGCTCTGCCCAATTTGGGAGGGCTGGAAACGCAGAGATGCCCCCACGCCAGGATGGCCACGCAGCCCAAGCCTCCCCGCTGGCACTGGGAAGCAGCTCCCCCTCCTGCAGCATCCAACTGGGGCACTCGGGCTTCCTTCCAGTGATTTTCCAGCCTCCCAAAACCGGGTTTTGCCCGGCCACCACCACCCCCGTCCCGTGGCGGTGCCCAAAATCGCCCCGCGAGGCGCCCAGACCGCTCGGAGGCCGGAGAGGAGGCGCACGGCTCAAGGCGGGCTGGCACACGGCTGGAAGCAATTATCCCCCGCGGCAGCGCCGGGAGAAGGAGGAGGAGAAGGAGGAGGAGGAGGAGGAGACGCGGCGCTGCTCCGCTTGCTGCGGGTTATTCGAGGAGAGGCAGGGGAACAGACGGGGCTTTGTGCGCCCCGGCCAGACGGGACCCCGGCGCGGGCACCCCGAGCCCCTGCGCAGTGCTTTCATCCTGTTACACCCCCCCCTACGCTTTCCGGGGCTTTGTGAAACTTCCCCCAGCCCCACAGCAGGGTTTTTTGGAGCACGGGGCCCGGGATGGCAGCAGCTGCCCCAAAGGATGCCCGGGGATGGGAAGCGGCGCTGCCCTCTCCGTCCATGGGGTTAGCCCGAGCAGTATCCATAAATCCTCGGGGGTTTGGCTGCAGGATCTGCTCTCCAGCCACAAGGAGCAGAGCAACTTCCCCGCAGCCAGCTTGGCCTCCCTGTGCTGGAAAGAGACATTTCCAAACCATGAGAGCCCCTATTAAAAAAAAAATAACACCAACTCCACGGCAGCGTCCTGCCTGCGTGATGCCCCGACCCCAGGAAAAAGTCCCTGTTCACAGGGAAAGGGCTTTTGGGAGAGCTCGGAAGATTTTTGTGCAAAAACCCCTTTTGGGAGCCCCATCCCATGGCCGTGCTCCCGGGCAGGAGCCGCGCTGCCACGGCCCAGCTGGGGCTCAGCGCCCAAACCGGTCCCCGCTCCGGGTGCACGTGGAAAAAGCCCCAAACCCAAAGCCTCGATCCTATTTATTGTAGCCCCGGGACAGGGGAGATTTCCCAGGGGAAGGAGACGGCTTCAAAACCGCACGTGGGGAAGCGCTGCCCTGCCCCGGGTCCGCAGCGAGGTGCAAAGCACGTGGGGTGGGTGCTGAACCCAGCCACAGCCCCACGGGATGCCGGCGGGCTCCCCAAATTCAGCCTCACGGGGTGGCTCCCAGCATCGCCAAGCCCTCAGCTCCATTTTGCACAAACCCAGCTCCATTTCATGCCGAAACGCACACGGCAGCGCCTTGAACCTTCAGGTCCCCCCATCTGCGCCCTCCGAAGTCCGCGGCACCTTTGCCTCCGGCTCCAGATTGGGGCAAAGGAATCCAAAGTTATTATTTTTGGGATTCTCAGGACTGGAGGGGAAGAGCAGAGACGCCCTGGCTGGGCAGCCCACGAGCGAGCAGCGTGGTCTCTGCGAGCAGCCGGGCACCTCCACGCTCCAAATCGCCCCGGGCAGCCCCAAAAGCACCGGGGTTGGGGGAGCCACGCTGCGCCTCCCCGGCTCCCCTTCCCTGGCAGCACTGGGGAGAGCTTTCTGCCTTTGGAAAATATCCTAAGCCTGCTTTTCAGAGAGGCAAAGAAAAAAAAAAATAAAAGCATAAAACTAAATTAACAACCAGGCAGATATTTTAACCACAACCATAATTTGTATATTCCATCTGGAGTCCACAGCGCTGCCTTTCTTTTTTTTTTTTTTATTTTCTTTTTTTTTTTTTTTTAGCAGGAGGGAGCTGACATCATCTTAATTTGAAATTCACATTTATTTTTACATCTGGTCTGAATTAATCCTTTTCAGTGTACTGACTTTCATGTAATGGAATAATTGCTTACAGATTCTGGGTTTAAAGAGCCTGAATAAACCGAGTTTAAAAAAAGAACCCCTTTGCAAAACTGATAGTAAAAAGCCTCTAACCTATAACCAAATCCCAATCTGCCTTCGGGGCTCGGAGTTTTAAACGAAACAACGTCGCTTTCAGGCAACAGAGACCAAATCCATCCCCGCTCTGTCTAAGAATTAGGGAGTATGAGCAAGCCTGGTGGAAAAACACCGACGCAAACCAGCCCAGGAACCGCGCAGAGCAGGAACCCTCGGCGCGCAATCAGCGCGGCTGGAACCGTTCTGGAAAAGCTGAGCTTGGCTTCGAGCGAAAAACACCCTCATGACCAGAAAACGCATCAGCCACGAGCAGAAAAAAAGCTGATTTGGGACTGCGAGGTGACAGCGAAGGCACCCGGCTGCGTCCCTCCTGCTGCCACCGCGGCGTCCCCGGGGCAGTGGTGGCACGTCCTGGGGACACCGCGGTGGCAGCAGCAGGGAAAGGCACTCCTCATGGGAACGCTAGTCCCTATGGGGCCACCAGCTCGTTTAGGGCCTCCTTACGGGGCTGTATGGGTTTATCCTCATGGATGGGGGTTCACATCCCCATGGCACTGAGCCGTAGTGGTGCTATCGGGTGCGCTGGGTGCCACCAAGCTCCGTGCCATGGCACCCCCGTGTCCCCACCCGCCCCGGTGCCCCTCTGGCCACGCAGCCTCCCCTGGGACCGAGCAGGTCGTGGGGTGACGGCACCCACAGGCAGGGCCACCCATGGGTGAGCGGCACCCAGAGGCCACGATCCATGGCCGAGAGGCCCCACGGTGAGGGTACCAACAGCACCCATGGGTGGTGGGTCCCATGGAGAAGCGTAACCCATGGACAAGGTGAGGGGACCGGGTGAGGATGGGACCCCCGGGCGATGGGACCCATGGGTGACCGTGACCCCTGGGTGTCTGTGACCCCCGGGAGATGGGACCCATGAGTGACCACAGCCCCTGGGCGATGGGACCCATGGGTGACCACAACCCCTGGGTGATGGGACCCACGGGTGATGGGACCCCCAGACAAGCGCAGCCCACGGGCGAGCGTGACCCAGGGGCAGGGGTCCCACGGATGGGCAGGACCCAGGGCCGAGCACAGCCCCGGGCGAGGGGTCCCGGGGGCCGAGCGGAGCGGGGCGGGCGGGGGGTTGGCGGAGCAGCCCCGCCGCTGTTAAATTTCAACTCCCTGCGACCGGCCAGAGGAAATGACTCGCATTCCTGGAAAATGAAGCCACTTGCAGCTCTCCGGCACCAACTCGGCCCCCAAGCGCAACAAGCCGCCGCGCCGGCCCCCTCCGCCCAAAAACGCCCCCCACGGCCACTCGAGCCCACCCGTGGCACCTCCGGGGGTTGCCCCGGAGCCGGGAGAGAGGCGGATCGACCGTGCCGAGCCGTGCCGAGCCGTGCCCGTGCCCGGCCGAGCCGTGCCAAACCGTGCCCGAGCCTTGCGCGCGGTGCGGGGCGCACGGGTGCGCACCTACCTGCGGCTCCGGGGACCGCGCTGCCGAGCCGAGCCGTGCCGTGCCGAGCCGTGCCGAGCCGTGCGGAGCCGTGCCGAGCCGTGCCCAGCCCAGCCCAGCCCAGCCCAGCCCGACGCCCCCGCCCCTTCCCCGGCCGCACCGCCCCGAGCGCCACCGGCGCCGCCTCCCTCCGGTCTAGGCGAGGGGCCGGGGCCGGCCGGGGGGCAGAGGGAAGTCCCCGGGGGGAGCACGGAGAGGGGCCGGGAGGGGACGGAGGGCACCGGGGAGGGGACCCAGGGGTGGTCCTGGGGGAGCTGAGCTGCCTGCGGGGTGCTGATAGCCGCAGGGAGCGGGCAGCCCCTGGGGGGAGCCGGGAGGGAGCCGGGCATCCCCCTGGGGACACCGGCGTCGCCTGGCCACGGCACCCGCCTGGCCTCTGCGGGGGGAGCCGAGCACCCCCTGAGCCAGCCCTGCGGTCCCCAGCTCCATCCCGAGGCAGCCCCTTGGGAGCAAAAGCCCCGGGCTCTGCCTGTGCCCCATCACATCACTCATCCTTCCCCCCCGCTCTTAAAAACTCGTGCCGCCTGGGCCACTGCTATGCCACCGAGGAAAAGCCCCCAGAAAGCTTTCCCCAAAAGCCCCAATCTCTCATAAACCTCCCCAAAAAATCCCCAAAGCCCCCAGGTTTTCCCACAGCCCCAGCCAGCCGTGGAGGAGCCGCTGCCACCCCTCAGCGTGCGGTGCCTGGGCTCTGAGCCCCCCCAGCTGTGCCACCGACCCCCCAGGCCTGCCCTCAGGAACCAAACCGAGCCAGAATTAGGGCCAGATCCTGCTCCTACAAAATCCTCCCCTAATGTCCTGGCAGCAGGACCACGGGGGGGTCAGGCTGGCTTTTGTGACGGCCGAAGGGTGCCTGTAAGGGGTGCCCCGTGCCCAAAAGGCAGCCGATGCGCACACGGGGCCGGGCTCCATCGGTGACCCGGGCCAGGAATAGCAGCAGCAGCGCCATAAATTAGCGGCAAAGCATCTTCCGCGGCGCTCCTTCCTCAGAAGTGCCATATGGCGAGATTTGTTTTGGGAGTAGTTATTTATTCCTCACTTTTAAGTGTCTATAGGCATCTTTCGGGCTGACCTGCGAGGCCGGCTCTGCCCCCGCAGTCTCTGCGAGGCTGTGGGAGAGAACAGCCGCTCGTTCCCAGACCTAAATAAAGAGCAGCTCTGCTGCGAATACCCTGACGCTCGCTCCTGAAATCTGTTTGCAGCCCGGCAGATCGTGCCGGGTAATTACACGACGCGAGCGCGCGGTGCCGGCAGTGGGAACCCGACGCGCTGCTGCTGCTGCTGTCCTCATGGAAAAAAACAGCCTGGCTTTCGGCAGAGCTGAAAGGGGCTGGAGAAGCGCCGGGTTTGGGCTCTCGTTCCATGAAAAATTCAGGGAGCGTTTGCACTCTGCAGCTCGCTGCTTCTCGCGGCACACCGCGTCCCCGTGAAGCCACCGGTGGCACGTGCTTGGTGCCACTGCAGCCAAGGGGACGGGCAGAGCAGAGGCCACCTCCCCTGCCAGAAGTCATTTTTTCCCCCAAAATTCACCCTGGAGACCTCCCTTCCCCAGCTAGCACAGGGGCCATGCACATTGCGGAGCTGCAATTTGCTTCATTTTCTAGAAAATGAACAAAACGTTTTTGGGGTGGCGCTGGTGGGGCTGGGGAGGGCGAGCGCACATCGCCAGCTCCAGCAGCGAGGGGCAAACATCCCCACCACCTCCTGCTCTGCTCAGGAGGGCGAATCAGTGCCACAGGTGTGCCACACGGGTCCCATCCTGCTGAATATGTCACCTGTGGGTCCCACACCAGCCCCTTCCCTGCTGCTCACCCCCGGGCTCGCGTGAGCTGCCCCTCGGTACTAAGGTGCCTTGCTCTGGAGGCACTGGGACAGCCAAATAAAGCAGCAGAAAGCTTGCAGATGCCAGCGAGGCGATACACAAACACGTGTTTGGACGGCGAGCGTGCTCACGCTGTGTTACAGATCCCAGGATAAATGGAGATACTCCCAGGCCAGGGCTGCGGGCGCGTCCCCTCCGCAGGGAGAGCTCGGAAAGATGGACACGAGCCAGTGTCCGGCCGGCCGGCTTCGTGAAAGGAAAACCCCAAGGACTCCAGTGACATTTCTCTTTCACAATTCGGGCATTAAGATTGCCAAAAAAAAAAATCCCAAGAAACGGAAACGCAGATGGAAAATGGAATAAATTGAACCTTTTCTTTCTCTCTTTCCTTTCGGAGAAGGTTTTAACGGAGCTAATTGCATTGCGAGCCATGTCTCCGGAAAGGAAAAAAAAAAAAAAAAGAGTTGTGGTTATGACCAAAAATATCATCCGCATAAAATATACAGATTTTTTTCACACTAGATGTATTTATATTGAGAGGAGGGGAAATAGCAGCTGTTCACTGTGATCCTGCGTTATCGCCAGTCGAGTATCTTCTGTAGCAGCGTCTCAATATCGGCATTGTTACTGGCAGGAATCGCTGCACAGACGTGGAAGCTCTCTTATCTCATACATATTTTCCCTATGATTTTTGCTAATGGGATAAAATTTATAAACAAAGCCACAGAGTAACAAATAAATTCATCTGGTTCTCAGCGCCCGGCTCCGTTCTGCAGGGGCTGGGGTTGCTGCAGCCTGCAGCGCGCCGGGCGCTCCGTCCGGGGAGCATTTCCAAATTCAGGCTGGGGCTGCGCTCACCCCAGGCATGTTCCCCGTCAGCGCTCAGCATTACCACCGGGGGCTGCAAAAATAGCCACCCGTTTCGCACGGGGAATTTTTAGGATGTCCCTTAGAGCAGAATTTACCAGGAAGGGTCTAAAACCCCCGTGCGCAACCCCAAGCTCCCTGACTTCTCCCATAACCTGGCCACGAGCTCCTCCATCTGTGGCACTGATTTTGCAGATAGTTTTCATAAAAGCCGATGAAATGAAGTCTCAGGGGGGCTTCCAGCTCTCTGCCAGCCTCCCCCAGTGTATATTTGCTTTTTAATAAACCATATCCAGAGGCGTGGGCATGGCACCGGGGTGCCCCCAGGGGCAGGGGTGTCCCCGCCGCCCGGGGACGCTTGGCACGGCAGCAGGGCCACGGCTCCAGCTGCAAAGTGAGGTTCCGAAATTCTTCCTCGGGGCAGGCAGGACAAAGACGGCGGTCACTGAGTGGGGGAGGCCGGGCTCTGCTGGGCTTTGGGATGGTTTCTCAGCCCATAAAGGGAAGAAAATAAATAATGAAGCCCCGCTCGGCTCGGCGCAGAACCACAACAGCCGCGCGTTGCTATAAACTCCGGCGAGGAGCTGGACCTTGCTGGGTCCTTTGCATTTCATGGAGGATTTCCAAGGAAACTCATCTTCTGCACCCCCCTGGGCCAGGCAGACGTGTGCCCTGTCCTGTGTGGGGGCAAAATTGTGCGTGGAGAGCTGGGCACCAAGCTCTGAGCCCGGATTCTGTGGGGTTAACACGCTGGGGTGCACCAGGGGTGCCTGCTCTGCAGGGGCACAACCAAGCCCCTGCCTTTATTTGCTTGATGACCAAATTCTGGGCACCTGTGGGTGCCCTCCTTGGGGTTTTTGTCCTGATTCTGCCTCGATTCTTTGGTGTTGGATGAGCGAAACCTCCAGCACCACCCCAGTGGGATAGGCGGTGGGACAGCTGGTGCCCCCAGGCAGGGTGACAGCAGGTCCCCGCCTGCTCCAGTGCTCACAGGGAGATTTTGGGCACATCCTCGGAGTTATGGGGCTGGCACAGCCTTGGGAAAACCCCGCACAAGCCGAGCTCCATCGCACCCTTCCGCAGGGGAGCGGGAAGCAAGGGGTGGCCCCGAGACGGCCCAGCTGAGCGCGGGGATGGCCGGCGGTGGCACGCGGCCATCGGCGCCGGGGCAGGAATGCCAGAAATGCAGAACCACCCACGGCTCCACAGCCAGGGGGGGACCGGCCACGCCGTGCTCCAGGGTCCCCACCGAGGGGGGTGCCGTGGGTCTGGACCCCAAATCTCCCGCTCTGTTTGCCCCACTATGGAAAGAACACGGAAAGTGGGTTCGCACGGGGCTGGAAAAAGGGGAAATGCCACCCTTGAGTGCACAAGGGTTGGGAATTTCGGGAAAATTGAAGCCTGAGTCCTCGCTGCCTGCAGCTCCGCCGTGGTGCTGGTGTGGGGTTTTCCCCTCATCTCCCCCCCCCAAATTTGCAGCCGCCTGCCACCGAGGATCCTCTTCAAAACCCAGCCGCAGCAGCTGGATGCGAAGGGATAAGATGTGAGATTCCTCGGGACAGCCCCATGGGAGGGCAGGCTCGCTTCTCGTCAGCTGCTTGTCATTGCCGAGTTATTGATAAGGCAATTAATTAGCCTGGGGGGGCGGGGGGCGAGTTGATGAGGCCAGCAGGGAAGTGCCACGGCGTGGGTTTGGCTCAGCCCCCTGCGCGATGAAACACGCTGCACTTCGCATTTCCAAAAAAAAACCCACAAAAAACCCACAAAATAACCCATCTCCCTCTCCCATCCGCATGTCTGCCCATTTCTGGGGCCCTAAATGAGCTTTTTGGGGGCTCTGGACCTGTTTTTTTATCTCCCGGAGCTGCTCCCTGCCTGGAAAGCTGTGGAAACGTGTTGCAATGCAGGAAAGGCAGCGGCCGGCGGGGAGGAAAGATCACAGGAGCAGGGGGGGAATATTTTTAGCCTGTCTGTGCGCCTGCTCGCCGGCTTCCCTGCGAGAGCTGCAGAGCCACCAGCACATCCCAGCCCCATCCGGAGCGGGGACAGACACCCCCGGGGCTTCTCCGCGGCAGGGGCTGGGATTTTGGGAAGCCCAATGGGGCCCCCCCGCTGACCCCATCACAGCCTCAGCCCTACAAGACGTCAGAGGATCCACGGCAGCATGGGGTTAAGGAGCTGGGGGAGAAATCAGCTCGGGGAATCCGCTGGGAAATAATTGCAATTAATGCCATTTGGGCGGGGGAAGCACCCGTCTGGGGCCAGGGCGCATCTGCAGCTCCTGGCTCAGCCCCCCCCCAAGCACATGTGCTTTCGGCTGGAGCCCCCGGCAGCGGGTTTTGATTAAGGACTTGCACAAGGCAGCAAACCTCTGCCTCGCTCCCCGCTCACATTTGGCTGCAGACGGCAGGGAATGGGGTTAAAACGTCATGCGGGAGGTCAGCGACCAGCCCCTGGAGATGCTTCCTGCGCTGGAGCCGCTCCGTTTGCACCCGTGTGTGCTCAAATCTGGATGGAGGAGTCCCTCACCAGCAGGATTTACAAACCAGAGAGGACTCCAGCACTGAAAGAGGCTTGCCCCAATGTGTAGGGTGAGCTGCATGCTGAAATATGGCTCATATTTTGGACATCCCCACGTTGCATTGGGTGCTGTGGATGATCGCTACTCGAGGGAGCGCACGAGCAGCCAGGGTGCAGGCAGGAGCCAGGGAAACAGGGCTCTGGCCTCGTGCTTTGCAAATTTGCAGGGCTGCAGGGCTGGAAATATGCAGGAAACCCAGCCCACGCCAGCCCTGTCCCCGCCGGCCCCAGGGCGCAGCACCCCGTGCCAAAGCACCCCATGCCAGAGCACCCCGTGCCACGCTGCCTTGGGGCCACCCCTTGCTTTCCACACCCGTGCTCTGCCTGGCAGAGGGTGCCAGCCCCTTTTGGAGCCAGTTCCCAACAGGGCCAGCAGCACAGTGGCCACCCCAGCCCCAAACCACCCCCGTTGGCACCGTGGGTGTTTGGGTTGTGCCTCGCAGGAGCGCTGGGAGAGGTCCTGGATGCGCGGGTCCGCCCCTGGAGCAGAGCACGGCGTGCCTTAAATGCCCAACCAAATGCTCCAGGGTTATAAAAGAGCAGACTGAGCAGGCCTCTGGGAGCATCCATATTTTGGGTAACGTCTATCTAGAGGGATCGCACCAAAAAATGTTTAATTCCTGGTTCGTTAGCAGCCGGCAGGATAAGGCGCGATGCGGCTGAGCTCCCTGGGCACGTCGCGGGGGTCCTGCGGGGCCATTTCCTTAACTCCAGTTCTGGTCACCTGCATTTCACTGCTTTTATTTCAGTATTTTGGTCCCTCCTTTTGCGGAGAAGACCCATAAATATGCACATATACACGTATATTTATTTAATGCAGCTAAGGGAACGCTGCCCACGGTGCAGAGCGCACCCGCGACTGGCGCGCGGCTCCCAGCGCCCTCCCGTGCAGCAGGGCACCAAGTTTTGCCCAGACATGAGCAGCAAGGAAATGCTGCACGTTGTTTGGGTTTGCAGGGCCGTTTTCAACAGAAACATTCCCCAGACACGTCGCTTCCCCAGGAAGTGGCAGCTGGGAAGTCTCCGGCTGGCCACGCACCGCACTTGCTCGCACACAGGGCTCCCAGTTGGTGGGATAAAAGAAAAAAATGTGCTTAAACCGTGAGTCAGGCACAACCCCGGGGCCAAAATGATACGGGGCAGGCTGGCATCGCCCCGTGGAGCTTCGTGTGGCACAGCAGCACCGCTCCGTGCTGCAGGATTCGGCCCCGACAGCCGCAGCATCTCCCCGTGCGCTCGGGGTGTCCCAGCTGGCACCCAGCGGGGCCAGGGGATGCGGGGCCAGCCGGCTGGGGCCGAGCAGATGGTTTCCATCTGGATTCCTCCAGCTGGGGGAAAAAACAGCAGCGGATGCCAACGGGAGGCCCCGGGGTGAGCGCAGGCAGCGCTGGAGGTGCCCAGGCCACCCAACGGGGGTGTCCTGGGGGGGTAGGAGCGGACCTGATGCTGATTCCAGCTGGGGTCCTACCCCTCCAGGACAGGGCTTGCTTGGATTTCAGAGCCTGGGAGCCTCCTTCCCTCCTTTCCCAGCTCTCCGGGTGCAGACTGTCCAGTAATAACCCCAGGAAGAGAAATTTCCCAACCCAGCCCTGCACTTTTCCCCATCGCTGCTCTCCAGCCACGCTCCCCTGCACCACAGCACCACAGCGCATCCTAAAGCCCAGGCGGGTTTTTGGGGTGGCCGCGCACAGCCAGGTCCCCAGCTGGGCACCCCGTGGCAGCAGGCAGGAGCCCTCAGCACGCCCGAGAGCTCCTCACTTCGCAGAACAGAGCTGTTTATGAGCTCGAGGAGCGCAATAAAGCAGAAGCAGCTGTGGCTACCGCCTCCTTTATGGGATTTTTTTTCCCCTGCTCCTCTGAAATTTTATGATCCAGATATAAAGACTTAGGGGAGAGCACTGACACCCTTTAACGCGGTGGCATAAAACACACGTAAACCTTTCCCTGGGCGTTGCTTTGAGTGGGATCCACTCGCATTTCCTTGGCACGGCTTTGCCAGCCGCTCAGCAGCCGGGCTGGCAGCTTCCTTGCACAATTCCCTTTTCTCATTTTTTTGGGGGGGGAGAAAATAAAGTGCCTGGAAGGCTGCGACGGTGCCTGGCGGCGGGGGGAGAAATCCCAGGTGTTTCTCATTCGGCGCTGGTGTTTGCACAGAGCTTCCCTGGGCCAGCAGGGCTTCGCCCAGGGCTTTACACGGGAGAAGGAGCGGGGCTGGAGGAGGAGAGGCGTGGGGAGCAGGCGAGCCTCCAGCCCCGGCTCGCTTTGTCAGCACTTGCTGTGTTTAGTATCAGTGTTTTTTTGTTTTTTTTCCTCTTTTTTTTTTTCGCTTTTGGATATGCTTCGGAGCTGCCAGCAGGAGGGAAAAGCAGGGTGCTAATATTAGAGCATCGCCAGGCGGATGGAAAACCACGCCGAGCTGCGGGGTGAGGGCACGGAGACACCTCCCTGGGGACGGGGACACCCCCAGAGCACCGGGCAGGGGAAGATGAGAGGGGTACAGGGCACATCTGTGTGGCAGCACCGATTTTGGCACCGCTGCAGGAGGGATGCTGAGCCTCTGCTTGCTTTTGGACCCCTGTGGCCACGTGTCCTAGCTCCTCGCCACCCGCTTCGCCCCTCTCCACGCTCTCCCCTGTGCCAAATCCCACTCCCCTGATTTACGCCCGTGAGAAGGATTTGGCCTGGGGGAGCGGGGAGAGATGGCTCTGCCCCTCGCTGCGATGCTCCATGGGCTGGGTGCAGCCCCCCCTGCATCCCCAAAGCCCCCCAGGGGCTTTTTGCAGCGCTGTTATTCGGGTGCAAGGCACTGGTGTGAATAAATCAGCCTGGAGGGTGCAGGATTGGACCTCCCATGGTGGGTGCACGCAGGAGGGGGCAGCCCTCACCCACCCTGGGGATTTCTCCCCATTTTACGCCGACCCCATGTGGCCCCAAAGCCACCCATCCCTCTGCTGCAGGCTTTTTGGCTCTCGTGCCATCAGATCCAGAGCTCTGCCTGCGCAACCAAGGACCCCTACCAGGTGCCCACAGGCTCAAGGCAGAGAAAATGCTTGAAATACATTTTTTTTTCCCAAGGCAGGGATTGCTCAAAGCTCTCCTCCCGGCACGCAGGTTTGTGCTGCTCCTTCTTCATCCAAAATAAGCCAGGTCCACAAGAAATACCGGGGTCTGCAGGACCAGCAGCTCCCATCCCAGTGGTCCCATCCCACTGGTTCCCATCCCAGTGGCTCCCACCCCCCCGGTGCCCATCCCAGCGGCGTGGGCAGCCTCCCGCAGCGTTTGCAGGCGGGGTTGAGCGCGCAGGAGCCGGTTAATTACACGGTGCCGGGTGTTTTTCTGCTTGCAGAGGGCCGCCTGCCTTTGCGCTCCCCAAGCTGGATGGCTGCAGTCCTGTTTTCGGCAGCGTTTCGCTCCCCTGCTGCACGCCCCGCACGCCGCCGCCGGCACGAGGCTGAGGAGGGATCGGAGCAGAGGGAATTTGGTGGGTTTAAATCACCGGGATGCAAAGCCACGGTGCTGTGCTGGACAAGCTGCTCCTGCGTCGCCAGCTCGCTTTGATTTGGAGAGGGCAGGGGGCTCGCAGCAGCCCTGCCCGTGCTGCTGCCTGCAAGTTTCGGGGCGCAAAGAGGCATCACCAGCACTGCAGAGCGAGATAAAGGAGCCAAGGAGGAACAGGACGGCTGCAGTGCGAGCACCTGCACCTCCATCTCCCTCCAAACCCAGGGCTGGTTTTGCAATCACGTCTCCAGGCACAAAAAAAAAAAAACAGCCAGGGCCCCCTTTTCCTCCCCATCCCTGCGCTTCCCAGCGAGAGGTTTCAACATGCGGATGCCAGAGGCCCAGGAAAATGTAACTCACTTGGAAAATTGGCTGTCGAGGGCGCTGGGGGATTTTTCACGGGGGGTGGGAAGCTTTTTGGGAAAAGAAAAAAAAAACAGAAGTTTTTTTTTTTTCCCTGCCTCTGCCCAAAGGGTTGTGCTCACACCGAGCAGGCGCTCCGAGGAGGAGCACGCCAGCGAGCGCTTTCCTTCCCAGGGCGTGCACGAAC
Source organism: Anas acuta (assembly GCF_963932015.1). Taxonomy (NCBI): domain Eukaryota; kingdom Metazoa; phylum Chordata; class Aves; order Anseriformes; family Anatidae; genus Anas; species Anas acuta. Next base: position 3,116,167 of record NC_088983.1, on the reverse strand, counting down.
CTCTCCAAAAAAGAACTAAAATCTGCGTTCCTTTGGTAAATCGTTTGCACTCAGGGTAATTAAAGGTTAATCAGCAAGGCCAAGGATGTTCAGATTTTCCCATAGGAGAGGAGATGGGGACGGGTCTGTCCCCCAGCAGGCACCCGCTTAGGGCAACGCCAGCAGCTTCCACCTGCCCCTTGCTTCAGGCAGCCCAGGACCACAACACCCTCGGTGCAACCCCAGCATCTCCTGGCTCTGCTTTCCGACCATCAGCCCCCACCCCAAAACGAAGCTGCCCCCACGTCGTGGTGGTGAAACACCCCCCAGCCGGCCGGCGGGGCGCCTTCTCCTTCCCTCTTGCAGCAGGAAGCCAGATGGGGAAGAGCGCAGGGTTTGCCGGGGCAAACAGCAGGAAAATTCAGGCATTTTCCAAGCAAAACGACGCTGCTTAGATCTCGGGGCTAAAAATTACCTCCTGTCTGCTTCCTTATGCCTCGTTACAAACCCTCGGTGCTGGAAGCATCCTCCCCACCCAGGCGGGGAAGCCAGGGCGCAGCTACCTGCTTATTAACCCAGCTGGATCAGGCAGGAGGGTGCTCCCCTTCCCTTCCCTTCCCTTCCCTTCCCTTCCCTTCCCTTCCCTTCCCTTCCCTTCCCTTCCCTTCCCTTCCCTTCCCTTCCCTTCCCTTCCCTTCCCTTCCCTTCCCTTCCCTTCCCTTCCCTTCCCTTCCCTTCCCTTCCCTTCCCTTCCCTTCCCTTCCCTTCCCTTCCCTTCCCTTCCCTTCCCTTCCCTTCCCTTCCCTTCCCTTCCCTTCCCTTCCCTTCCCTCCCCACTGCCCAGCATCGCCCCCAAGCCACGTGGAGAGCTGGAAATCCCCGTTTGCCCCCCAAAACTGCCCCAAAACGAGGCACGGCACGCAGGCGCGGGGCTGGTTTGGAGCCCGGGGGGGGGGCCCTCCTGCTTGGGCTCTCGCACAGCCGCAGCTGTTGACTGGGAGCAGGGAGGGGAGCGCATATTTTCACCTCAAAACTGGCTAATTGCAGGCAGCGGGGAAATTCCCCCTCCGCAGAGCCAAAGCCTGGGAGGTGGGAGGGGAAGGGAAGCTCGCCACGGGCGCCAGGATCCCGAAGGCGAGCGCTGGAGCCAGCGAGGGCGGCCAGGGCCCGCGGCTTTCCACGAGTGTGCCCAAAAGGATGTTTTTTCCACCCAGATTGAACCCTGAGCGCGTTACGCAACAGGCGCAGGGGCTCAGCTCTGCAGGATTTGGCTCTGCAGGGCTCGGGGAAAGCTCCAGGAGAGGAGAGGTTGCGGCCACCGGCACTTTTGGGAAGCCCCACGCCCCGAGCCACCCCCTGCTCCCCACGGCCCCAAAAGCCCAGAGTTGGGGACCAGGCTGCACCCCACACCCCGGGAAGCCCAGTGCCCTGCAGGAGGATGCTGAGCTCACTGCCCTGCAAGAGGGCAGATGCAAAAAGCACGTTTCCCACCCCAAAAACACCTGAACCCGGGGGAGCCGTGCTGCCCGGCGTGTCGCTGCACGCCAGCGGGGAGGCAACGCTCCCCCCCTGCTGCCTCTTGCCCCGGCTTTGCCTCGTTCCTGCCAGATGACGGGTGTGATTGCTTCACCCCAGAGGCTCTGGCCATGGGTTTAAGAGCAGCCACCGGCACGCGGCATCGTCCCCGCTTTTGCAGGAGGGTCTCACACCTCCTCCTCCTCCGGTGGCAATGTGCCGGGCATGCCCAGCCCCAGGTTCAGCTGCTGACCCCAAAATTGCCAGATTCAGGCTTAACCAAGCCATTTTATTTGGCTGACGCTGGGTGAGGGCAGTCCCACCTCCTGCACAGGTATGAAGGGAAAGAGAGAGAGAGAGAAAGTTTGCCACCGAGTTGGTTTTTCCCCATCCCCAGAGGCTTTGGCACGGATTTACTTTCCACTTTTTTTAAATTTGTTCTCACTCCCTTGTTTTTTTTAATCATTTCAACCAACGGGTTATTGAAGTTTTTCGCCTCCTGACAAAACCTGGGCTCCGCGCCAGCGCATATTTCTGATAATTCATCCATTATTAAACGAACTCAAAGATATGACTTAAAAAAAAAAAAGACAAAATAAAACCCAAGGCGCAGGACGTTTGCATCGGCGAGATGCTGCTGGGAGCTCCTTCCTCTGCAAAAGGCTCTCCCCAGGGAAAACCCTCCTGGTTCACCACGCAAAATCCGTGCTCCTCGAGCTTCAAACCCACTGGGGGTGCCAAAAAACAGGGGTCCCGTGGCACGGCTCCGTGGGGTGCAGGCGATGCTCTCCGGGGCCGATAACCGCCCTCGGTGCGCCGGGTGCCGCCGGGAACGTCCTCGCCCTGCCGGCAGGCTACGGGGCCGACCCGCGGCCGGGGACACCCGACAGGCTCAGCCGGTCCTCTCCAAACCCGAAAGCGAGGAAAGATCTGATGGAGAGGGTGGGGCACGGCAATTACAGCCTCCTCGCTTTAATAACCCTCGCCGCTTCCCCGAGTCCCTATTTACATCGTTTTCGTAACAGAAGGAGTAATTAAAGTCTCTCGGCTCAGGTCTAAACAACAGCAGACCCTCCTGTTATTAAAAGCAGGGAGCCCAAAGCTGAAAATCAACCCGATCTGCACGGGCTGAGCGCCTCGAAACCCTCTCCATGGGAGAGGAGCTCAGGAGGCTATAGGGCCGCGTGCCCGTGCTCTAGCAGGGAACGCATGGGATCAATAGGGTGGATGGATGTCCATGGGATGCCAGGATGGAAAACCGCTTGGAGACCAGCCCCAGCCCCTTCTCACCCCACTTTTTAGGATATTTGCACCCCCCTGGGCTGCCCCGATCAAAAGGGAGCACATTTTTATCTGGGGGCTGCAGGCGCCAGCTATGGGGCAGCTCGTGCCTGACCCAGCCCTCCCCTCGCTATTAGAGGAGCTATCGAAAGAATTAGCGAAAATTAATTAATTATTCACCGAGGCTGCTAATTAAGCAAGGGTATGGAAGGAAACGAGCTGGAGAAACTCTGAATGGTTTCAAAGGAGCCGTCCCACAGGCGCCGTCTCCGCCGGCCCCGTGAGGCACCGGGACGGGGCAAGGGATGGTGGCCTTGCTGCTGGCCGTGCTTGCAAGGTTTGAAACATCAAAAAAAAAAATTAAAAAAAAATTAAAAATGGAGTAACGGGGTGAGGCCAGGAAGGGAGCTTGGGGTTGCTTCTGCTTCTTCCTGAGGTGAATTTCGCCACAAAATGGCGTGTAGGGCGGCCGAGCACAGCGCTGTGTTTCGACACAGAGCACGGGGCCTCGTCCTCTCCCCCACGGCCCTGTGAGGCCTCCTCAAACCCCACGCGGGGATTTGCATGGGTTTGGCTGCGGGCAAGCCACAAAATGCTCCCAAACCGCATCGCCCAGCTGGACGCACCCAGCGCCACGTTCCTGTGAGCTCCCAGGGCTTGGGGGGGCCCCGAGCTGAAACCAGCGTGGACGAAAGCTCCTCATACCCCATGAATTTGCTTGCTAAAACCCCAAAAAGAGCTCGGGGCAGGCCTCATCCCGCCCCGGTCCCACACAGCGGGGCTCTGGCTGAAGGCAGAGCAAGGCCGGGGCCTAATATCCGTGACCAGAAGGAAGGCCGAGGGTCAGCCCTGTGTGTCGGGATGGTTTGGGCAACCCGGTGGTGACACCAGCCCAAAGAACCTCAATCATAGCCACAAAATCTGCCCTATACACAAAAACCACCGTGTGCCAGAGCAAGGAGGCCCTGGGTCAACTCCCATTTGGTGGCGGCCCAAAGGGGACCTGGCACGGCCCTGCTGTCACCCTAAGGAGCACCCTGGGGTGCCCGGGGTGACACCCAGCACCCATGCCTCCTGCCCCCAAATCATTTGGGGCCGGCACAAGCCCTTCCCAGGGCCTCTCCTTCTCATCCCATAGGGGTTGGTGGAGAAAAACGCTTCGGGGCCTCGCATGGCGGTGCAAAAAGAAGAGTTATTTTTTAAAAAGCAGCTTTGTTTCCAAGGTGTCTCGCCAAGAACAGCTCAAGGACAGGACAAGAGGGCTCCCATCTGCCCCCCAGTCCCTAAAGCCACCCAAAGGGGCACCGAGAGCCCCCATCCCACGGGGACGTGGGTGTCGGGGAGGGAGCGGAGCTGCCGGAGCACAAGATGGACGGTGCTCGCAGGCGGCCTCCTTTCCCTTCCCGAGTACCACCCCCTTCCTCCCCGCCCGCCTTTCCTCCTGTTTTTCCATCGCTGACCCACAGGACATGATTTTTTTTGCCCTTTTTTCCTTTCTCGGCCCCAAGCGACCCACCCTGGTGATCCTACGGAAAGCACCGCCACAGACAAGGCAAACAAAACCGAATAAACCGAATCCAAATGGAGTGATCCAAGCCAAACAACCTCAAAAAAAAGAGCCTGGGGGCTGGGGGATCTGGAGATGGCACCGTCCCCACCAGCACCCTGGAGCCCTGCACGGCCCCAACACCCAAAAAACACCCCGATGGGACACGGGGAAGGAACACGTGCCCCGTGTCCTCGCCAGGGGAATACAAAGCTCGATAACGAGATTGCCCCAAAATCTTCCACCAGAAAGCATTTCCAGCCACAGGACAGGCACGTCGTGGTGAAAGCCACGTCCCCACGGGTGCCAGCCAAGACGCCCCCCTAGGAGCAGCTCCCCACCCTCACCATCCCTCCCTCGCCATCGCAAACCCACAGCAGCTTCCCTACCTGGAGCTGGGAACACCTACGAGTCGGGATCCTCCAGCAGCTCCATGGCGAGCTGGGGGCGATCTCAGCAGAGCTGGAAGACAAAAACCACGACAGGGAGAGCTCAGCGTCCCTCAAAAGTGCGATGGCTCAGAGAGGGCTCGGCCGATGGGAGCCCATGGTGCGTGCCGGGGCGCACCGCGTCCTGCGGGGCTGGTGAGGCTCCTGGGGAGCGCGCTGTGCTCCGAGGGACCTACCCTGCCTTGACTGGTGTCCAAATCCGAAACGCGTGTTCTTACCTGCTCGCTGGAGGCCGGGGGAAGGCTGGAGAGCCTTTCTGGGAAGCACATGGGTCCCCGCGGGGTGTGCACCTCGGCGGCTCCTCCTGCGCTTCGTCCGAGCGAGGGTTTTAGGGAGAAGAGGCGCCGCGGCGTTGCGGCAATCCGGAGGAAAGGGGCCGGTGGTGGTGCGAACGCTCCCCGCGGCCGGTGTCTGAACAGATCTGCCGGTTGGTTAACAGTGGAGAGCTCTGATCACAACAGGTACATTGATGTCAAGCCGGGACTTGTCTTCTCGGAGAGGAAAGGGAACAGCAGAGATTACTCAGCGATGCAGGAATGTGGTTTGTTTAATATGAGCAATCAACACAGGAGAGTAAAATAATGACAGATGTGCAATCACATTTCCTGAGTCTAAAACCATGAGATAGAGAATTTAAACACCACTTTTCCCAAGATCAAGAAGAGGAGCCGTTTGGCTAAGGGCTCATTTGGTTACTAATTTCCTCGGCATTAAAACCGGCTTCCCGAATCTCTTGACATACTTTGCCGAAGCGCTCCAAGGACGGGGCTGCTCCCCGGAGCTTTGAAGTGAGGGCAAGCAGGGCGAGAAGATGCTTTGGAAACACGGGAACGCCGGCTGACCAGGCTGGCCCGGACCAGAGATTCCTGAGAGTTGCTTAATGGGATTATTTTAATGAAAGATGGCAAGAGAAATTTCACGTGGCTCCTCGTCAGGGGAGTGGTGAGCGGTGGGAGGCAGAAATCAGGATTTCGGTTAAAGCAAGCCTTCCGGGGCAGAGGAACACAGACATTTCCCCAGGAAAAGGCTGGCTGCTGTGGAAAGCCAGAGATTTTTTGCTCTGTTTGGGTCTCGGCTCCCAGTCGGTGCTCAGCTCGGTCATCCCCCCACTGTCCCAAAGGTCCCGGGTGCAATGACCACGGGGACACGGCTGCCGTCCTGCTGCAGAGTGTGGTGAAGGGCTGGGAGGGATCTGTGCCATCTGCTCGTCTCTCTCTCTTTTTTTTTTTTTTTTTTAATTATTTATCTCAAGATCAAAAGCGGGAAAAGCGCCAAACGAAATGGGAAAGGTGCCACGGGGCGCAGGAGCCAGCTGCAGAGGGGCTCTGCTCTGTGCCCTCACTGCCTCCTCACTGCCTCCTGCCCTGGAAAAAGGCAGCTCCAGCCCCTCCACGGGCTTTAATCACCCCGACAGCCTTCCAGCAGCTGTGCCAGGGACACCCATGCTGCAATTAAGCCTCGCTTTCCCCCCCCAAAACCGTGCAGGACCCAGGCACGGCTCGCCCCATGCCCAGGGCGCATCCCTCAGCCCACGGCTCCCATCCGGGGCTGCCACTTCGTCGCCGGCTGCTTCATTAAAAGTCACCTGGGGTGGGATTTGGGTAGGAGACGAGCTGAATCACACCCTGCGAGCCGGGCCCCGCTGCAAAGGGAGTCTAGACGGCGGGCCGGCGGGGAGCCATCTCCTCCTGGAGATACCTGCACGAGGCTCCCACATCAAAGGCTCCGCGCGCGGCTGTAATTAAGCCTCCCCGGGGCAGGAGGGTGAGGGTTTCTCCCAGCACCGACGCATCTCTTGTCACTGCTCCATCCTCTGCCACCATCCTAGAAGGTTTTTGTGGCCACATCAGGGGTTCCTCGTTGTGCTGACCCTGTGCTGAAAGCTGGAGAGCCGAGCCCTCCTCTGCGCCCAGCTTCTCGCCCCTCTTGCACACCTCAGTGATGTGTCAGGAGCTCCTTATAACCCATTTTTACTGCCATTTTGCCCCAAAATTCAGCCTGGGTAGCAACCCCTGGCACCCTGGAAATCTTTGCAAAGCTGCAGCCTGCCAGCGAGGCGCATGCAGGACGGCAGGCTGCAATTTTGGCTGCAGGGAAAGCACGGGAAAGCAGCCCTTTAATGACCCAGGGGAACCTGCTTCGTGGCGCTCCTCGCCAGGAAGCGCACCCGAGTCTCATCCTCAGCCAGGCAAAAAGAAATAAACCAGGAAACACGGTGCCCGGGCAGGACCCAGAGCACGCAGCTGGGAGATGCTGGAGGACGTTTTCCTCTTTTGGCAGGGTTTTTGTAAGGGTGGATCATCTCACAGAGCCAGCTGGTGAGCACAAAAAGGAAGAAAATCACCCCGAGCAGGAGGCACGAAAGCCCCGGTGGGCAGGGAGAGAGGGGTGAGCTGCTGGTCCCACCTGCCCGCAGCAGAAGGGCCGTGCCTAACGTGGCCTTAACAAAAGCAGGAGCTCGCTTCTCAGCTCGCCACGGAAAACTAAGCTCCGTAGAGCATCGCTAAAGCCCACATTAAAGGATTAAAAACGGGCGAGGAGATCCCAGCAAGCTGCTGCGCTTGGAGAAGCCCCGGAGAAGCAGAGGGCACCGTGGAGAGATCGACCTCTCCATCCGTAATCCGGGCATCGCTGCAAAAACTCTGCTGATAAACCATGTGCAGGCACAGAGCACACCCAAACCAGCTGGGGGACTTTTTTGGGGAGCTTAAAAATAGCAGGAATGTAAAGAAAATGACGTTTGGAAATGGGGATTGCTCCTCCATCCAGCCAACCGCTCAGATGCATGAACCCAGATAAGTTTTTTTGGAGGAGTGGCGTTTCCCTGCACCAAGAGGATGGTTGAGCGTTAAGGAGGTGCCCAGCACCACCCCCAGCCTCCCCCGCAGACCCACCAGGGACCCTTTTAGTGATTTACCAGGCGCATCAGGTTTTTGGGGAGCTATTGATGCCGTCCTGCTGTCCCTGCACAGCCCCGATGGCTGCATGGGCACCTTCCCTGCCCACCACGCATTGCCCACCTTGGAATCAATTTCCCTTTTTTATTTTTTATTTTATTTCTCCAGCTCTTGGAGACTTCTCAGCTCGTTGGCCCCTTTTTTTCTACCTGCCATCAAATCCAAGCCCTGCTGCGAACAGAAACTGGGCCAGGGCGATAAAAGAGCAGGGCTCCCCTTCCGAAGGTGGAAACCTCGCTTGGAGCTGAGCCAGGCTTTCAGGCTGGGAATTTGCATGGACCAAGCCAATGCAAAATGCCCTGAATGATTCATCCCATCTCCAGCCCGGTCTAGAAGTCGTCGCGGGCTGACTCAGGGGGACAGTGCAGACATGACTCCGGCACAAGGTGACTTTAGGGGGTGATTGATGTCCCCCCACACACAGCCGGGGCTCGCACCGACTTGCTGTGCCCATCCCCTGGGATTTCGGGGGCTGAGGAGCCAGCCCTGACCCTGGAGCAGCAGATCCGTGGCACGGAGCTCTTCCCCTCCCTCCCACGGCTTTCTGCAGCTTTGCTCCTCGCACAGCCAGGCGGGTTCGCATCGGAGGCAGGAGGAATTACCCAACCCCACTGCCCTGAGCGGTTGCAGGGCAATGGGGAAAGGCAGGAACTTGTCGGAGCTGCAGCTGATTTGCAGAGATTTATTTGCTTATTGGGTCACATTTGGCTAATGGACCCTGCCGTGCTCCACGGCGAGAGCTGATCAACCCTCCCTGGAGTTCCAGCGGCACCGTGCTCCATGGGCAACTCGACGGCGGCCCTAATTAACCTGGTTTTGCCTTCCTAATGCAGCCCTGGGAGTCAGCCAGCGGGGCAGGAGGCGTTCCCCGTGCCGGGGACAGGCTGGCCACCCACGCCTGCGCTGACCTGTTCCACCCTGGGCTGGGTGGGCACACTCCCTGCGTCCTCCCCCTCCCTTTTTTTGTGGCACGGGGTTGGAAGGGGCGAGCAGGGGACGGGGGGACCCTGGCACGCAGCATCCCTGCGGTGTTTTTTGGAGCATCGCCCTCCTGGCTGCACAGGACACGAAGCATTCGGTCTCCTTTTCCCATCCTGGCTGATTCCCACCCCTGGTAATCCCTGATGGCCCTGACCTCCCTCCCAGACCCTTCTCATCCCCTTTTCACCCCCAGCTTTGTGTCTCCTCACCCCATCCAGGCGCTACCCAATTTGGCACCGAGGTTGGCACAGCCGAGGCGCAGCAACAGTGCAAAAAAACATCGGTGCCAGCCCCGAGCACGGCTCTCCCCCAACCCCTCACCCCTTCCTCCACCTCTCCCCTCCCCATCCTGCACATCCTTGCCCATCCCCGGGCTCACAGACAGCTCCGGCTCTCCCCAGAGGAGCTGCTCCCCGCGGCGGGGCCGGTGCCAGGTATGAACTCAGAGCGTGACTCAGCCGGCCGGGATCAGGCCGAACAGCACCAGCCCCGCGCTTCCCTTCCAGGCCTCCAGCTCAGCCCGGCACAGGCTGTTCCCGCAGCGTCGGGGAAGGGTGGTTCACTTGAAAGATGGCTTTTTAAACGGTTTGCTGCATCCTTTGCTCCTTCGGGCTGCAGCTGGTAGGAGAGGATGATGGAAACGCGATCGCGGAGATCGTTCCGAGGTGGTTTTATTATTTTTTTTTTTTGCCGTCTGGGTTCAAGGTTTCCCTGCGAGACCTTGGCACTTGTTCTGCACTGGAGATGTGCAACGTGGCAAGCGCTGCAAGATGTGGGCCGTGCCGTGGGATGGAGACAGAAGGGGTTTGGGGAACCTCTCCCCTGGATTTGGGAAGGGGCTGTGCTGGCCGTGGGGTTCCCTTGGGGCACGGCGTTGTCCTGCCCGGGGCTCATGGAGAAGAGGACCTGAATTGTCCCAGTTCCAGCCCAGGAAAACCATCCCTGTGGCCACAGCGTGCTGAGCACAGTGGGACTGTGAGGATGGGCAGGGTTCAGTGCCAAAATATCTCATTTGGGGGGTTTTGTGCCCAGAGCTCGCTGCTGCCGAGCAAACAGCACTTTGCGCTCACGAGGAATCGCGGCACAAAAGGGGGAGCAAACCCGATGCCAACAGCACCAGCCCTGTGCTGGTCCCAGGAGCAGCTCTGGGTGGGTCTGGGCAAGGCATTTCTCGGTGTTTTTATTAAAAAGACATGAAATAATAGTCCCTCAAGTATATTTTTTTTTCTTTTTTGAGAAGCGCACTAAAACACGCTTGGTTAGGAAGGGGCCGTGCCAGCACCCTCCCAGTTTCCTTTCCACCAAAAGCATCCGTATCTGCCCTGGCATTTCATAACCTCTGAGATCCTTTTGCTCATCCACACTAATAGAAAACCATCTTAAAAAAATCTCTCTATATATATACAACATCTATAACTTCTCCCCATTAATAAACTCTCCAAGAGCTGCTGAAATCCCGAGCGCCTCCCCAGCCCTCAGAGCACCTTTCTATTTTTATTCCCGTTTCTGCCTTATTGCCTCCTCTGCTTCGCTGTGGAGGCCGTTGTAAGAGAAATAAGTGCAAAATAAATGTGAATTATATTCATTTTTGTGAATTCTGGGGCGTGTTCACCTGTCCTGCACAAAGCGCCCTGTGTCCACGCGGGGCGGCTGGGCTGGGTGCTTGGTGGTGCTTAGATCTGGGTGAGCTACAAAGCCTTATTTTGGCATGTTCAAAGGAAAAAAGTTGTCTTTTTTTTTTTCTCCTCTTATTTATTTTTTCCAGCCGGGTCAGTTACGCCACTCCGACTCTTAGCTGAATTAATTATTGCATTATTTTATGTTATATAAATGCATGCTGACGAGGAGGAGGTAGGAACGATGAAACCAGCGCCCAGTTTTCCATAGCGTGGGGGCTGCCCCAAACACAGATTTGCCTCCTGCACCCAGGCTGGAAGGTTTCCGAGGGTCTCATGGGGCAAAGAAGCCCAGGAAGGGGAAAATTGGTGGATTTGGGGGCGGCTGCAGGATCGCCCCATGTTTCCTCCGGCGTTACTTGCTGAGGGCCAGCAGCGCTGGGAGGCTTTTATTTGGGGGAAAGCTGCAGGGGAGAGAAGAGCCCATCGCCCCAACCTGGGGCTCCCCTGGCTCTGGGCACAGCAGCTGTGCTCCTTTTACCGTGCCAGGAGGTTTTGGCCAGCCTCAGTTATTCCCTAATTATGACCCAGCGTGAGCTCGCCAACAGCCCGACCCGCGTGGGCAGGCGGCAGGAGTCAGATTTTGCCCCAAAACCACTGGGTTTTGGGACCTCCTCCTTGCTGGAGAACTTCCCCCTGAGAGCTTCAGGCAAGAAGGGTTTTTTCCTATTTTTCTGGACTCGTGGTGACCTCACTGTGTTTCCTCAGCACGGATCATGGCAAAATGTGCTAATCCGGCGATTACGCCTGCAGGAGATGTGAGAGGGCAGTGGTACGGGGGGAAAAAGGGGTGTAAGAAGACATGAGAACATCGTTCCCCTACCACAGGCATGAAAAAAAAACTCGCAGAGAAGCTCCACTCCGATTCCCAGGAAGTTTCAGAGGCTTTTTTAAGGACTAACGCTCTGATTTTTAACCTGTGCCGTGCAAATGTGCCTGCTCCATCCCCAATATCACCTGGCCAGGCTCTGGGGGAGCTCCCCATGACTGACCCCACAGCCTGGATTTGGGGTGCCCACACCCCCGGTGCTGCTGCCTAAACCCAGAGGGGCTGCACCCACGCAGCTACAACGGGGAGGGGCGCACCCGGGTGGTGATTTTGGGCAGGAAACGCAGGATTTGCAGAGTTTGCTGGCGATGCCCAAAAAGCCCCACTGCAGGCACGGCCTCGGGGAGCCATCGGAAGGCAGCGGGGCTGCGAGATGCTCAGCTCGGCCCCAAAATGAGCATCCTCACTGCTCCCAGAGAGAGGAGCAAGGGCTGCTTCCCTCTCCACAGTCACCTCCGTGCCATCCCGACGGTTTGTTTTAATTACGCAATTACGGCACAAAGCTCTCCCCGAGCTTCAGTGGGTAATTAAAACAGATGGCGAGCTTAATGGGACCGGCTCCTCCTCCTTCTGTTAATTAAGGTGTTAACACTTCGTGGGCTGGCTGCAAGCCCTCCCACAAAAACCTGTGGATGACCCTACAACAAACCGTGCCCCCCGCCGGGCTCCCCCTGCGCCCCTCTCCGGCCAGAGGGCCGCGCGCCTCCGGCCCCTCGGCTGCACGAGGAGCTCGTTGCTACAACAGGAATCCCAAAAAACCATGGAAACTGCTCGTCTCGGCCAAACCCAAACTTAGCTGTGTACACAGCATAAAATTTAGTTGCTTTAAACTCGCATTTTTTGGCTCAACCCTCCCGGCCACATCCTGAGCCCGAATGGATTGAATTACCGAGCGCAAAATAAATTCCATCTGAGCGGGCTGCGGCCGTTGTCTCCCCAAACAAAGGCCGAGGTGTTTGCTTTGCCTTTTTTTTTTTGTCTTTTATTTTTTTCTCTGGAAGAAGAGAATTTTTCTCTGATTTTGCCAGAGGGGAGGAGCAGAGGCCGGGGCTCAGGGCAGGGCCACACCAGCTGCATTACTTTTGGGCTGACGTCGCGGCGCACTGGGCCATCGCCCCCAGATGCTGCCACCTCCAGCCTCCTCCTCGTCACCCGGCGTGGCGGTGCCACTTTTTTTCCACCTCTTTTTTTTTCGAGCAGGGACCGTGCACCGGGTGCTGCGCAGAGGGAAGCGCTCCGAGGGTTTCAGAGGGTGGTCGCAGGGGAACTTTGGGCTCTCTTTTAGCCCAAATTGGGCAGGAGAGCGGAGAGCAAGGGGCAGGGGATGGGAGAGGGGAGCAGGAGGTGGTGGCAGATGCCCCAGCAGAGCCCCAGCAGCAGGATGTCCCCTCGTGCCCACCCTGGGCTGAGCCAGGAGCTGCCACCATGGCACAGCTGTCCTGGGGGGAACAGAGGAGCGCTTTGTTCCCCGCTGCGTGGGACGCGTGCCCCCGTCCCCTCCCTCCCCATTTATCCGCCCTTTCCAAGGCAGTTCCCCAGGGCTGGGAGCCGTCCCCTCCAGATATTTAGCTCAGACTCTGAAAATGGCCTGAAATCCCGATAATTTGTGGGTAAAAGCTGCAGCGGGTGGGCTGGCTGCAGCAGGGCTGACGCTGCGAGGCAACGCCTCCCCCCCTGCACACCCCCGGCACCCCATTTTACACGAACAATCCCTTAAATCCTTGGGGCCGGCAGCAAAACCAGGTCCAAGGCTGCCTTAAATTGCATCCAGATTTGGAGTCCTGGGGAGCTTCGGAGGAGGCGACAGAGTGAACGCAGCTCCTCCAGCCCAGGGGTCCTGGCTCCACGGACCTCAGCGAGGGCCAGGATGGGAATTTGGGGTCCCACCGCTGCTTGCTGCATCCCTCCTTGCCTGAGAGAGCTCTGACGGGCTCAGACTTTTCCTCCCTGTGGCATCACCTGGAGGAAAATGCCCACATGAGCTTGTCACAGCACCAAAGTCACCTTTCCTACCAGCAAGGTCTGCTTTTGATGGCTCTCCAGGCAGGGACACGCTCCCAGAGGGGCTGGGAAGCATTTTGGGCAGCCTGGTCCCCAGCCAGCCTTCACCAGCCACAGGAGCTGCCCCGACGATGCTCATCTGGTCCAAATACACAAAAGACACACGAGAGCTTCAGCAGGAGCTGCGTTTGTGCCAAATGTTTAGAAAAAAAGCCCAAGAAATCAGGGCAGGTCGATGCCCTGGCTGACACCACCCAGCGGGCAAAATCCTCCCAGCTTGCCGGGAGCAGCGGGGGGCTGAAGGCTGCCAGCACGGCCGGGTTCGCAGGCGAGGAGGGATTTTCTGTATTTCAGAGCCAAGCGGGCGTAATCTTGCCTTGATAAATGGGTTTTGATCCCGTGCCCACACACAAAGGCACTGTGCTGGCCAAAGGCAGAGCCAACGACTCCACGGCACTCGCTCCTGCGCAGAGCGCACCAACAGGGGTCAAATTTGGGGGAAATCAAGCCCCAGCTCTGATATCCCTTGCTCTGGGACGTTTATGGGGCTGCAGGTGATGGGAAGGCCTCCTCGTTGAGAGGGTGGTGACAATGGTGCCATCACCGTCCCGTCTCGGTGCGCCTCGGTCACCCTCGGAGCTGCCCCGGGGCGCTGTGGTTTGTGGACGCAGGTGGGGGGATGCTGGCCCAGCTCCCAAATTTTAATGCCCTTCCCTTGGCTGACCTGCAGCTCGTGGCTGAGTTTGGACCAAGTTCCTAAAGGAAGAGCGAGATCCGAGAGTAAAACTGTCTCACTCACAGCCGAATTAATCCCCCGAGACGCTGCCTGGAGATCCCGGGGCCTTCTCCTTTTAGCAGCTTCTCCTGCTGGGAGCCGCGGGCCCTTGGCGTTCAAATAAATAAATAAAGGGGAGAAGATTAAATCCCCTATTTCAACCTGAGAGCCTGAATACAGGGACTCTTCCTCCTTCCAGAAAATCCAGTGCAATTAAATGATTAAAAGAGACAGAGCAGCAAGGAGGAGAGGCTGGAGGAGCTGCTCTGAGTACAGATCCCGTGCCGGAGCCTCGGTGAAGCCTCCTCTGTTTCTCCCCCGTTGTCAGGACGAGCCTGGTGCCGTTCCCGTTCCTCTCTCCCAGAATAACAGCACAAAGCCCTTAAAAAAATAAATAAAATTAAAAATCCCTCGGTTAAGCTCCTAAAAACGTATAAAAAATAAGTAGATGGAATTTAAAGACGGCCAGCATCTCTCCCAAGCACTGCGCTCATCCCGGGGAGGGAGAAGTGCCCGAAATCAGCTCGAATTCGCTGCTGATTCTCCGTGGAAGGCGTTCAGCTGCTTTGCTGATAACAGCCCTGTAAATCTCCAAGCTGGAGAGGTAGATCGTTAAGGGGAAATGTTTAGAGAAATTAAATCCTTTTTTTTTTCCTGCTTCTGATGCTAATAGGGAAAACCAAGCTGATTTGCAGGAGGACAACACTCAGCGCCATCTCATTCATCCGAGTCTCCATCTGTTCCCCTCCTCGTGCTGAGTCTGTCAGAAATCAGCTTTCCTTCAAGCAACACCCGCGTCGCTTTTTAGCCGAAAAGAGGCCAATTCTGGAGAGGTTTGTAAATAAACGACTCCTGCAAACCCGGCCAGAAAAAAAAAAAAAAAAAAACAGGCACGGGCTGGGCCCGGCCGAGGGAAATGCGTGTCGGGACCGAGGAGAGGTGGCAGAGGGAAGGAGGGGATGGGGAGGTGACTCAGAGGTGCAGCTGCCAAAAAAACCTGCAGCGGAGGCAGGGCTCATGTGGCCGGCCAGTGCGGGGTTAACAACACCACGATGGGGAAATCTCCAAAGCGAGGAGATTCTGGCCAAATCCTGCTCCGGGATGGGGCAGGGTTTGGGAGGCAGCCCCTTTGGAGAGGTCCTGAGCTACCCCATCCGCTGCCTCGTGCCCCAAATGCTGAATTAATTTGTTATACTGCCCTACCTGCACCTGGGTATCGAAGCCAAGAGACCAGCAGTGTATTTAATCCAAGCAAAACACAACACGGAGCAGATCTTCTCCAAAAACCTGGAAATTAAGGATTTAAGCAGCAAGGCTACGTTCCCAAATTCTTCTTTAGGGGCAGGTGGTTTTGGCACTCCTGGCAGCACCCGCACCCACCTCTGGACCTGGGGCTGCTCTGCCTTCAGGCGTTGCAGCAACAGAGGGGAAAAAACCCTGACGTTTGCTGCCCTAAAGACAAAAGTTTTGTGTTTTTTGCTCTCCCTGCCGAGCATCGCCTGCGCCCGCACGGCTTTGCTGCCACCAGCCGTCTGCTGCCTTCGCGAGCTCCCTCGCTGCCAGCCCCGGCTTGCTCTTCTTGGCCAAGCGCAACGTGCAGCGAAAACAGGAGAAAAGAGCACGGGGAGGCTGGAAAATCCAAACGGGCACAGGTTTTGATGATGCAGGAGGTCGTGCATGAGCTGCCCCCGCAGCACCGCTCGCCCCGGCCGGCTCGGACAGGGCTGCAGCAGTGGGGCTGGTCCTGAAAATAAAGGAGTTGATCCCTGCAGTGAGGCCACTGCCCCTGCTGGGGACATCCCCGGCCTTTCTGGCACTTGTTTTCTCCTGGATGACCCCAAAATCTTGAAGGAAAGCCAGCTGCTGTGAATAAGGAAGGAGAGATAGGAGTTAACTCTTTGCTCAGCTCCAAAACATTTGTCTGCATATATACCCAAATTGGAGCAGATTTCTCTTTGGGGCTTTGGAGCTTGGCCGAGTCCCTAATTGCAGCAGACAAACCCCAAAAAAGTGATGCCCTTGAGCTCCACACACCCAGCACTACATGCACCTGGCCAAATCTCTCCCCAAAAGTCCCCTCCAGCAGGAGCTGAGACCGCTGCTGCAGGCATCGGCCAGGCTCACCATTTCCTGAGCGAGCAGAAGAGAAATGAGGCATATCTGGACACCACGTGCCTCGCATAAATCCAGCCGAGGGACTGGAGTTAGTCAGCGTTTTCTAAAAAAAGGCCTCTTTATGGTGCCTCCGACCCGGCCCCGGGCTGACCGGCTCCTCCAGCCCGGCGAGGTCTCGTTTTGGGCTCCTTTAGTCATCACTGCACAGCTCCAGCAAAGCGTCGGGACACACAGCTCTGCTTCTTTCCGTCTCTCGTGCCTAAAAAATAGAGGGAAAGCTCCAACAAAAACCCCGCTGCTACTCGGGTTGGCTTCAGCCACGGCTCACCTCCTGCGGCTGGGCTGGCAGCGAGCTGGAGGCTCAGCAGATCCCAGAAGGGATCCATCACCCGCTTCCAGGGCTCCGAAAACACCCATCAAAACAGATTTCATCAATTAGCCCCGTTTTGTAGCACCACTGCTCACAGCGGATCCTTCGGCGACTCAAAGCCTTTGGGAAATTTGGCCACAGACACAGGGGACATAAAAATGGAATTTCTATTTCTGACCAGGTGCACACAGAGCCCACACCAAAGCCTGCTCAATGCCAAGTGCTTCATCTCAAGTTTTGTTAACAAAGCCCTTCTTGAATGATAATAATTAAAAAAGAGCTTGGTGTAAGGCCACGCTGCATGGCCTTCCCAAATATTTCACGAGGGGATGGGGAGAGGAGCAGGAGAACACGTTTACTCACCTCCAGTCACCTAAGAAATCAGCTTTGCAGTTGGAAAATGGCAAGAAATAATGGAAATGTGACTTTTTCCTGGGAGACTTCAGGGCTGAGGTGGCCTACAAGAGGAAATCAGCTGGGCTCAGCGGGCAGTGGCAAGGAAGAGAGAGAACTTGGATAGTCCGAGGAGCCAGCTGGAAGGGATTTATAGCACCGGTGCGAGCTGCAGCTCTGAGCTGCATGGAAACAGAGGGAACTCATGATGATGATAATGGGCAAACAGCCCCCAGTGTCACTGCCGTGCCGCACACACTCACCTGTGGCTGAAATTACAGAAGTGGAGTCTCAATACAGCAAGCATGCAGAGGGAGCAGCTCTCCTGAGTGCCAAGGACACGGAGACATCCTTCCTGAGGAATTACCAGTCAGACAGGGGAAAAAAATGGGGTTGCAGTTCGGGCTCAGCAAAGCATAGCTGAAACACGCTGGAAGGAGAAGCACAGGCAACAAATTTTATCTTTACTGATGATCTTGCATTAATGGTTTCTCATCTCGCATTTTTAGAGCTTCTCGGTTTAGAAGTCACCATTTAACTTATAAATGAACCTTCCGAAGCAAGACGCAGAAGATTTAACTGGTGACTTTTTTTTTCCTGCAGAGATTCACAGCTATTTTACAAATTTCTGTTATTTTAAGGGCACCGGTTTTATACAGGCATAAAGCAGCTACCAGAACCCAGCTCCTGCACACGATGCTTCAAGGTCCACGTGCCATGGCCATGCGATGAAATGGGGTCTCCTAGAGAAAAACATCAGCCCCCAGTTCAGGAAAGGCTGGGTGTTTGATCTGCCTCGCATTTGGCCCACACAGGACCCCAACACCAAGCATTCCTTCAGTTGTTGGCACTTTCTGGCCACAGCACAAAGGAGGCACCTACCAGCAGGGCAGCAGCAGGAGGAGAATCGCAGTTCACTGGGTATAGCAGGAGCTGGGAACAGGGCTCTAGAAGCTTTTTGGAAGGGTGGATTTTGCACACAGGAAGTTAAGGTGAAATACAGCAAGTTTTACACGAGGATAATGCATATATTCTACTCCATCAGATAAAGGAAATACATTTATTCCTTTCACAGGCTAAAGATGACTACTGAAGATCAGCTGTGTACCTAAGGTTTGGCTTTCTGTATCAGTTAAGAAAAAGGCTGTAAGCAATGCTAAACAGAAATGATACTTATCTGTAAGGTATTAAAGTGCTAAACCTAGAAACCTGAAGGAAAAGAGCAGATTGAGGAAGAATCTCTTCTCCTAGAAAGTTAGTGAAGTTAGAACTTCTTAGCAAGGTCAGCAAGGTAAAAAAATAAAAATAAAAAAAAAATCTGACCCAACAGCAGACTGTAGGGCATTAGCCAGAAATAAAATTCAGGGAAGAAAAAGCCAAAGGTGATGCTCTTCGGGCCAAACTAAGAACTTCAGCTGATGCAAAAAAGTGTCAGGAGACAGCCTCCCCCCTTTTAAGACTTTACAGTCTTAAAGTTGACATTTTATTTTGGTGGTGCAGAACACTGAACCAATGCCATAGCTGAACGTTCTCCTTCCCTGTCACTGTTAAAACTGAAACTCTTCCAGTTTCAAAAAGCAGACCCATGGCTGATGGCAATCTGGCAAACCCCAGTTGCCAGCTAAGCAGACAGTTCCTTTTCTGTTTCCCTCCAAGATAATTAAAATAGCTGGGATTAGCTAAGCATATTTGACTTTTAGCTGCTTTGGGCTGGTTATTGTTCTCTGCTGCACGTCATCCACTGAGTGGAAGAGTAGGGAAGTCAGGCTTTTATGAGTATCCACTAATTCCCCAGGCAGTGCATATTTCTTGTTCCTGCTGGGGAAGGATTGCAGAATATTACTGCATTTTTCCAGAAAAATCCACACAGAGAGAGCATGCACAGGCAGCTACCACATTCTTCCATAAGAGATGGATGAAAGCAAGGGAGCAAATCCTCGTCTTGCCCCCAAATATCTCCTTCATTTCGGACAGCTCCAGTTTAAGCTCCCCACTAACAGAAACATTCTGACGCCGGCCACTTCAGCTGTTGGGATGCGATGTAGTGTGTAGGTGGAAGAGGGGAGGCAGCCGGCCGTAGCTGAAGCGATTTGCATGCATACACAACATGATTTCAGGCAAAGAAGTTGCAAAGTGCTGAATTTTAAACAGCATTTGCCAACTCTAGCCTACATTCTTTTTGCAACACAAGTTTTTTTTTTTTTCCCCTCCTCAACCATCAGTGTCTAAGCCTGGTATGCATGAAAGCTCCTTCCCAAACCGTAAAAATCATCTAACCAAAATGACTCACGCTACCACGAGAAACCCAAGCCAGGCTCAGCTAAAGACCACAAGTAGCTCAGCGCAGCTTTAGTCCAAAGAATTCCTCAGACTTGTCTTTTCAAGGAGATTTATCACAAATGGCTCATTTGCGAGAGCGTAACAGCAATTTTTTCCATGGAAACAGCTGCAGTTTTGCTCCTCTGCTATACAGACACTGTCCTAAAAAAAAGGAAAAAAGGAAAAAAAAACAAAACACTGAACACAGGAATCCAAAGCTCATGTTTTTTTACTTGAAGAATCTCTGAAATATTAAAAAAACACCATTACAATTAATTTATTCCTTCCTGAATTACACTGGATGTGCTTGGTCAAGGCGAGGATACAGACACAGTCTGACTTGTGTAAAACTGATATTCAAGCATCATCAACGCACACAAAGGACAGGCTCTTATGCACATTTATTACATGGCAACCTTTGCTCTTCTTCAGTAAACATCTTTTGAATACAGATGGAAAAAAAAAGAAACAATATTCACAGGACAAAATTATGTTATTATTAAAAATATGAACAGCAAGTTTTACAGAGATCAGCACACGCAGGCTGCCTATGGATAATTAGAACAGCACTTGCATAAATTACACCGATCACAAGCACGGGTCTGCAACAGGGGCTGGATTCCAGCAACTCAGAACACTTCTGAGTAAGAGGCAGTTTTGGAATTCAATCAGTTGCCTAAGGCAGGGAGGCAGTACAAAAAGGTAGGAGTGCAGAAGGCAAAGGCAAGGTAAATCAGTGCTAGAAGTTCTTGTTAAACCAGGAGTCTAAGATGAGAGCAAGGAAAAAAGGTCGCATTTGTTCTTCTGAACTTAAAACATTAGACAAAAGTTACCAGTATATACTTCCTGTATTGCACAACCAGTTATAAAGTAACTGAAAAATTAGAAAACCCTAAAAAAATTCTGCATTTTTAACAGCTACATTTAAATATATTCACTGCCCACAGAGTTCAACTTTTAAAACAATTCATCTTTTTTTTTCTACCAAGATCATGCAGCATTTGTGTCCCGTCTTCGAGCCCTCTCCAAACTAATTAAATACACCATTTATCAAAGTGCTCCTACTTCCCCTCAGTACACCATAGATTTATTGCTTAATTTTCCTAGTTACAAAGGCTAACACAAAGCGTTCAGAGAATTTAAGGCAATCCTACAAGACCGACACCTTAATGGCATTTATGGCACGCGCACGTCTTTGTTCCAACACCAGGAAGGGGTTTGATACTTAATGGCAGAAACACTTGGATTTTAACCAAAATGATCCTTTCAAGCATCGCAGTTGTATCTTGTCAACACGTAACCCAGCACTTGAGTAAAGTCATTCTAGAGCACCAATGTTCAGAAAGAGAGGAGGGAAAAAAAAAACTCCAAGGAGGAAGTTCCAGGCTCTTATATAAGAGCTCATTCTTACTCATCTAAGGACTTGCTGGGAGATTCACTCAGCTATTTGGACAGCTGAATCACTTCTTTCCATTCACAACACGCACGCCGAGTTATAACCTGTCAGATGTACTTAAAATGCAACTGACAAAGTGTTTAGAACTGACAAAAAAACAGAAGAGTTGTTTGGTTTTTTTTTTTGAACAGCTTTAAGTAAACTCATTCACCCGCAAGAGCTTTGAATCTTCTTGCCCCCAATGTTTCTCTCCTACCCCACAAAACTCATTACTAGCTTTTCGTTTCATGGTCTGTCTTCTTATTAATCACAAAGAGAGCCCGGCTTTAAACAGCCCTGCTGCCAGTGAAAACATTTTCAAGAGAACTTCTGTTTGTGGTCTTAATCACAACCAAGTTTGTTACTGGCACAGATTTATCAACTGCCAGTCCTGTAAGCCCACTCAGACGAATAATTAAAAATTAGAACAACAACAACAAAAACACACCAACAAGAACAAGCCTGTCAAAACCCCACGCATGCTCAGCGTAAGACCAACCCTTCCCTTGCAAATACTTTGGAAATTAACTGAAAGAACATGGAAAAATCTTTAACTGATGCAAGATAGCACTAGTCCAATGCTCATGTGCATTCATTTCCGTGCAGAGTGAAAACAAATACCAGGCAGGAAACAGTAGGTCACAGGTTTTTTTGCTTTTGTTTTAAAAGAACTAGGAGATATTGTTTCAAGGTGGTTTTGTGAAAACAGAAAAGATGAATTTTTGGAGAAAGAAATTTAGCAGCCAGTTCAGCTTCAGACCAGGTACAGCCCGACTGGATTTGCAGTAGGATTTGGTTATGCAGCCGTTATTAACGATGTATTAAAAATGAGCAGAGTCCTACAGAGGGACACACGGATGGGACTCACACTGAGCAGAGAACCCTGCGTGTAAGCTGTCCCTACCACTGAGGCTTCATAGTGCTACTTGTAATACTTCTCTGGAGCAGAACACTTTAACAAGAGGTTCATACATTTTTTATAGCCTTTTCTAAAGAAAACTGATTCAAGTTTTACCAGAAACCTGCCTGTGTCACACACGCTGCTGCTTGTAACCTCCACCCGTAAGGACTGCACTGACAAGCTCTGCTTTTCTGTTCCTCTAGACGAAGGCAGCAACCTTCATTTCTTTGGAGAAGACTGGGGTTTTTGTAGCACTCATTGTCGTAGCAGAAAGCACAAGTTGGTCGCGCAGAAAGCCCGGAAAACATCCCGTAACTGAAGGAACTCCTCCCCTCAGCATTTCTTCAGAGCACAACTAGATAGGAGTTATACTGAGAAACCTTTTTGAATGCTTTGACAGCAAACAGGTTAGTGCATTTTTCTTGGTAATGTTCCCTAATAGAGTGGTTTACATTCTATTAAAAAAAAAAATCCCTACAGAACAAGTCATTTGAGAAGCCACGTCATTTCTTGGTACTCCTCTGCACACAGACAGAAGTTCCAGCCATGTG
This sequence comes from Anas acuta, assembly GCF_963932015.1. NCBI lineage: Eukaryota > Metazoa > Chordata > Aves > Anseriformes > Anatidae > Anas > Anas acuta. The sequence continues at coordinate 3,094,094 of NC_088983.1, read as the reverse complement.
CAGCAGCAAGTTTTAGTTTTGAATACCTGATACCGAAGACACTTAATTCTGAATTAGTGAAATGCATCAGAACTACCACGATAGGAGTCACTCTTCTCTTCGAGCTGAAGGATTTGACATTTAACTCCTTTTGATTTGGTGACTCACGAGCACTAATCCTGCATGCAAATAATGCTAAGATTTATCCGCTGTCCCAGCAGGGTTCACTGGGCGCTGTCGTACAGCATTTGGTGACGAGTTTCTGGTAGACTCCTCCTTATCCCCTGCTTCATCGTCTGAGATGTCTTCTTCATCCGCTTCTTGTTCCTCATCCAGCTTTTTCAACAGGTGAGCTGACTCCGGAGCTAGCTTTTCTTAAAGGGAAAAGAAAACAGGCATACAGAAAGTAATACCAGTAACAAGTGAGATGTTTTGTGATGGTGTTTTTGTTTTTTTTGTTTGTTTGTTTTTTTTTTTTTTTTTTTTTTTTTTAAGAAGTATCACAGACTAGCACAGAATGTGGATGAACTTAATCCAGGTAGCACTTCCCAGTAACAGTTACTTAAATTGCTACCTTTGGTAGAACTGTTGCTAGCATGAAGTTACCCACAGGTCAGGTATTAAAGCCTACAGCCTACCAGGCAAGGTAACAAAAAAACTTCTTCCAGTTTGGTAAAAATGAGTACGGTTTCTATAAAACACAAGCTAGCATTCAGATCTTCTTCCATGTATTTTAACATTACCTTGATAGATTCCAGAGACTAACCCCAAACTGAATCACTCACTATCTACAGAAACACGAGTCCCCTTTTAATCCTCACTTTGCTTCCTAGTTGCAGAATTTGCTTCTGTTTTAGGGGCAATGAGAGCTCCACAGGATGAAGCTCTCATTAAATTCCATATAAATATGGAATTTTAGAACTTGTAGGTATAAAAATGCAGCAAAAATACCATTTTTCTATCACCTAAAGCACAGCTTTTAAGCAATAGTTTAGCATTAGCCTCAAATATAATTTCTTGCTATAAACCCTAAAGGGCAAAAGCTGCAGTTAAAGCACAGCATCGGTCACGTGTGAAAACTTCTCCATTAAATCTCCTTTCTGTAGCCCCAAGTTCTGCACCAATTTGTATTCAGTAAGATTTACTCAAGACTGAATTTGAAGTAAATAGTAGGCTTACTTGAATAAGGGTACTGCGGTGGTCTGTGTTTTTTGGAAGGGCACAGACAGTCTGCTAAGAACACCATCATCTGAAACCAAAGAAAGACAGGGTTAAAGCAAAGACACCACAGCAGACACGAGCCACTCTGCTTCAAGGGGTTCACTTACCAGTCCCAGTATCAGTCCTGAGAACAGCGTTGCCAAGGCAAAAATGGCATAAGAGCCCCAAACTGGTATTCCAATGCTTTCTGTTAAATAACCATGGCAGTGCTAGAACAAAAAAAAAACAGGAGAGTCACACAAAATCACAGAATTTCTAGGTTGGAAGAGACTTCAAGATCATCGAGTCCAACCTCTGACCTAACACTAACAGTCCCCACTAAACCATATCCCTAAGCTCTACATCTAAACGTCTTTTGAAGACCTCCAGGGATGGTGACTCCACCACCGCCCTGGGCAGCCTGTTCCAGTGCCTAACAACCCTTTCAGTAAAGAAGTTCTTACAGTCATTTCACAGATAGCTGAATATCCTAAATATTGAAACAAAGTTGAGATCTGAGCACATACCCTGATCCACATCGACAGCTGAAACAAAGCCGACATGCTGCTCATCCTGAAAGAAAGCAGAAAAAAATAACTGAAAGCATCCAAGTCAGTCAAATGTCTGTAATCTTCTAGTTTGCCTGACTGGTCACTATTTAGGGGCACATAGAACAATTCTCTGCTCATGCCTGGTTTTCCCTTTTAACTACTTTGGTTTTTATCTTCTGTTTTGTCTTCTCCTGCAGCAAGCACCCATTTCCCATGAAGCTATCTTTAGAACCAGCATCACCCTGCAGGATATTCCACATCTGGACAATCACCAATGCATTGACTTGGCCCTCTGGCATGTTAATTTTAATTACTTGTGTTTATATTCTAAGTTATATATGGATCAACAGCTTCTGAGAAGCCAGCTGGAACTCCATTTAAGATCCTAACATATACTAATAATGAATCATCTGGACATTATACTAAAACAAAGAACCTGTTGAAAAAGCTCAGGTTATGTAAGAACTGAGAGAACTTCAGGCAGCTGAGTTCAGCTTTGTGTTAAATACAAGTAAAAAAAGACCAGGCTATCTGCTACAGATATTCTGCTGGTTCTGACATTTCCCTGCTACTGTGAAACTTGGCATAAAGCACTGGCTACCTGTAAAAATAAAAAATAAAAAAGGAGAAATCAAAGCATGAAGACAACAGAAATTGCTAATGGGTGAGCTGCAGAAGCAGGCAGGCATGAATAAAGACCTGCACACACTCCTTTAAGCATGCTCAAAGGAGCTGTGCTGTACACTTCCAAGAGAAAACCTACTAATCCTGAAATTAGTACCCGATTTCATGTGTTCCTTGGTGGTGGGGTACTACATTGTAAGAAAATTACATGGTTTGGAAATTCAAGTAGTATTGTAAATAGAGAACATAATGAAGCTGAGCTTCTTAGAAGACAAAAATGTAAGATTTCAATCTAGCATAACACTTCATGAAGTGAACCAATAATCCCAAACCGGTTTAAACCCCAGTAGAGTCAGCACAGGTCAGTCACTGCAAGTGACAGTTGATGTTTCTTGAATGAGAAGAAAAACCACGAACAATTGGGTTCGTTTGCCCCAACCAATCGCATTCCCACCACGCCGTACTGCTCAGTTACTCGACTGCTCTGGAGCCGCCCCTCTCCCCCCCCACGCAGCGCATGCAGTAACCACTGAGAGCATTTCCCAGCCACAGAACACATCCTGTGCACAGCCCTGAGCTGCTGCGTGAGCTGTTAACAACCCAGGGCCTGTCCTGACCCGTCCTTCCCCACGCAGCACCAGGTGGAGCACGTACGTGCTGCATCTCTCCCACCACGTCCTTCAAGCGCACGTGTTTGACAACAAGGGACTATAAAAATCACACCAAAACTTACAGGAAAGAGGAAGGACCAAACCACGATGAAACCGGCTCAATGGATTTCCATTCCTGGTCACTGATGAAGTTGATGAAATCAGTTTTAGTTCTTGCGCCCTGGTATTTCCGAAACACCCCATCTTTACAGCTGTAAAGGAACCACAGAACAAGTCCTTTATTTCAGGCAGCTGAAACATTTGTTTTCACTCAACATCTTCCCTCCCCGCCCTTTTTCCTTTGAGTTTTGCTTTGCTGTAGATGATACTGGCTCCGACTTGTTTTCTAAGAACCCTGACTCCACATATCTTGGTTTGCTCAGGCTGCAATTCCATCCAGAGATAATGATCTTCCTAACGCACTTGCCACCCAGCAGCACTAATATCAAACTACAGAGAAAAGATTGCAAAAGGGGAACACCCATGAAAAGATGGAATAAATATGGCCTGAGGGCAAAGAGGAGGAAAGCACTGGTGGCACTGTAAGGTCACTGGAGATAAGGCAATGGATGTCTCTGTGTAGAGTAACTCATGTTTTTAAAAAGCACGGTAAATCTCATTTGCTTACACCAAAAAAGCATAAAAAGTTATTTCCTCTTCAAACAAAAAGTCACACTGCATACTTACTGATAGATGGTAGGAAGAGCTGTTATGACAAATCGCCCACTTAATCCTGTGGAAAAAAAAAAAGTTATATTCAGAGAAGTACAGAATTGTTGTATAAAAGGAAGAGCTGGAACTGTTATTATACACCCAAATAAAAGCAGCCGCTCCTAGGTGGCCGCATGAACTTGTGTGTATCAAAGTACAGCACAACTTCTAAAGGAAGAGGCCATGAAGAATGGGAGAAAACTTCTCCACAGGTGATAAGAGAAGAGATGGCTGAGTGTAACCACTCCGCTCAACATTTGGGCTGTGGCTCTTCAAATATGCTTTTTTTTTTTGTCCACAAGGAGGTGCAGACTCCAGTGCTCACCGAAAACAACCTGAGTGAGGCAAGTTTCAGAAGTTCTTGCATGCCTTCAGAGAAAGCACCTTCACAGGTGCAACTTCAGCAGTTTCTACAAATCCCTCATGAATAGGGGAGTAGATCAGGGAAGCGAGCTTCAGCAGAAAGAAAACTGCTGCTCACACTCCCTTATATTAATGCTACAGAAAAGACTGAAGGCAAATTTTTAAGTCTGCATAGTGCTTAAAGAATAAGAAGCAGGATTTCCTCGAAGCCTTCCCATTCAGCTCCCAGAGAAGCCGTCCTGTTGCATTTTGTGCCCCAGCAGCCCGGACATCCCACTGCCCGGTGCCCGAGCTGCCCCCCAGAGCCCAGACCCCACCTCCCACCTCCCTCAGTTCCCCAAAGCCGCCCCCCCATGCCCCCCACCCCTTAGTTTCCCCGCCCCACCTGGCTGCTCCGTGACGTCCACCTTGGCGATATTCACATCCAGATCCTCCCCCCACTCAGCGAACTTCTCCCACTCGGGCTGCAGGCTCTGGCAGGCGGGGCACCAGGGCGCGTAGCTGCGGCAGGACACGGGAACCATCACCGGGAGAGCGCCTCCCAGAACCTCTCCCTCCCCATTACCCACCCCGGTCCCCCAAACACTCACAACTCCACCATCCACTCGCCGTGCAGCAGCTCCCTCCACGTGCCGTCCGACAGCACCCGCACCGGGCTGGGCCTGCCCAGCGCGGCGGCGCCGCCGGCCGCCAGGAGCAGCGCCAGCAGAGCGCTCCCCCACCCGACCGCCGCCATCTTGCGCCGCCGCGCTTCTGCCTTCCGCAGCGTGCTCGGCGTCTGACGTCATCGCGCACGCCCCGCCCCCTTCTCCGCCCACCGCGCGCGTGTGGGCGGGGAGAGGGGCGGGGTTAAGGCGAGGGGCAGCCTATAGGGCGTCGAGTTGCGGGGAAGGGGGGTGGGGTTGACCAATCACGGCTCGCGGACGCTGCGGCTGGCCAATGGGGGGTGGTTGGGCTTCTCCCGCCGCCATGTTGAGCGGGATGGGTGAGGCGGGAAGGGCTGTGCGCGCCGCCATGTTGGGAGGGGCTGGGTGAGGCGGGGGGGTGGGGGCCGCCATGTTGCAGAGATGCTCCAGCCGTATGGGGCTTCTTCTCCTTTATACCCCACGGGCAGACGTTTAAATGTGAATAAAAAGCTGAAACAAAGGCTGTGAATGTGTGCTGTGTCCTTTTTTCTACCTGAGGGGGAGGGAGCTGGGGGTGCTTGGGGCGGGCTGTGGTGGTTGGGGAGGGGAGGAAGCGGGCAAGGCTGAGCTGGAAGGTCACAGGGAAAAATGTGTCATTTCATTGCAGTTCAAGAGTTAAAATCATAGAATCACAGAATCATTAGGGTAGGAAAAGCCCTCCAGGATCACCTGGTCCCCAAGCACCACGTCCAACCTCTCCTTCAACACCCCCAGGGGCGGTGACGCCACCACCTCCCTTGGCCAGTTTGTTGATACCTTAAGCTATTCAAGGGAATTAATCTATTTATTTTTTTTTTGATACATACATATCACCAAATCACACAATCACCGAGGCTAGAAGAGATCTCCAAGATCACCCAGTCCAACCCCTGACCTAAAACTAAAGTCCTCCACTAAGCCGTATCACTGCATACATCCTCTCCACAAAGTTTTTGCCAGCTCTCGATCAGAAACGGCTGTGGTAATGTCACCTTTTCTGCCTGGATCGTTTCTTTCCCTGCATCTTTCACAGGGGCTTTTGCCATAATTTAATATCCCACAATTTAGGGCTTTGGCAGGTGGAGAGAGCTCGTCTGGAGCAGCCATTAGAGGAGGGCAGAGAAAGGAATAAATCAGCATTTGGGATTTTTTTTAATTTTGGCATCTTTTCTGTAGTACAATGTGTATGTTCCTCCTGTATGAGGACACTAAGGCATTACTAAGGACTTGATGAAGGTTATTATTCATTGATTCAGGGTTCAGGAACAACTCACTGCTGGCAGCACTCTCACTGCCGTTCTGCTTTAGTCATAACTGTTTTTTCTTTGGAAATTTTGTTACAGATAATCCAAGAACACTTCAGTTCTTCATCAGTCACGAGATGCTAAGAGTTGTCATCAGTTCTTCAGAGTAGTGGTACACATCCTGATAATTTAAGATGCATTCAGGAATAAGATGATGCTTATCAAATGTGCTGCGTTACTGTTGTGTGGAGGTCGGGTGCCTACCAAGCCACACGGCTTTGATCTATATCCTAGCAAAAGTGGCTGGATGTAGGGTCTCACCTCTCTTACATGCTGAACAGGAGGATAATTAAATGTGCCTTACCAAACAGCTGTGTCCACACAGATGACTGAACAGGGGATGAATTTGATTTCATCCATGTGTGTGTTAACAAAAGGAAAAACAGAATAGAGGCTACAACAGGAGCAAATTGCAACACAGCCTTCAGATGACACCACAGGAGAGCTCTTCTGGGACCGAATCCCACCTAGAAGGGCACGTGTGGGACTGAGAAATGGGGAGAGTGATTTTGCCATTTAACGCTGCTGTGCTCAAGGAGAAAGGAGCTGGTAGGCGTTTACTGTAAATAAAGAGTAGTTTCAGAGGCACACTAAGCTCCTATGGAAACAGCTTGAAAGATCCCAAAAAATATGACTTCATACCTCCTCTTCTCTCGGTACTAATAATTATTTTAATTAATAACTACCATGGATTAATCCTCATCTCCGTTAGTATTACACTGACATTTTCTTGCTTCTTTGAAAAGTTTTGAGGCATTTGAAAACAAGCAAACCTTGGCCATATCTTTTATGCATGCATCCTCTCGCCTGTTCAGCCCTCCCAAACTGTAAGAGCAATGTTTGCCCTTTCAAGGCTTATAATAGAATAAAGAGATTTAATAACCAACCCAACAGGAGATGACGCTGAGTGCCTTTAACACACGAACACAGCTCCTGATTCCACCACCCCTTTTCCCTTTCTTTTGTGCCTGCTCTGTTACCGTGAAGGAAAAAATGTCTTATTTTAGAAACGGGCAGAGGATGGAGGCACAGCATGGCTTTAACCTACTCGTCACCACCATCCAGTCCCCTTCTCTCCTCTTATGCTCCCTTGAAGGATCCTTGAAGGATTGCTCCTTGCAGGAGCAATCTCAGGTACCTCAGTGTTCACAAAGCTGCAGATCCCCGTGGCTTTGATCTTGATGGAGCTGCCATGTCTCCAAGACCGTCCTGGGATTGCCCTCCTCTGCTTAGTCCTCAATCTGAAGAGGGATCCTCAGGCCTCGAGGTTCTTTCCCTTTGCAGGTTGTACGGTCTAAGTTGAAGCCCGACATATATTAAACAGCTTTTGGTACCGATCCTTAATGAGTTCTCTTTTTTCAGAGTTTGTCCACACATCCTGGTGTACAGAAGGGATAAAAAAATGCATGATCCGGACTGTCAGAGGTGCTCTGCTGGCATTTAAATTCGATTAAAGTGTTTGCACAAAGAGGTTTGTGCGCTGTGATCTGTGCTTTTACCAGCATATCCCACCTTTAAAACCAACTTTGGCCTCAGTTTGCACCACCACCCAAAAGGGAAAGGATGATCAGTGGGGAAAGCACCCTCGATCCTTAAGGACCATCATGGACCTGCCAACAGCCATCCTTTTGGCAAACCCCAAAAACTGTCCCCATCCCCCGAGAGAGCCCCGAGTGGTCCTGCAAAGCACTGTGGTGGAGATCCTCAGGGGCAAATTCCCATCTGTAAAATCAACCCCACAGTGCTAAGCAGGTCCCTTTTCCCCTGCCTGGTGGGGTGAGCCCACAGGGGAGCGGTTTGGGATTTCTTTTCGCTGCCACACGGCGGCAGGGCTGAGGCTGCTTCTAGACAGGGAGGAGAGGGAAAAAAAAAAATCCTCTTGGTTAGGAATGACCTGCATCGCATGCTAGGGCATCCTGTTAGAGCATGGTGTCCTTTTTCTGTGCCTGGTAATGCTCTTTCTCCTATTTTTAGGTTGATTTTTCTAAGCAGATGGGGTACAGGTGCTCAGTCTGCAGTTCTTCCCCCCGCACTGCACCGCTTTGGTCATTTTGGCCAAGGCCGGGGTGACAAAAATACCGGGTCTCTGTAAGCTCCACGTTCAGTTAGGACAGAGTAAGTGCTACTGATGCACAGAAAGAGGCTGAAGCACAAGTTTAGGTTATTATTAGAGACAGAAGAGGAGTTATGAGTATTTTAGCTGCAGGGAAAGGTTTGCTCAGCAAGAACACTTGTCAGAGACGGGAGATTCAGCCATGAGACACTTGAGCCCAGGAAACAAGGCCTCCTGCCCACAGAGCTTTATTTTTTAAAAAATATTATTATTTCTAATAAAATATGGAAGATGATAAAGCAAAAAATGACTGCGTAACCAAGGTATCATCTTCTTTTTCCTTTTTTTTTTTTTCTTAATGACATCTGTGCCTCAGAAAAACAGATCCCGCAGGTAGGAGTGGGAGGAGAAAGAGTCTGCTTCCTTCGGAGTTTGTTTTCTTTCAGACTGGGAGTGAAAAACCAAGACCAAAGTGCCTGAATGTCTCAACATATCGCCCAAAGCTAGAGCCACGGAGACAAACAAATTTTGTGAATTCATACAGTTCCGTAAGCGGTCAAAAATGGGAAAAACATCCATGCCAATTCACCCACTCTCTTCCTTTTTTCTTCCTTTTTTTTTTTTTTTTTGCAGAATGTTAATTCAACTATATTTGAAACGCGAACAACTTGAACCAGCTCTATTTCTGCATATTTTCTCTCTTTTTTTTTTTTTTTTAAAGTCCCCTTACATTTCCTGATGCCAAGCTGAACCCAACCAGACAAATGATGGGGAGGAACCCCGGGGCTGTCTGCCTGGGGCTGAGCTTTTGAAGGACCACTTGGGGAGAGCAGAGCGCTGGCCAGGTCATTATTTCAAGCTCTGCAGTCCCTGGGTGAGCTACAGCATCAGAGCCCTGACCTGATTTACAGAGGCTGCGTTTATGAAATGCCAGGAGATTATGCAGAGAGCGTTCCTGCAAGGGATCATATGAGGCAGGAGACGTGAAGTCATTGTCCCGGAGCCCAAGGTGAAAGCAGGCTGACCCCGAAAGTCATAGGAAGGCCTCGGGCTGTCTTTTGTACCGCTGTAGGAACACGGGCTGATCCTACTTAATTTATTTGGCTGTTTTCTAGCTTCAGCCTTATGGCAAAATTGGCCACTCTTACGGGCTTCAGTGTCTGAAGGATTAAAGTCAAGAGCTAATTGCTTTTTTTGCAGCTCTGGGTTTCCTCCCAGCACCGGAGCTGCCCCAGCATGGGCTCACGGGGTCCAAGGACCGCGTTTTGGGGTTTGGAGTCCTCGAAAGCTGCAGCTTCATCGCAAGAGCTTCGCTGCCTCGGCTCCTGCCGTTATGCAATGCGCTCCTGGCTGCAGTTTGCGTCAGCTGGTGCCGATGCTCTGCGCAGCACCGTTTGCTTCGGGAGACCTCGGGATTACACCAGCCCCTCTCGCATCCACCATCCGCAAGCCTTTCCCCTCGGTGTGCTGAGAAACTCCGGCAACTGCTAATTATTCAGTAATGAAGTGTCTCTCCAGGGTCATCGTTGTAAATCTGGCCTCTCCCAGTCACTGTTTGCTCGTTAGGTAGCGGTTTTCTCAATGCAAAAGCAAATTCTCTGCTTTAGGTTTGATTGGATTACAAAATTGCCTTAAACTCGGCGGAGATGATTAGGGAAAGGGTGTCTTTGCGCAGCAGTTACCATGGGAACTAAAGTGGAGAGATCTTTATAAACCAAAAGTCAAACAGATTGTGTTTCAGACAATTAATATTGTCTCACATGTTTATTCATTTGCTTTAACTCTTTCAAGCAGCGCTCCGAAATAGCTTTATAAATAAAATATAACGTGTGTGTCATCGCTTTTTTAGCATCGGGTGCTGCGCCAAAGAGACTCAGCGCCTCGGAGGATTCATCCCCCTCCTCTCTCGCAAGGGCACCTTGCTCCCACTCCAGCACTAATTAACTTCACCTTCCTCTTTGGCTTTGCCTCTCGGGAACATCTCGAGGCGTCAGGACATCTCGAGGGGCTCCCAGATAGGATTCGGTGTGGGAATGGGACACTTACGGGGAGAAGTGTCAGGGCTCCCATCCCGTCTGCTCTCATCGCTTCTCCTGGGGAAACTCCTCCTGTCTTTTCTAGCTCCCCGGCCTTCTCAAACCTTCCCCTCCTCCAGTTCCAGGTTTGACACTTTAGGGAAAGGCAGAAAAAGTGACCAGGTGCCAGCAGCTGAGCCTCTGCTCCCTGTTCCCTCCCCCCAAGCCCTCCTCTTCATCCCACCCCATCTCTTGATTTCCCTCCCATGCCCTCAGCTCCCCCCCCAATATCTCACCATCCTCTGGATCATATACAACAACTCTTTCACCTCTTAAAAATAATTAGGGTTATGCCAAAGGCCCACGTCCCACTCCAGCAGTTTCCATTTGCCTTTCTCGACTGCACCCAGCTGCCGTACCCACAGCATCGCCCTTCGCCCTGCCTGCCATTGCCTTTGTGCTCCCATTAGTTCCGAGCTAATTAATTAACTGATAGACTTCTCATCACGTTCATGGCTTTCCCGGGGCAAGGTTTTGTCCTGCGTTTGTCCAGCGCCCCTCGGAGCAGGGTTTTGGTGTAAGCACAGCTCCAAAAAACAGAAACAAGGCTGAAGAAAGCCGCGTTCTCTGCACATTTGGCTCATTTCACGCTGCTGCTCAGACCACAGGGCTGTGCCACAGCAGCTGCTCGCTTCCTCCCACCCCAGATCAGCTCCTGCTTCTTCCCTCACCCTCCCCGTTTCCACACTTTCCCCGTGGCAGCAGGCAGCCAGCTTGGCAAGCTCCAGCAGGACCAGCAGAAGGCGAATTCCTGCGGCAAGGGTGGCTGAGCCACCGAATTTCCAGCTCCTGATCGAAATCGGGGACGAGCTGAGATAACCTTGTAGAAACACGGGCAAGAGCTGGCGCTGCGCGAAGCAAGCCGCCTGTCTTCTGTAGCTTCAGCCTCAGCCTGCTGAACTGATTTGAGCAGAAACCTTCCCGAATCTTTGTGCCAAGGCAGCTCGCTGGAATACATCAGCGTGCAAGGGTTCAGCTTGGGAGGTGAGAAGAGACTGAAAGCGAGGGCTTGCGGTGGGAAACGTCAGGCAGGCAGGAGTGCCAGTGTTGCTCCTTCCTCTGCTGACAGCGTTTTGCCACGGAAGATGCACAAACCAGTGCATTTTTCTCTTGTTTTGCAGTGATTTACTCGTGTTTTACAGGATGTACTCTTGTTGTACAGGATTTACCCTTGTTTTCAGGAGATTGTGAACGCCGTGCTGATGGAAACCCATTTGCTGTGTGCTTTAGCGACAAGAAACCTGCCCTGAGGCCAGCACAGGAACCTGTCCAAAGACATACAAGGGGAAGTTTTATTAAATTAATTGGTTTTAAAACACCACTTTTTTTAAGAGGAAGGTCTGTGTGGGTATTCCTGTACTGATTTAGGAGCTCCTGCAAAAGCTGCGTGCACGGGGCTTGTTCAGGCGATGGAAAATAGGCCACGTTTAGCTACGAAATGTGCTATGATGCTATGAAATATGGCAATGAAAACACCCCAGTTTGGGCCCAGTTTCTCTCTTCAAAAGCCCGTGAGGCAGGGGAGGTGTCAGCAATGCCTCGTGTTTCACTGCCGCCACGGGAAGCGACGCCTGTGCAACAGGGTGGGGGCTGGAACCAGCAAAGAGAAGCAGCAAAAAGCTTGCTGGCACCACTGCTTTCCAGTTCAGTCCCAGTCCCAGCCTGGAACATGCTGTAAAAATCCAACCTGTCCTTTCAGCGAGGTCTCTGGGGCCGGAGGAGCTCTCCCGGGTAGCTGAGAGGGAAGCGATTCTGCTTCTGAAGCCGGGAATCAATCCTTGAGGTGAACAAGGTGATCTGGAACAGAGCCCGGCATTTCGCTGCTGTCAGTTGGTGGCTCTCCAGAAGGTTTTGCTGGATTATTGGGGCAGATTGGGTTAAATTCTCCTCCTGGATACGGAGGCCACGAGGAGCTTTGAAAGGGGGACGCGTACCTTAACGCATCCAAACAGGGTAAAATCAATTCTCCCTACACCTCTTGAAGACAGAGCAGGAGGTTTTCTCCATTCCCAGTTTGCCTCCCCTGACTTCCCTCCCAGTGGATACTCACCAACAGGATGGAAAAATAAGGAGCCCGGTTAGAAAGGTCCAAAGGCAAAAGAAGCAAGTTGGCAGCAACAACACTGCTCCGTGCAAGAAACTTGTCTGAAACCACAGCCTGAAAACTGTGCTGACCATATTTTCTTATCCTACACCCAAATTTGGAGTCTCAGTTGTCCAGAAACAAGAATAAACAGTGCTTTCCTCCTCACTACACATTTATCCCTTTTGTAAGAGCCAAAAAGCACACAATATTCCTGGCTATCCTGAACCTAACAGCAGCACAGAATTCTTTGCCATAAATCAGATGTCCTACTACAATTATTTATACAATGCTTTTTATTTTTTTCCCCTTTAAAAGCCCTTGGAATGGCCAGAAACTTCATTATACACCAAAAAAAACACCTCTTGACATTGCCATAAGCACGCACAAGTCCTTCAAACTCTTCGAACATAAGCGAAATGGGCAAATTAGTGATGCACAGCAAAGCATCCGCTGGTTGGAGTCGCACGGGTGTTTCTTTTCCCCAAAGAGAATACTGGTGAAATTTCCGAATCGCATTTGGAGCCTGCTCTCCATTGAACAGAGTGACAAATGCTGTCAGAGACCAAAACAAGTGACATCGCTTCTTACTTTACAGAGAAGCGCTACAGCCCCCCCCGCCTCTAAGAAAAAACAAATAAAACACAAAACCCAGCTGTAGAGGTCAGAGGAAAAATAAGAGTTTGGGATTGACTCTGAAGACACGGTACCTAAAAAGAAATGCTGCAATATGTACTTAAACATCTGAGAAACGTAGCTATACAAAACCTCACTGCTTGTAACACGACAGAATTTTACATCGGGGAAACAACAAGTAATTACGTTTTCTACTTAGGTCAACATATTGGTGATTCAGCTACATTTCTCTGAAGGCAGCATCCGTACGTTCTCACTAGGGATTTACTGCATCTTTGCTGCATTTTGAGTCTCTGGGATATTTCCCCAAATTGCAGAATCCCAGACCGGCTGAGGCTGGAGGCCAACCCCTGCTCAAGCAGGGCCACCAGAGCTGGTTGCCCATGGCCATGCCCAGCCGGCTTTTGAAGATGTCCAAGGACAGAGACGGAGCCACCTCTCTGGGCAGCCCGAAACAGCACCAAAACGTTTCCTGATGGTCAGAGGAAACCCCCAGGGTTTTGCTTTGTGCCTGCTGCCTCTTGCCATCCTCTATAGAGGATGTAACAGCCTGCAATGAATCAAGCAGATGGAAGATCATTTACGGGTTTTGTTCTTGAGTCCCACTTGAGGGTGCAGCACAGGACAGCCACTGGCAAAATCTTTGGTTCACATAAGAGAAAGAACAATGCAAGTCTACAGCTCTGGCTGAGACATCCTCAGCACTGTCAGGCACTTGCGGACACAGGGTTGGGCACTTTCATACCCTAAGTGTGAAGTATCACCTCCAGACAGCAAACATTTTTCTGCTGCAATTGAGCCTTCAAGCCCCCAAATCTCAGCAGCAAGAACCACACAAACCTTTAAAATGTGGCAGTGGGTAGGCAGCACCTGCAGGATTTGATGCTCTTGTAACCTTTGCTGAGCTGCTGATCTTCAAACCGATCTTACAGCTGCTGAATTTCCCTCCCCAGAATTACAAGTGGCTGTTGGTTGTTGTTGTTATACTTTTATTTTACTTTATTTTACTTTATTTTACTTTATTTTATTTAACCGCTTCTTCTGCTCAGTGGGCAGGTCCTGGTGATGCCATGGCCATGTCACAGGGGACAGAATGTTGGCGGTGGCCGTGTCACAGAGGGAGCAGCTATAAAAGGGCCGCAGCAGGCCAGGCCGGCCAGTCCGGCAGAGGAGCAGCCAGATGAGTGTGGGCTGAGAAGGGAGAGGAGAGGCCCTCCAGGGCAATGAAGGGCGGCCGCTCCCCTCCACCTGATTTTTTTTTTATTACAGATAGAATCCTGGAAAACGACAGAGCAAGACCATGGCTACAGCCTTCTTCCAGCACTCCACTGGAGACGTGTCAACGTTCGACAGGAGAGATCCCTGGACTCCACGGCCACTTGCTAAGGAAGGTCAACACCCAGCCCCTTCCCACATTGTGCCGCTGGCACCAGCCCCACTGGTGTCACGGCCACATCACAGTGGGGCTGGTGACAGAGTGGGCCCAGGAGACGCCTGGTATTACACATGGCGGTTCTCTTGTTGCCTAGCCTCAGCGCTGGACAAGGACGTGAGCCCATGACACGGAAACATTCGACGGGAGAGATCCCTGGACTCCATGGCCACTTGCTAAGGAAGGTCAACACCCCGTCCCTTCCCATATTGTGCCACTGGCACCAACCCCACTAATGTCTTGTTGCCCGTATTTGCTTCTCTCCTAGCCTCAGCGCTGGACAGGGACACAAGCCCACGACACGGAAACATTCGACAGGAGAAATCCTTGGACTCCATGGCCACTTGCTAAGGAAAGTCAACTCCCAGCCCCTTCCCATATTGTGCCGCTGGCACCAGCCCCACTGATGTCACGGCCACATCACAGTGGGGCTGGGGACACAGTGGGCCTGGGAGACGCCTGGTATTACACATGGGCGGTTCTCTTGTTGCCTAGCCTCAGCGCTGGACATGGACACGAGCCCATGACACTGAAACATTCGATGGGAGAGATCCCTGGACTCCACGGCCACATGCTAAGGAAGGTCAACACCCCGTCCCTTCCCATATTGTGCCACTGGCACCAGCCCCACTGATGTCTTGTTGCCCGTATTTGCTTCTCTCCTAGCCTCAGCGCTGGACAGGGACACGAGCCCACGACACGACAACATTCTGCAGGAGAGATCCTTGGACTCCACAGCCACTTGCTAAGGAAGGTCAACACCCCGTCCCTTCCCATATTGTGCTGCTGGCACCAGCCCCACTAGTGTCGTGGCCACATCACAGTGGGGCTGGTGACAGAGTGGGCCCAGGAGAGGCCTGGTGTTATACATGGCAGTTCTCTCATTGCCCGTACTTGCTTCTCTCCTAGCCTCACCGCTGGACACGGACGTGAGCCCATGACACGGAAACATTCGACGGGAGAGATCCCTGGACTTCATGGCCACTTGCTAAGGAAGGTCAACACCCCGTCCCTTCCCATATTGTGCCACTGGCACTCGTCCCACTGGTGTCATGGCCACATCACAGTGGGCCCAGGAGAGGCCTGGTGTTAGACATGGCAGTTCTCTTGTTGTCTGTACTTGTTTCTCTGCTAGCCTCACCGCTGGACACGAACACGAGCCCCTGACACATCAACATTCAACAGGAGAGATCCCTGGACTCCATGGCCACATGCTGAGGAAGGTCAACACCCAGTCCCTTCCCATATGGTGCCGCTGGCACCAATCCCACTAATGTCTTGTTGCCCATATTTGTTTCTCTGCTAGCCTCACCGCTGGACACGAACACGAGCCCATGACACGTCAACATTCGACAGGACAGATCCCTGGACTCCATGGCCACATAATAAGGAAGGTCAACACCCCGTCCCTTCCCATATTGTGCCGCTGGCACCAGCCCCACTAATGTCTTGTTGCCCGTATTTGCTTCTCTCCTAGACTCAGCGCTGGACAGGGACACAAGCCCATGACACGGAAACATTCGACAGGAGAGATCCTTGGACTCCATGGCCACTTGTTAAGGAAGGTCAACTCCCAGCCCCTTCCCATATTGTGCCGCTGGCACCAGCCCCACTGGTGTCACGGCCACATCACAGTGGGGCTGGGGACACGGTGGGCCCAGGAGAGGCCTGGTGTTATACATGGCGGTTCTCTTGTTGCCTAGCCTCACCGCTGGACATGGACACGAGCCCATGACACTGAAACATTCGATGGGAGAGATCCCTGGACTCCACGGCCACATGCTAAGGAAGGTCAACACCCCGTCCCTTCCCATATTGTGCCTCTGGCACCAACCCCACTAATGTCTTGTTGCCCGTATTTGTTTCTCTGCTAGCCTCAGCGCTGGACACAAACACGAGCCCATGACACGTCAGCATTCAACAGGAGAGATCCCTGGACTCCACGGCCACTTGATAAGGAAGGTCAACACCCCGTCCCTTCCCATATTGTGCCACTGGCACCAGCCCCACTGATGTCTTGTTGCCCGTATTTGCTTCTCTCCTAGCATCAGCGCTGGACAAGGACACGAGCCCACGACACGACAACATTCTGCAGGAGAGATCCTTGGACTCCACAGCCACTTGCTAAGGAAGGTCAACACCCCGTCCCTTCCCATATTGTGCTGCTGGCACCAACCCCACTGATGTTGTGGCCACATCACAGTGGGGCTGGTGACAGAGTGGGCCCAGGAGAGGCCTGGTGTTATACATGGCAGTTCTCTCATTGCCCGTACTTGCTTCTCTCCTAGCCTCACCGCTGGACATGGACGTGAGCCCCTGACACGTCAACATTCGACAGGAGAGATCCTTGGACTTCATGGCCACATGCTGAGGAAGGTCAACACCCAGCCCCTTCCCATATTGTGCCGCTGGCACCAGCCCCACTGGTGTCGTGGCCACATCACAGTGGGGCTGGTGACACAGTGGGCACGGGAGACGCCTGGTATTACACATGGGCGGTTCTCTTGTTGCCTAGCCTCACCGCTGGACATGGACACGAGCCCATGACACTGAAACATTCGATGGGAGAGATCCCTGGACTCCACGGCCACATGCTAAGGAAGGTCAACACCCCGTCCCTTCCCATATTGTGCCACTGGCACCAGCCCCACTGATGTCTTGTTGCCCGTATTTGCTTCTCTCCTAGCCTCAGCGCTGGACAGGGACACGAGCCCCTGACATGTCAACATTCGACAGGAGAGATCCCTGGACTCCATGGCCACATGCTAAGGAAGGTCAACACCCCGTCCCTTCCCATATTGTGCCACTGGCACCAGTCCCACTGGTGTCATGGCCACATCACAGTGGGCCCAGGAGAGGCCTGGTGTTAGACATGGCAGTTCTCTTGTTGTCTGTACTTGTTTCTCTGCTAGCCTCACCGCTGGACACGAACACGAGCCCCTGACACATCAACATTCAACAGGAGAGATCCCTGGACTCCATGGCCACATGCTGAGGAAGGTCAACACCCAGTCCCTTCCCACATTGTGCCGCTGGCACCAGCCCCACTGGTGTCACGGCCACATCACAGTGGGGCTGGGGACACGGTGGGCCCAGGAGAGGCCTAGTGTTAGACATGGCGGTTCTCTTGTTGCCTAGCCTCAGCGCTGGACAAGGACGTGAGCCCATGACACGGAAACATTCGACGGGAGAGATCCCTGGACTCCATGGCCACTTGCTAAGGAAGGTCAACACCCCGTCCCTTCCCATATTGTGCCACTGGCACCAATCCCACTAATGTCTTGTTGCCCATATTTGTTTCTCTCCTAGCCTCACCGCTGGACACAAACACGAGCCCATGACACGTCAGCATTCGACAGGACAGATCCCTGGACTCCATAGCCACATAATAAGGAAGGTCAACACCCCGTCCCTTCCCATATTGTGCCGCTGGCACCAGCCCCACTAATGTCTTGTTGCCCGTATTTGCTTCTCTCCTAGACTCAGCGCTGGACAGGGACACGAGCCCATGACACGTCAGCATTCGACAGGACAGATCCCTGGACTCCATGGCCACATAATAAGGAAGGTCAACTCCCAGCCCCTTCCCATATTGTGCCGCTGGCACCAGCCCCACTGGTGTCACGGCCACATCACAGTGGGGCTGGGGACACGGTGGGCCCAGGAGAGACCTGGTGTTAGACATGGCGGTTCTCTTGTTGCCTAGCCTCAGCTCTGGACAAGGACGTGAGCCCATGACACGGAAACATTCGACAGGAGAGATCCCTGGACTCCACGGCCACATGCTAAGGAAGGTCAACACCCCGTCCTTTCCCATATTGTGCCGCTGGCACCAACCCCACTGATGCCTTGTTGCCCATACTTGCTTCTCTCCTAGACTCACCGCTGGACATGGATGCGAGCCCCTGACACGTCAACATTTGACAGGAGAGATCCTTGGACTCCATGGCCACTTGCTAAAGAAGGTCAACTCCCAATCTTCCCTCATTGTGCTGCTGGCACCAGCCCCACTGGTGTCACGGCCATATCAGGGTGGGCCCAGGAGAGGCCTGGTATTACACATGGCGGTTCTCTTGTTGCCTAGCCTCACCGCTGGACACAGATGCAAGCCCCTGACACGTCAACGTTCGACAGGAGAGATCCCTGGACTCCATGGCCACATGCTAAGGAAGGTCAACACCCAGCCCCTTCCCATATTGTGCCGCTGGCACCAGCCCCACTGGTGTCACGGCCATATCACGGTGGGCCCAGGAGACGCCTGGTGTTAGACATGGCGGTTCTCTTGTTGCCCGTACTTGTTTCTCTCCTAGCCTCAGCGCTGGACACAAACACGAGCCCCTGACACGGAAACATTCCACAGAAGAGATCCCTGGACTTCATGGCCACAAGCTAAGGAAGGTCAACACCCCGTCCCTTCCCATATTGTGCCACTGGCACCAGCCCCACTGATGTCTTGTTGCCCATTCTTGCTTCTCTCCTAGCCTCACCGCTGGACACGAGCCCCTGACACGTCAACGTTCGACAGGAGAGATCCCTGGACTCCATGGCCACATGCTAAGGAAGGTCAACTCCCAGCCCCTTCCCACATTGTGCCGCTGGCACCAGCCCCACTGGTGTCACGGCCACATCACAGTGGGGCTGGGGACACGGTGGGCCCAGGAGAGGCCTGGTATTACACATGGGTGGTTCTCTTGTTGCCTAACCTCAGCGCTGGACACGGACGCGAGCCCCTGACACGTCAGCATTCGACAGGAGAGATCCCTGGACTCCACGGCCACTTGCTAAGGAAGGTCAACTCCCCGTCCCTTCCCATATTGTGCCGCTGGCACCAACCCCACTGATGCCTTGTTGCCTGTACTTGCTTCTCTCCTAGCCTCACCGCTGGACATGGACGTGAGCCCATGACACGTCAACATTCGACAGGAGAGATCCCTGGACTCCATGGCCACATGCTAAGGAAGGTCAACACCCAGCCCCTTCCCATATTGTGCCGCTGGCACCAGCCCCATTGGTGTCACGGCCATATCACAGTGGGCCCAGGAGACGCCTGGTGTTAGACATGGCGGTTCTCTTGTTGCCCGTACTTGTTTCTCTCCTAGCCTCAGCGCTGGACATGGACACGAGCCCCTGACACGACAACATTCGACAGGAGAGATCCTTGGACTCCATGGCCACATGATAAGGAAGGTCAACTCCCAGCCCCTTCCCATATTGTGCCACTGGCACCAACCCCACTAATGTCTTGTTGCCCGTATTTGCTTCTCTCCTAGCCTCAGCGCTGGACAGGGACACAAGCCCATGACACGGAAACATTCGACAGGAGAGATCCTTGGACTCCATGGCCACTTGCTAAGGAAAGTCAACTCCCAGCCCCTTCCCATATTGTGCCACTGGCACCAGCCCCACTGGTGTCACGGCCACATCACAGTGGGGCTGGGGACACGGTGGGCCCAGGAGAGGCCTGGTGTTATACATGGCGGTTCTCTTGTTGCCTAGCCTCACCGCTGGATATGGACACGAGCCCATGACACTGAAACATTCGATGGGAGAGATCCCTGGACTCCACGGCCACATGCTAAGGAAGGTCAACACCCCGTCCCTTCCCATATTGTGCCACTGGCACCAACCCCACTAATGTCTTGTTGCCCGTATTTGTTTCTCTGCTAGCCTCAGCGCTGGACACAAACACGAGCCCATGACACGTCAGCATTCAACAGGAGAGATCCCTGGACTCCACGGCCACTTGATAAGGAAGGTCAACACCCCGTCCCTTCCCATATTGTGCCACTGGCACCAGCCCCACTGATGTCTTGTTGCCCGTATTTGCTTCTCTCCTAGCCTCAGCGCTGGACAGGGACACGAGCCCCTGACATGTCAACATTCGACAGGAGAGATCCCTGGACTCCATGGCCACATGATAAGGAAGGTCAACTCCCCATCTTCCCATATTGTGCCGCTGGCACCAGCCCCACTGGTGTCACGGCCACATCACAGTGGGGCTGGTGACATGGTGGGCCCAGGAGACGCCTGGTATTACACATGGGCGGTTCTCTTGTTGCCTAGCCTCACCGCTGGACAAGGACGTGAGCCTATACACGGAAACATTCAACAGGAGAGATCCTTGGACTCCATGGCCACTTGCTAAGGAAGGTCAACACCCCGTCCCTTCCCATATTGTGCCACTGGCACCAGTCCCACTGGTGTCATGGCCACATCACAGTGGGCCCAGGAGAGGCCTGGTGTTAGACATGGCAGTTCTCTTGTTGTCTGTACTTGTTTCTCTGCTAGCCTCACCGCTGGACACGAACACGAGCCCCTGACACATCAACATTCAACAGGAGAGATCCCTGGACTCCATGGCCACATGCTGAGGAAGGTCAACACCCAGTCCCTTCCCACATTGTGCCGCTGGCACCAGCCCCACTGGTGTCACGGCCACATCACAGTGGGGCTGGGGACACGGTGGGCCCAGGAGAGGCCTAGTGTTAGACATGGCGGTTCTCTTGTTGCCTAGCCTCAGCGCTGGACAAGGACGTGAGCCCATGACACGGAAACATTCGACGGGAGAGATCCCTGGACTCCATGGCCACTTGCTAAGGAAGGTCAACACCCCGTCCCTTCCCATATTGTGCCACTGGCACCAATCCCACTAATGTCTTGTTGCCCATATTTGTTTCTCTGCTAGCCTCACCGCTGGACACAAACACGAGCCCATGACACGTCAGCATTCGACAGGACAGATCCCTGGACTCCATGGCCACATAATAAGGAAGGTCAACACCCCGTCCCTTCCCATATTGTGCCGCTGGCACCAGCCCCACTAATGTCTTGTTGCCCGTATTTGCTTCTCTCCTAGACTCAGCGCTGGACAGGGACACGAGCCCATGACACGTCAGCATTCGACAGGACAGATCCCTGGACTCCATGGCCACATAATAAGGAAGGTCAACTCCCAGCCCCTTCCCATATTGTGCCGCTGGCACCAGCCCCACTGGTGTCACGGCCACATCACAGTGGGGCTGGGGACACGGTGGGCCCAGGAGAGACCTGGTGTTAGACATGGCGGTTCTCTTGTTGCCTAGCCTCAGCTCTGGACAAGGACGTGAGCCCATGACACGGAAACATTCGACAGGAGAGATCCCTGGACTCCACGGCCACATGCTAAGGAAGGTCAACACCCCGTCCTTTCCCATATTGTGCCGCTGGCACCAACCCCACTGATGCCTTGTTGCCCATACTTGCTTCTCTCCTAGACTCACCGCTGGACATGGATGCGAGCCCCTGACACGTCAACATTTGACAGGAGAGATCCTTGGACTCCATGGCCACTTGCTAAAGAAGGTCAACTCCCAATCTTCCCTCATTGTGCTGCTGGCACCAGCCCCACTGGTGTCACGGCCATATCAGGGTGGGCCCAGGAGAGGCCTGGTATTACACATGGCGGTTCTCTTGTTGCCTAGCCTCACCGCTGGACACAGACGCAAGCCCCTGACACGTCAACGTTCGACAGGAGAGATCCCTGGACTCCATGGCCACATGCTAAGGAAGGTCAACACCCAGCCCCTTCCCATATTGTGCCGCTGGCACCAGCCCCACTGGTGTCACGGCCATATCACGGTGGGCCCAGGAGACGCCTGGTGTTAGACATGGCGGTTCTCTTGTTGCCCGTACTTGTTTCTCTCCTAGCCTCAGCGCTGGACACAAACACGAGCCCCTGACACGGAAACATTCCACAGGAGAGATCCCTGGACTTCATGGCCACATGCTAAGGAAGGTCAACACCCCGTCCCTTCCCATATTGTGCCACTGGCACCAGCCCCACTGATGTCTTGTTGCCCATTCTTGCTTCTCTCCTAGCCTCACCGCTGGACACGAGCCCCTGACACGTCAACGTTCGACAGGAGAGATCCCTGGACTCCATGGCCACATAATAAGGAAGGTCAACTCCCAGCCCCTTCCCACATTGTGCCGCTGGCACCAGCCCCACTGGTGTCACGGCCACATCACAGTGGGGCTGGGGACACGGTGGGCCCAGGAGAGGCCTGGTATTACACATGGGTGGTTCTCTTGTTGCCTAACCTCAGCGCTGGACACGGACGCGAGCCCCTGACACGTCAGCATTCGACAGGAGAGATCCCTGGACTCCACGGCCACTTGCTAAGGAAGGTCAACTCCCCGTCCCTTCCCATATTGTGCCGCTGGCACCAACCCCACTGATGCCTTGTTGCCTGTACTTGCTTCTCTCCTAGCCTCACCGCTGGACATGGACGTGAGCCCATGACACGTCAACATTCGACAGGAGAGATCCCTGGACTCCATGGCCACATGCTAAGGAAGGTCAACTCCCCGTCCCTTCCCATATTGTGCCACTGGCACCAGCCCCACTGATGTCTTGTTGCCCGTATTTGCTTCTCTCCTAGCCTCAGCGCTGGACAGGGACACGAGCCCCTGACATGTCAACATTCGACAGGAGAGATCCCTGGACTCCATGGCCACATGATAAGGAAGGTCAACTCCCAATCTTCCCATATTGTGCCGCTGGCACCAGCCCCACTGGTGTCACGGCCACATCACAGTGGGGCTGGTGACATGGTGGGCCCAGGAGACGCCTGGTATTACACATGGGCGGTTCTCTTGTTGCCTAGCCTCACCGCTGGACAAGGACGTGAGCCTATACACGGAAACATTCAACAGGAGAGATCCTTGGACTCCATGGCCACTTGCTAAGGAAGGTCAACACCCCGTCCCTTCCCATATTGTGCCACTGGCACCCGTCCCACTGGTGTCATGGCCACATCACAGTGGGCCCAGGAGAGGCCTGGTGTTAGACATGGCAGTTCTCTTGTTGTCTGTACTTGTTTCTCTGCTAGCCTCACCGCTGGACACGAACACGAGCCCCTGACACATCAACATTCAACAGGAGAGATCCCTGGACTCCATGGCCACATGCTGAGGAAGGTCAACACCCAGTCCCTTCCCACATTGTGCCGCTGGCACCAGCCCCACTGGTGTCACGGCCATATCACAGTGGGGCTGGGGACACGGTGGGCCCAGGAGAGGCCTAGTGTTAGACATGGCGGTTCTCTTGTTGCCTAGCCTCAGCGCTGGACATGGACACGAGCCCATGACACGGAAACATACGATGGGAGAGATCCCTGGACTCCATGGCCACTTGCTAAAGAAGGTCAACTCCCAATCTTCCCTCATTGTGCTGCTGGCACCAGCCCCACTGGTGTCACGGCCATATCAGGGTGGGCCCAGGAGAGGCCTGGTATTACACATGGCGGTTCTCTTGTTGCCTAGCCTCACCGCTGGACACAGACGCAAGCCCCTGACACGTCAACGTTCGACAGGAGAGATCCCTGGACTCCATGGCCACATGCTAAGGAAGGTCAACACCCAGCCCCTTCCCATATTGTGCCGCTGGCACCAGCCCCACTGGTGTCACGGCCATATCACGGTGGGCCCAGGAGACGCCTGGTGTTAGACATGGCGGTTCTCTTGTTGCCCGTACTTGTTTCTCTCCTAGCCTCAGCGCTGGACACAAACACGAGCCCCTGACACGGAAACATTCCACAGAAGAGATCCCTGGACTTCATGGCCACATGCTAAGGAAGGTCAACACCCCGTCCCTTCCCATATTGTGCCACTGGCACCAGCCCCACTGATGTCTTGTTGCCCATTCTTGCTTCTCTCCTAGCCTCACCGCTGGACACGAGCCCCTGACACGTCAACGTTCGACAGGAGAGATCCCTGGACTCCATGGCCACATAATAAGGAAGGTCAACACCCCGTCCCTTCCCATATTGTGCCGCTGGCACCAGCCCCACTAATGTCTTGTTGCCCGTATTTGCTTCTCTCCTAGCCTCAGCGCTGGACAGGGACACGAGCCCATGACACGTCAGCATTCGACAGGACAGATCCCTGGACTCCATGGCCACATAATAAGGAAGGTCAACTCCCAGCCCCTTCCCATATTGTGCCGCTGGCACCAGCCCCACTGGTGTCACGGCCACATCACAGTGGGGCTGGGGACACGGTGGGCCCAGGAGAGGCCTGGTGTTAGACATGGCGGTTCTCTTGTTGCCTAGCCTCAGCTCTGGACAAGGACGTGAGCCCATGACACGGAAACATTCGACGGGAGAGATCCCTGGACTCCACGGCCACATGCTAAGGAAGGTCAACACTCCGTCCCTTCCCATATTGTGCCACTGGCACCAACCCCACTGATGCCTTGTTGCCCATACTTGCTTCTCTCCTAGACTCACCGCTGGACATGGATGCGAGCCCCTGACACGTCAACATTCGACAGGAGAGATCCTTGGACTCCATGGCCACTTGCTAAAGAAGGTCAACTCCCAATCTTCCCTCATTGTGCTGCTGGCACCAGCCCCAATGGTGTCACGGCCATATCAGGGTGGGCCCAGGAGAGGCCTGGTATTACACATGGCGGTTCTCTTGTTGCCTAGCCTCACCGCTGGACACAGACGCAAGCCCCTGACACGTCAACGTTCGACAGGAGAGATCCCTGGACTCCATGGCCACATGCTAAGGAAGGTCAACACCCAGCCCCTTCCCATATTGTGCCGCTGGCACCAGCCCCACTGGTGTCACGGCCATATCACAGTGGGCCCAGGAGAGGCCTGGTGTTAGACATGGCGGTTCTCTTGTTGCCTAGCCTCAGCGCTGGACACGAACACGAGCCCATGACACGGAAACATTCCACAGAAGAGATCCCTGGACTTCATGGCCACATTCTATGGAAGGTCAACACCCCGTCCCTTCCCATATTGTGCCACTGGTACCAGCCCCACTAATGTCTTGTTGCCCATTCTTGCTTCTCTCCTAGCCTCACCGCTGGACACGAGCCCCTGACACGTCAACGTTCGACAGGAGAGATCCCTGGACTCCATGGCCACATGATAGGGAAGGTCAACACCCGTCCCTTCCCATATTGTGCCGCTGGCACCAGCCCCACTAATGTCTTGTTGCCCGTATTTGCTTCTCTCCTAGACTCAGCGCTGGACAGGGACACGAGCCCATGACACGTCAGCATTCGACAGGACAGATCCCTGGACTCCATGGCCACATGCTGAGGAAGGTCAACTCCCAGCCCCTTCCCATATTGTGCCGCTGGCACCAGCCCCACTGATGCCATGGCTACATCACAGTGGGGCTGGGGACACGGTGGGCCCAGGAGAGGCCTGGTATTACACATGGGTGGTTCTCTTGTTGCCTAGCCTCAGCGCTGGACAAGGACGTGATCCCATGACACGGAAACATTCGACAGGAGAGATCCCTTGACTCCACGGCCACTTGCTAAGGAAGGTCAACTCCCAGTCCCTTCCCACATTGTGCCGCTGGCACCAGCCCCACTGGTGTCACGGCCACATCACAGTGGGGCTGGTGACACGGTGGGCCCAGGAGAGGCCTGGTGTTAGACATGGAGGTTCTCTTGTTGCCTAGCCTCAGCTCTGGACAAGAAGGTGATCCCATGACACGGAAACATTCGACGGGAGAGATCCCTGGACTCCATGGCCACTTGCTAAGGAAGGTCAACACCCCGTCCCTTCCCATATTGTGCCGCTGGCACCAACCCCACTGATGTCTTGTTGCCCGTACTTGCTTCTCTCCTAGACTCACCGCTGGACATGGATGCGAGCCCCTGACACGTCAACATTCGACAGGAGAGATCCTTGGACTCCACGGCCACTTGCTAAAGAAGGTCAACTCCCAATCTTCCCTCATTGTGCTGCTGGCACCAGCCCCACTGGTGTCACGGCCATATCAGGGTGGGCCCAGGAGAGGCCTGGTATTACACATGGCGGTTCTCTTGTTGCCTAGCCTCACCGCTGGACACAGACGCAAGCCCCTGACACGTCAACGTTCGACAGGAGAGATCCCTGGACTCCATGGCCACATGCTAAGGAAGGTCAACACCCAGCCCCTTCCCATATTGTGCCGCTGGCACCAGCCCCACTGGTGTCACGGCCATATCACAGTGGGCCCAGGAGAGGCCTGGTGTTAGACATGGCGGTTCTCTTGTTGCCTAGCCTCAGCGCTGGACACGAACACGAGCCCATGACACGGAAACATTCCACAGAAGAGATCCCTGGACTTCATGGCCACATTCTAAGGAAGGTCAACACCCCGTCCCTTCCCATATTGTGCCACTGGAACCAGCCCCACTAATGTCTTGTTGCCCATTCTTGCTTCTCTCCTAGCCTCACCGCTGGACACGAGCCCCTGACACGTCAACGTTCGACAGGAGAGATCCCTGGACTCCATGGCCACATGATAGGGAAGGTCAACACCCGTCCCTTCCCATATTGTGCCGCTGGCACCAGCCCCACTAATGTCTTGTTGCCCGTATTTGCTTCTCTCCTAGACTCAGCGCTGGACAGGGACACGAGCCCATGACACGTCAGCATTCGACAGGACAGATCCCTGGACTCCATGGCCACATAACAAGGAAGGTCAACTCCCAGCCCCTTCCCATATTGTGCCGCTGGCACCAGCCCCACTGATGCCATGGCCACATCACAGTGGGGCTGGGGACACGGTGGGCCCAGGAGAGGCCTGGTATTACACATGGGTGGTTCTCTTGTTGCCTAGCCTCAGCGCTGGACAAGGACATGAGCCCATGACACGTCAACGTTCGACAGGAGAGATCCCTGGACTCCATGGCCACATGATAAGGAAGGTCAACACCCCATCCCTTCCCATATTGTGCCACTGGCACCAACCCCACTAATGTCTTGTTGCCCGTATTTGCTTCTCTCCTAGCCTCAGCGCTGGACAGGGACACAAGCCCATGACACGGAAACATTCGACAGGAGAGATCCTTGGACTCCATGGCCACTTGCTAAGGAAAGTCAACTCCCAGCCCCTTCCCATATTGTGCCGCTGGCACCAGCCCCACTGGTGTCACGGCCACATCACAGTGGGGCTGGGGACACGGTGGGCCCAGGAGAGGCCTGGTGTTATACATGGCGGTTCTCTTGTTGCCTAGCCTCACCGCTGGACATGGACACGAGCCCATGACACTGAAACATTCGATGGGAGAGATCCCTGGACTCCACGGCCACATGCTAAGGAAGGTCAACACCCCGTCCCTTCCCATATTGTGCCACTGCCACCAACCCCACTAATGTCTTGTTGCCCGTATTTGTTTCTCTGCTAGCCTCAGTGCTGGACACAAACACGAGCCCATGACACGTCAGCATTCAACAGGAGAGATCCCTGGACTCCACGGCCACTTGATAAGGAAGGTCAACACCCTGTCCCTTCCCATATTGTGCTGCTGGCACCAGCCCCACTGATGTCTTGTTGCCCGTATTTGCTTCTCTCCTAGCCTCAGCGCTGGACAGGGACACGAGCCCACGACACGACAACATTCTGCAGGAGAGATCCTTGGACTCCACAGCCACTTGCTAAGGAAGGTCAACACCCCGTCCCTTCCCATATTGTGCTGCTGGCACCAGCCCCACTGATGTTGTGGCCACATCACAGTGGGGCTGGTGACAGAGTGGGCCCAGGAGAGGCCTGGTGTTATACATGGCAGTTCTCTCATTGCCCGTACTTGCTTCTCTCCTAGCCTCACCGCTGGACACGGACGTGAGCCCATGACACGGAAACATTCGACGGGAGAGATCCCTGGACTTCATGGCCACTTGCTAAGGAAGGTCAACACCCCGTCCCTTCCCATATTGTGCCACTGGCACCAACCCCACTAATGTCTTGTTGCCCGTATTTGCTTCTCTCCTAGACTCAGCGCTGGACATGGACGTGAGCCCCTGACACGTCAACATTCGACAGGAGAGATCCTTGGACTTCATGGCCACATGCTGAGGAAGGTCAACTCCCAGCCCCTTCCCATATTGTGCCGCTGGCACCAGCCCCACTGGTGTCGTGGCCACATCACAGTGGGGCTGGTGACACAGTGGGCCCGGGAGACGCCTGGTATTACACATGGGCGGTTCTCTTGTTGCCTAGCCTCAGCGCTGGACATGGACACGAGCCCATGACACTGAAACATTCGACAGGAGAGATCCCTGGACTCCATGGCCACATGCTAAGGAAGGTCAACACCCCGTCCCTTCCCATATTGTGCCGCTGGCACCAGCCCCATTGGTGTCACGGCCATATCACAGTGGGCCCAGGAGACGCCTGGTGTTAGACATGGCGGTTCTCTTGTTGCCCGTACTTGTTTCTCTCCTAGCCTCAGCGCTGGACATGGACACGAGCCCCTGACACGACAACATTCGACAGGAGAGATCCTTGGACTCCATGGCCACATGATAAGGAAGGTCAACTCCCAGCCCCTTCCCATATTGTGCCACTGGCACCAACCCCACTAATGTCTTGTTGCCCGTATTTGCTTCTCTCCTAGCCTCAGCGCTGGACAGGGACACAAGCCCATGACACGGAAACATTCGACAGGAGAGATCCTTGGACTCCATGGCCACTTGCTAAGGAAAGTCAACTCCCAGCCCCTTCCCATATTGTGCCACTGGCACCAGCCCCACTGGTGTCACGGCCACATCACAGTGGGGCTGGGGACACGGTGGGCCCAGGAGAGGCCTGGTGTTATACATGGCGGTTCTCTTGTTGCCTAGCCTCACCGCTGGATATGGACACGAGCCCATGACACTGAAACATTCGATGGGAGAGATCCCTGGACTCCACGGCCACATGCTAAGGAAGGTCAACACCCCGTCCCTTCCCATATTGTGCCACTGGCACCAACCCCACTAATGTCTTGTTGCCCGTATTTGTTTCTCTGCTAGCCTCAGCGCTGGACACAAACACGAGCCCATGACACGTCAGCATTCAACAGGAGAGATCCCTGGACTCCACGGCCACTTGATAAGGAAGGTCAACACCCCGTCCCTTCCCATATTGTGCCACTGGCACCAGCCCCACTGATGTCTTGTTGCCCGTATTTGCTTCTCTCCTAGCCTCAGCGCTGGACAGGGACACGAGCCCCTGACATGTCAACATTCGACAGGAGAGAT
Source organism: Anas acuta (assembly GCF_963932015.1). Classification (NCBI taxonomy): domain Eukaryota; kingdom Metazoa; phylum Chordata; class Aves; order Anseriformes; family Anatidae; genus Anas; species Anas acuta. The sequence goes on along the minus strand of NC_088983.1, from coordinate 3,064,751 downwards.
CCCTGGACTCCATGGCCACATGATAAGGAAGGTCAACTCCCAATCTTCCCATATTGTGCCGCTGGCACCAGCCCCACTGGTGTCACGGCCACATCACAGTGGGGCTGGTGACATGGTGGGCCCAGGAGACGCCTGGTATTACACATGGGCGGTTCTCTTGTTGCCTAGCCTCACCGCTGGACAAGGACGTGAGCCTATACACGGAAACATTCAACAGGAGAGATCCTTGGACTCCATGGCCACTTGCTAAGGAAGGTCAACACCCCGTCCCTTCCCATATTGTGCCACTGGCACCCGTCCCACTGGTGTCATGGCCACATCACAGTGGGCCCAGGAGAGGCCTGGTGTTAGACATGGCAGTTCTCTTGTTGTCTGTACTTGTTTCTCTGCTAGCCTCACCGCTGGACACGAACACGAGCCCCTGACACATCAACATTCAACAGGAGAGATCCCTGGACTCCATGGCCACATGCTGAGGAAGGTCAACACCCAGTCCCTTCCCACATTGTGCCGCTGGCACCAGCCCCACTGGTGTCACGGCCATATCACAGTGGGGCTGGGGACACGGTGGGCCCAGGAGAGGCCTAGTGTTAGACATGGCGGTTCTCTTGTTGCCTAGCCTCAGCGCTGGACATGGACACGAGCCCATGACACGGAAACATACGATGGGAGAGATCCCTGGACTCCATGGCCACTTGCTAAAGAAGGTCAACTCCCAATCTTCCCTCATTGTGCTGCTGGCACCAGCCCCACTGGTGTCACGGCCATATCAGGGTGGGCCCAGGAGAGGCCTGGTATTACACATGGCGGTTCTCTTGTTGCCTAGCCTCACCGCTGGACACAGACGCAAGCCCCTGACACGTCAACGTTCGACAGGAGAGATCCCTGGACTCCATGGCCACATGCTAAGGAAGGTCAACACCCAGCCCCTTCCCATATTGTGCCGCTGGCACCAGCCCCACTGGTGTCACGGCCATATCACGGTGGGCCCAGGAGACGCCTGGTGTTAGACATGGCGGTTCTCTTGTTGCCCGTACTTGTTTCTCTCCTAGCCTCAGCGCTGGACACAAACACGAGCCCCTGACACGGAAACATTCCACAGAAGAGATCCCTGGACTTCATGGCCACATGCTAAGGAAGGTCAACACCCCGTCCCTTCCCATATTGTGCCACTGGCACCAGCCCCACTGATGTCTTGTTGCCCATTCTTGCTTCTCTCCTAGCCTCACCGCTGGACACGAGCCCCTGACACGTCAACGTTCGACAGGAGAGATCCCTGGACTCCATGGCCACATAATAAGGAAGGTCAACTCCCAGCCCCTTCCCACATTGTGCCGCTGGCACCAGCCCCACTGGTGTCACGGCCACATCACAGTGGGGCTGGGGACACGGTGGGCCCAGGAAAGGCCTAGTGTTAGACATGGCGGTTCTCTTGTTGCCTAGCCTCAGCGCTGGACATGGACACGAGCCCATGACACGGAAACATACGATGGGAGAGATCCCTGGACTCCATGGCCACTTGCTAAGGAAGGTCAACACCCCGTCCCTTCCCATATTGTGCCGCTGGCACCAATCCCACTAATGTCTTGTTGCCCATATTTGTTTCTCTGCTAGCCTCACCGCTGGACACGAACACGAGCCCATGACACGTCAACATTCGACAGGACAGATCCCTGGACTCCATGGCCACATAATAAGGAAGGTCAACACCCCGTCCCTTCCCATATTGTGCCGCTGGCACCAGCCCCACTAATGTCTTGTTGCCCGTATTTGCTTCTCTCCTAGCCTCAGCGCTGGACAGGGACACGAGCCCATGACACGTCAGCATTCGACAGGACAGATCCCTGGACTCCATGGCCACATAATAAGGAAGGTCAACTCCCAGCCCCTTCCCACATTGTGCCGCTGGCACCAGCCCCACTGGTGTCACGGCCACATCACAGTGGGGCTGGTGACAGAGTGGGCCCAGGAGAGGCCTGGTGTTATACATGGCAGTTCTCTCATTGCCCGTACTTGCTTCTCTCCTAGCCTCACCGCTGGACACGGACGTGAGCCCATGACACGGAAACATTCGACGGGAGAGATCCCTGGACTTCATGGCCACTTGCTAAGGAAGGTCAACACCCCGTCCCTTCCCATATTGTGCCACTGGCACCAACCCCACTAATGTCTTGTTGCCCGTATTTGCTTCTCTCCTAGACTCAGCGCTGGACATGGACGTGAGCCCCTGACACGTCAACATTCGACAGGAGATATCCTTGGACTTCATGGCCACATGCTGAGGAAGGTCAACTCCCAGCCCCTTCCCATATTGTGCCGCTGGCACCAGCCCCACTGGTGTCGTGGCCACATCACAGTGGGGCTGGTGACACAGTGGGCCCGGGAGACGCCTGGTATTACACATGGGCGGTTCTCTTGTTGCCTAGCCTCAGCGCTGGACATGGACACGAGCCCATGACACGTCAGCATTCAACAGGACAGATCCCTGGACTCCATGGCCACATAATAAGGAAGGTCAACACCCCGTCCCTTCCCATATTGTGCCGCTGGCACCAACCTCACTGATGTCTTGTTGCCCGTACTTGCTTCTCTCCTAGACTCACCGCTGGACATGGATGCGAGCCCCTGACACGTCAACATTCGACGGGAGAGATCCTTGGACTCCATGGCCACTTGCTAAAGAAGGTCAACTCCCAATCTTCCCTCATTGTGCTGCTGGCACCAGCCCCACTGGTGTCACGGCCATATCAGGGTGGGCCCAGGAGAGGCCTGGTGTTAGACATGGCGGTTCTCTTGTTGCCCGTACTTGTTTCTCTCCTAGCCTCAGCGCTGGACACAAACACGAGCCCCTGACACGGAAACATTCCACAGAAGAGATCCCTGGACTTCATGGCCACATGCTAAGGAAGGTCAACACCCCGTCCCTTCCCATATTGTGCCACTGGCACCAGCCCCACTGATGTCTTGTTGCCCATTCTTGCTTCTCTCCTAGCCTCACCGCTGGACACGAGCCCCTGACACGTCAACGTTCGACAGGAGAGATCCCTGGACTCCATGGCCACATAATAAGGAAGGTCAACTCCCAGCCCCTTCCCACATTGTGCCGCTGGCACCAGCCCCACTGGTGTCACGGCCACATCACAGTGGGGCTGGGGACACGGTGGGCCCAGGAGAGGCCTGGTATTACACATGGGTGGTTCTCTTGTTGCCTAACCTCAGCGCTGGACACGGACGCGAGCCCCTGACACGACAACATTCGACAGGAGAGATCCTTGGACTCCATGGCCACATGATAAGGAAGGTCAACTCCCAGCCCCTTCCCATATTGTGCCGCTGGCACCAACCCCACTAATGTCTTGTTGCCCGTATTTGCTTCTCTCCTAGCCTCAGCGCTGGACAGGGACACAAGCCCATGACACAGAAACATTCGACAGGAGAGATCCTTGGACTCCATGGCCACTTGCTAAGGAAAGTCAACTCCCAGCCCCTTCCCATATTGTGCCGCTGGCACCAGCCCCACTGGTGTCACGGCCACATCACAGTGGGGCTGGGGACACGGTGGGCCCAGGAGAGGCCTGGTGTTATACATGGCGGTTCTCTTGTTGCCTAGCCTCACCGCTGGACATGGACACGAGCCCATGACACGGAAACATTCGATGGGAGAGATCCCTGGACTCCACGGCCACATGCTAAGGAAGGTCAACACCCCGTCCCTTCCCATATTGTGCCACTGGCACCAACCCCACTAATGTCTTGTTGCCCGTATTTGTTTCTCTGCTAGCCTCAGTGCTGGACACAAACACGAGCCCATGACACGTCAGCATTCAACAGGAGAGATCCCTGGACTCCACGGCCACTTGATAAGGAAGGTCAACACCCTGTCCCTTCCCATATTGTGCTGCTGGCACCAGCCCCACTGATGTCTTGTTGCCCGTATTTGCTTCTCTCCTAGCCTCAGCGCTGGACAGGGACACGAGCCCACGACACGACAACATTCTGCAGGAGAGATCCTTGGACTCCACAGCCACTTGCTAAGGAAGGTCAACACCCCGTCCCTTCCCATATTGTGCTGCTGGCACCAGCCCCACTGATGTTGTGGCCACATCACAGTGGGGCTGGTGACAGAGTGGGCCCAGGAGAGGCCTGGTGTTATACATGGCAGTTCTCTCATTGCCCGTACTTGCTTCTCTCCTAGCCTCACCGCTGGACACGGACGTGAGCCCATGACACGGAAACATTCGACGGGAGAGATCCCTGGACTTCATGGCCACTTGCTAAGGAAGGTCAACACCCCGTCCCTTCCCATATTGTGCCACTGGCACCAACCCCACTAATGTCTTGTTGCCCGTATTTGCTTCTCTCCTAGCCTCAGCGCTGGACATGGACGCGAGCCCCTGACACGTCAACATTCGACAGGAGAGATCCTTGGACTTCATGGCCACATGCTGAGGAAGGTCAACACCCAGCCCCTTCCCATATTGTGCCGCTGGCACCAGCCCCACTGATGTCGTGGCCACATCACAGTGGGGCTGGTGACACAGTGGGCCCGGGAGACGCCTGGTATTACACATGGGCGGTTCTCTTGTTGCCTAGCCTCAGCGCTGGACATGGACACGAGCCCATGACACTGAAACATTCGATGGGAGAGATCCCTGGACTCCACGGCCACATGCTAAGGAAGGTCAACACCCCGTCCCTTCCCATATTGTGCCACTGGCACCAACCCCACTAATGTCTTGTTGCCCGTATTTGTTTCTCTGCTAGCCTCAGCGCTGGACACAAACACGAGCCCATGACACGTCAGCATTCAACAGGAGAGATCCCTGGACTCCACGGCCACTTGATAAGGAAGGTCAACACCCCGTCCCTTCCCATATTGTGCCACTGGCACCAGCCCCACTGATGTCTTGTTGCCCGTATTTGCTTCTCTCCTAGCCTCAGCGCTGGACAGGGACACGAGCCCACGACACGACAACATTCTGCAGGAGAGATCCTTGGACTCCACAGCCACTTGCTAAGGAAGGTCAACTCCCAATCTTCCCATATTGTGCCGCTGGCACCAACCCCACTGGTGTCACGGCCACATCACAGTGGGGCTGGTGACATGGTGGGCCCAGGAGACGCCTGGTATTACACATGGGCGGTTCTCTTGTTGCCTAGCCTCACCGCTGGACAAGGACGTGAGCCTGTACACGGAAACATTCAACAGGAGAGATCCTTGGACTCCATGGCCACTTGCTAAGGAAGGTCAACACCCCGTCCCTTCCCATATTGTGCCACTGGCACCAGTCCCACTGGTGTCATGGCCACATCACAGTGGGCCCAGGAGAGGCCTGGTGTTAGACATGGCAGTTCTCTTGTTGTCTGTACTTGTTTCTCTGCTAGCCTCACCGCTGGACACGAACACGAGCCCCTGACACATCAACATTCAACAGGAGAGATCCCTGGACTCCATGGCCACTTGCTAAGGAAAGTCAACTCCCAGCCCCTTCCCATATTGTGCCACTGGCACCAGCCCCACTGGTGTCACGGCCACATCACAGTGGGGCTGGGGACACGGTGGGCCCAGGAGAGGCCTGGTGTTAGACATGGCGGTTCTCTTGTTGCCTAGCCTCACCGCTGGACATGGACACGAGCCCATGACACTGAAACATTCGATGGGAGAGATCCCTGGACTCCACGGCCACATGCTAAGGAAGGTCAACACCCCGTCCCTTCCCATATTGTGCCACTGGCACCAACCCCACTAATGTCTTGTTGCCCGTATTTGTTTCTCTGCTAGCCTCAGCGCTGGACACAAACACGAGCCCATGACACGTCAGCATTCAACAGGAGAGATCCCTGGACTCCACGGCCACTTGATAAGGAAGGTCAACACCCCGTCCCTTCCCATATTGTGCCACTGGCACCAACCCCACTGATGTCTTGTTGCCCGTATTTGCTTCTCTCCTAGCCTCAGCGCTGGACAGGGACACGAGCCCACGACACGACAACATTCTGCAGGAGAGATCCTTGGACTCCACAGCCACTTGCTAAGGAAGGTCAACACCCCGTCCCTTCCCATATTGTGCTGCTGGCACCAGCCCCACTGATGTTGTGGCCACATCACAGTGGGGCTGGTGACAGAGTGGGCCCAGGAGAGGCCTGGTGTTATACATGGCAGTTCTCTCATTGCCCGTACTTGCTTCTCTCCTAGCCTCACCGCTGGACACGGACGTGAGCCCATGACACGGAAACATTCGACGGGAGAGATCCCTGGACTTCATGGCCACTTGCTAAGGAAGGTCAACACCCCGTCCCTTCCCATATTGTGCCACTGGCACCAGCCCCACTGATGTCTTGTTGCCCGTATTTGCTTCTCTCCTAGCCTCAGCGCTGGACAGGGACACGAGCCCCTGACATGTCAACATTCGACAGGAGAGATCCCTGGACTCCATGGCCACATGATAAGGAAGGTCAACTCCCAGCCCCTTCCCACATTGTGCCGCTGGCACCAGCCCCACTGGTGTCACGGCCACATCACAGTGGGGCTGGTGACATGGTGGGCCCAGGAGACGCCTGGTATTACACATGGGCGGTTCTCTTGTTGCCTAGCCTCACCGCTGGACAAGGACGTGAGCCTATACACGGAAACATTCAACAGGAGAGATCCTTGGACTCCATGGCCACTTGCTAAGGAAGGTCAACACCCCGTCCCTTCCCATATTGTGCCACTGGCACCAGTCCCACTGGTGTCCTGGCCACATCACAGTGGGCCCAGGAGAGGCCTGGTGTTAGACATGGCAGTTCTCTTGTTGTCTGTACTTGTTTCTCTGCTAGCCTCACAGCTGGACACGAACACGAGCCCCTGACACATCAACATTCAACAGGAGAGATCCCTGGACTCCATGGCCACATGCTGAGGAAGGTCAACACCCAGTCCCTTCCCACATTGTGCCGCTGGCACCAGCCCCACTGGTGTCACGGCCACATCACAGTGGGGCTGGGGACACGGTGGGCCCAGGAGAGGCCTAGTGTTAGACATGGCAGTTCTCTTGTTGCCTAGCCTCAGCGCTGGACATGGACACGAGCCCATGACACGGAAACATACGACGGGAGAGATCCCTGGACTCCATGGCCACTTGCTAAGGAAGGTCAACACCCCGTCCCTTCCCATATTGTGCCACTGGCACCAATCCCACTAATGTCTTGTTGCCCATATTTGTTTCTCTGCTAGCCTCACCGCTGGACACGAACACGAGCCCATGACACGTCAACATTCGACAGGACAGATCCCTGGACTCCATGGCCACATAATAAGGAAGGTCAACACCCCGTCCCTTCCCATATTGTGCCGCTGGCACCAGCCCCACTAATGTCTTGTTGCCCGTATTTGCTTCTCTCCTAGCCTCAGCGCTGGACAGGGACACGAGCCCCTGACACGTCAGCATTCGACAGGACAGATCCCTGGACTCCATGGCCACATGCTAAGGAAGGTCAACACCCAGCCCCTTCCCATATTGTGCCGCTGGCACCAGCCCCACTGGTGTCACGGCCACATCACAGTGGGGCTGGGGACACGGTGGGCCCAGGAGAGGCCTGGTGTTAGACATGGCGGTTCTCTTGTTGCCTAGCCTCAGCTCTGGACAAGGACGTGAGCCCATGACACGGAAACATTCGACGGGAGAGATCCCTGGACTCCACGGCCACATGCTAAGGAAGGTCAACACCCCGTCCCTTCCCATATTGTGCCGCTGGCACCAACCCCACTGATGCCTTGTTGCCCATACTTGCTTCTCTCCTAGACTCACCGCTGGACATGGATGCGAGCCCCTGACACGTCAACATTCGACAGGAGAGATCCTTGGACTCCATGGCCACTTGCTAAAGAAGGTCAACTCCCAATCTTCCCTCATTGTGCTGCTGGCACCAGCCCCACTGGTGTCACGGCCATATCAGGGTGGGCCCAGGAGAGGCCTGGTATTACACATGGCGGTTCTCTTGTTGCCTAGCCTCACCGCTGGACACAGACGCAAGCCCCTGACACGTCAACGTTCGACAGGAGAGATCCCTGGACTCCATGGCCACATGCTAAGGAAGGTCAACACCCAGCCCCTTCCCATATTGTGCCGCTGGCACCAGCCCCACTGGTGTCACGGCCATATCACAGTGGGCCCAGGAGAGGCCTGGTGTTAGACATGGCGGTTCTCTTGTTGCCTGTACTTGTTTCTCTCCTAGCCTCAGCGCTGGACACAAACACGAGCCCCTGACACGGAAACATTCCACAGAAGAGATCCCTGGACTTCATGGCCACATGCTAAGGAAGGTCAACACCCCGTCCCTTCCCATATTGTGCCACTGGCACCAGCCCCACTGATGTCTTGTTGCCCATTCTTGCTTCTCTCCTAGCCTCACCGCTGGACACGAGCCCCTGACACGTCAGCGTTCGACAGGACAGATCCCTGGACTCCATGGCCACATAATAAGGAAGGTCAACTCCCAGCCCCTTCCCATATTGTGCCGCTGGCACCAACCCCACTAATGCTGTGGCCACATCAGAGTGGGGCTGGTGACACGGTGGGCCCAGGAGGGGGGTGGCACAACACACAGGGGTTCTCCTGTTAGTGCTTTTGCTTCTCTGCTAGCCTCAGCACTGGACAGGGACATGAGGCCATGATACCACGCTCCTGGCCGCCTCTCCTTGACGCACTGCTGGAGACGCACCAACATCCTACGGGACAGTCCTACAGAGGAGCAGATGGGGCCATCAGCTGCGGACGAGAATTCTGCAACACCCCACACTTGCTACATGAACTTGTCTATGTTTAACCTTTTCTTAATAAAAGAACTTTTCTTAATAAAATGGCTAAAAGAACTTAATAAATCCAGCCTCTGAGCCATGTGTTTATCAGGTGGGCTTTTCGTGTCCTGTCAGTACCCCTCCCTGCCAGCGTAGGGATAGACGAAAACACCACCTAATAAAAATAAAAATAAAATAAAAAAAAAAATAAATAAAAATAAACAGTCATTTTCATATGCTTTAAGGGAATAATTGAGTCAATGATTCCCTAACGAGAGCCCTGCCCTCTGTTCCCCAGAGGGTGTTCTCGCTGGCACACGTCGCTGCCGTTCTGTTTTGAAGAGCCCCGTGTGCCTTGCCCACACGTTCCTTACCGAGGGTGCTGGAGCTGCTGTGTGGGCTGATGCAAAATGTTCCTTCACCCACAGATCCCTGCCTGCCTCTGCCTTAAAATGTCATTGAGAAACCAAGCGAGAAACCAGGCTAAAAAGGGAAGCTGCTCTGCCAGGGGTGCGCCTCCAGCACCCACCGGTGGCACGGGTGACACCGGGGCACCAAAAAGGCACCGCGGGGCTGGTGGTGTGAAAGCAGGGAGGGGGCACGAGGAAGCTCTGGCTGCAGGCATCACCAAGCTTTCCTCAGCCAGAGGATGCTGGAGAAAACGAAATGTCAGTGCTGAATCAGAAGCCCCCGCGGGGAGGCGGTGATCATCGCACCCAGCCGTTCTCTCGAGCGCTTCTGGAGCGCGCTGCCCGTCCTTCTGCGGTGATCCTGCTGGGTGAGGGGCTCCGAAACGGCACGTGGGTGGCCGAAACCCACAGGCACAGGCTCGATAATCGCCCAGCCTCAACGCAGGGGTGTGCAGGGGGGCTGGGAGCTGAGCAGGGCGCTGTGCGACCCCGCAGGATTAGTGTGGGAAGCGCTGGGCTGTTTGCTGGCCACTCAGAGGGAAAGGTGATGGATGCGCCCTGTTATGCGCAGGGCATCGGCGTGCTCCTGCTGCAGGGCAGGAGGTCTGAGGGTCAAACGTGGGAAAACTGAGCCCCCGTGGTTCTTACCGAAGCATCTAAAGGAGAGGGCAGAGAGGGGAATGCCGGAGGGTGTTTTCCTAGAAAGCCAAGCCACCACCGGCTCGCCGCGGGGAAGGCTTGCTGTAATCAGCCGGATTTACGGGAGCTGGGACAGAAAGGAGAGGCACACGAAGGGGAAATCGGGCAGCTGGGAGCTGGTGGGGGAACAGCACGGGTCACAGATGTCCTGCCTTGTCACCACCCCATGCCAGCAGCAGCAGCAGCAGCAGCAGTGAGCCCGTCGTGCCACGAGCAGGCTCCCGACGCGTGGCAGCCAGCAGAGAAAATCCACCCTAATGAAATGCTTCCCCGCGGTAATTGGATTTCCAGTGTAAACGAGGCCATTATGCTGATTGGCCTTGCACTTTTGGAGGCGAGGCGATGCCAGCCAGCAGCAGCTCCTGCTGGCGGACCCAGCTCCATCTCCCTGCGGGGGCTTTTCCCTAGAAATGCCTTCATCCCTGCCAGAGAGCAGGGGTGGGCTCGAGCAAGGGCACGGTGGCCACAGAGCTCCTCTCCGAGGTCCCTGCAGAGCTTGGTGGTTTCGAGGACGTTGCCTGACCTGGTGCCAGCAAGGGGAAAGGGGTGAGGGCGATTTGGGGTGCCCTGGGACCACCCACATCAAGCTGGGGGCTTGAGCAGGGTTTTGTCATCGTGCTTTGAGCTGCAGCGCGTCCCTGCCTGTGCCACCTCCTCCCCGCTGTGTTTTCCAGGTTCTTTCGTTGCACGGGGAAATGTCACACTATAAAAAACTCACCGAGCATAAGCAAAAGCCCCAAGTGAGAAGAAAAACACAACTTCGGCTCTGCAGTTGTGCGATGCTGAGGCTGTCCTTCGGGTTGGCTGCGAGCAAAATCCTTCCAGCAGGGCCCCCAGCAAGCAGGGTTGGCTTCAGCATCGCTGCGAGGGCAAAGATGTGGGACTGGAAACGGGGCAAAGCAGCATTTGAGCCCGAGATACCCCGCTGGATCAGGGACAGATGAACCCTGAACACCATCACTCAGCTCACACACAATGATCGGGTTAATAAACGGCCTCACACCCCGTGAATATTTCTCTGCTCCTGCCTCTGGATGTCTGGCTGCGTGTTCGCACGGTCGCCGAGATGCAAAACGCCACCGTTTTGGCTCAGCGTCAAGAGCAGCCTCTACCTGAGCAGCCTGCAGTGGCAGCTCCCGAGGAATTTTAATCAGACGCTCGCACGGCACGCGGGTTTTGACACCCGCTGCTCCTGCTGCCACCCCCAGCGTCTGTAAGGAGCGAAAAGAGGGGTTGGGGAGAGGGGAAAGGGAGAGATTTGTGGTCCAGGGTGATGTGCGGGGGTGGCAGAGCTTCCCCGCTGGCCCCATCAGACAGACAGGGAGCTGGAGGACTGGACGTCAAACAGAGAGGCACCAAAAGGTGCCGGGGTTTTATTTTAATGCCCTACAAGGGAAGATCTCATGGTGTAAGCCCCGCAGCCCTGGGTGAAGCCCAACCCATCCGTTTGGTGGGGAAAGGGCACATAAATGCTGCGGTGCCACCCCAAACACTGCTGGCACCGCCACTCTCCACCTGCCCCAAGCCGAGGAGCTTAAAAAATAATAATAAAGGGTTACCACTCGTTTATTAATGATATCATATCAAGTCTGTAGGAGCTCTTTATGGCCCCTCCAGTGAGAGCAAAGCAACGTCCCAGCAGGAGGAGCGTGGTGGTGTGCAGGGACCGCGTCCCCAGAGGCTGCGGGTGGTGGGGCCGGCGTGACGCTGGCTGCTCGGTGCTGGCAGCCCCGGGGGAGAAAACGCAGGAGGTTGGGGAGAAGCAGCTAAAAAGGGATTTGCGTCTTCTCCTATTTTAGCAGCGCTTTAGTCAGAGCAAGACGCATTCCCAGGGTATTTTTGTCCGTCGCGGTTTGGGAGCGCAGCCTCCGGGGAGCGGGCTGGTGGCTGCCACCGCCGGCCTCCCGCGGCACGGCACGGCCCCGCTGCCCCCTGCGAGGGGAAGGTGGCACCATCCCGGTGCTCAACACCTCCAGAATCCGAGCTTTTTCCCTCCACACCCACATTTTGGGGATAAAATGGGGCTTCCCAGCTCACCCGCCTCTCCCCGTGCCCGCAGCGGGGGTGAGGGGCTGCAGCGTGCCCATGGCGCGCAGCTACCGGGGGGCATTTGGGGGTCCTCGGCGTGCTCGGGGAGGGCTTTCAGTCAGTCCTGCCGAATTCCTGATCCCAAATATTCAGCCTAATTCCAGTAGCCCCCAGGGCTTTCTGCTCTGTCTTCCCTGGACCTCAAATATCAAGAGTTTTCCTTCGGCACGGATTATTTCCTGCTCCCGTTCCATGAGGCAGGGCACCCCGGTGCAAGCGCTGTGAGCTCGCTTCGTGCTACAGCTGCTTATTTATGTGCGGCTAGCTAATTACAGCCATTAATTGGGCATTAATGAATTGAACGCCGTCCTCCAGCAGCCTGCTCGCTGCACAAAAGGCAGAGCCACAGCTGCAGGGAGCACCGGGAGAGAAGGTCCTCCCCGGCGCTGCTCGGGGCTAAAGAACCTCTCCAAAAATTGGATTTTAATCTCCTTTTTTGAGCCAACACGAGGCTGTTTGGAGCCAGCCGAAGGGGAGCTTGGCTCCCCACTGAGCCCCGCCAGAAACTGGGAAATATTTTCAAAACACAGCTTAAAGGAGAGCAACTCCAAAAGCCTCCCCTGTGAAGCCTACGTGCAGCAGGCGGGTAGGGACGAGACGGAGCAGAAAACAGCTTGGGGTGGCCGCTTGCCATGTGCTTTAGGGTTTCAGGGGGGTTTTGCTCTGGTTTTGCTCTGCTGTAGCTGTTGAGATAAGCAACGAGGCTCCTCTTAGCCTATATGATTTATTTTTTTCCCCAGCCAGGTGGGATTTGCAGCGTGGGGACATCTGTCGTGAATGATTCACTCCTTCCCCTCCTCTCTCCGCCGATACTTTCCCTGTGCCATAATAACGCCCCCTTTTCCCCGTTAGCCTTCCTGATGCTGCTGTTTTTGGGATATTCAATGACCAGGGAAGGGGCACGGAAAAGGCAGGGTGGGCTCCTGGTCCCAGGGGACCCTCATGGGGGTGCCCAGATGTGAGCAGGGAGCTCTGGAAGCCTGCTGGAGACAGCTTTGCCCTCCTCGGGTGCTGCTAAATTTCCCCGAGCTAAATAGGGAAGACAACGAAGATCTCGGAGGCTCTGATCCTATTCTCTGGCTGCCTTCACCTCGGTAATTTCGTCTGCCCACCTCCCGCTCCTCCCCCGGCAAACCTCCACCCACGGGCACAGCTGTAGCTGCGGCATCCCGGAGAGGATTTGGAGAGCAAATTTTTGAAATTTTTCATTATCTGTTCGCTGCTGAGATGCTGCAGCCCAGGAGCGGGCAGAAATGCCCCCTCTGGTGTCCTCAGCTGCCCTCACCCCGCATTTCTCAGCATCCTGCCAGGGATGCAGCTCCCAGCAGGAGCAGATGTCGCTCCCTTTTGAAGTCCCTTGCAGGCAGCATCGTCTCATCTCCAGGTTGCGCAGCGGAGCTCAGTCCCAGCCAGCAATTCCCTTTCAAACCCATTAAGATCCCGCATCATTTTCAATCCACTCTTCCTTTGGGGCTGCTGAATAGAGGAGGGTGCTCTCCAGCAAAGAGGGCTCATTAAAATGCAAATAAACTTCAGACTCGAGGTCCACTTCAGCGCTGCAGGAAACACCAAATTTGGCCCCACAAAGAGCCGAGGCTCAGATTTATTTCTGTGGACGGGGCCAAGACCGGCCCCATCACCGACGCTGCCCTCCTCCTGCTGCCCAAGGGTCATTGGGGTGCTTCGGGGCATCACCCCAAAACGCTGGGCAGCCAGAGCTGGCATTTCCCAACCCTGCTGCTGAGACGTGAGCTGGGACTGGGGCTTTCCTTTGGGATCCGGCCACATCTGAAGTGGAGCTGCCCAAAAGAGACCCCCTGAAGCCTTCCCCATGCCTGCAGCTCATCCCCTTGGTGCATCAGCCCCGCACACCGGGTTTGGTGGGGGCTTGACCCAGCCCCAGAAGAGGGAGAGGGTCCCAGGGGGGCTCTGCTGTGTGCTGGGGACCCGGGGGGGGATTGGGGATGTCCCCCGGGATCTGCCTGCCCCGCCGGCCGGGGGTGTCACTTGTTGATTGATGTTCCTGCGGCCAACGCCGTGCCCAGAATCTCTCGAGGTTGCCATGGCAGCAGGAAGGAGAAAAGGGGGGAAAAAAATAAAAAAGCAGGAAAAAAAAAATAAAAAAAAATCCAGCAATGGGCATGGGAGAAGTGATCCCCAACATAACAAAAAGCCATCCCGGAGCCAGGCTGGGCACGGAGCTGCCCCGCTCAGTGCCACCTCCCGGGGTAATGGGGTGGCAGCGGCAGCAGCCGGTGCCCCCGAGTCAATGGTTTCCAAGTTCTTTGCAGAAAATCAACGTCAAAAGCATTTGGCTTTTAAAGGCCTCTTTTAAACAGGGAAATTAAAAAAAAAAAAAAGGGGGAAAGAGATGTCTGAGTTTGCCTGGGGAGGGGCTGGTCCCCACCGTGCTTGGCTGCGGTGCCCGGTGCTGCGACAAACCCCCCGGGGAGGTGTTTGAGCACCTCATCCAGTACAAAATCCCAGCAAAAACCCCATGCCTGGGGAGCACTGGGGCAGCTGGCACCGTTTTGGGAAGAACACCCCAAAAGAACCAACTCGGAGGTGCCTGAAGTTGCTGGAGCAGCAGGAGGTGGCGGTGGCGTGGGGGCACCCAGGAGGACTGAAGGGTGTCCGTGCTTTCACCCCGATAACAGCACCAATATTCCCCGGGGGGAAGGGGAGCAGCCTGCCTGCATCCCTAAATTATGCAAAACGCCCAACCTGGAGCCAATTTCCCCCGTGTAATTAGCGAAACGGTGAAGGCCGTTGCATAACGACTGCAGATTGCGGGGCCGATATACGCCGCGCGTCACGGAAGCAGGGTGTGTTTTGACATTTATGGGAATACTTTCTTATTTTTAGTTAGTTTGGTTGCCATGGCAGCGAGAAGGAGGCTGCACCAGCCGCGGCTATACATTCGGCGTCGGTCTCCCACTTCGATCAGCCCCAAACTTTGCAACTGATTTCTCCCAAATGAAGGCGTGGAACGAGGCTTGGAAAGCAAAGAGCCACGGTTCCTTGCTGAGGAAGGTGATTTCCAGCCACTGGAAATCCTCTGGATGGGAATGATGCAGAGGCAGAGGAGCAGCTCGTGCCCTTTTTTCTCATGGGGGGCTGCTGGCACAGGGGGATGGCACAGGGACAGACCTGGCCCTGCCACCCCAGGATAGGAATTTGGGGTTGGAGGGCTCTCCCGGGGTGTTGCCGAGGGTGAACTTTGAGATAAACCCGAGGATTTTCTTTCCAGCACTGCAGATGCGGGGAATAGCCCCCCTTCGGGCTGCCTGAGGAACAGCTGAACGCTGTGGGAGGAAGGCCAGATCGCCCCGGCACGCTGAGCTCAGCGCTGCTGCTCTCTGCAATGAGTCACGGGGTGGAAAAGTGGGGCACGGATCTCGGGGGAGATGAGTAAGTGGGCAGCGGGGAGGCAGTGGCCAAAGGAGCGCCACAAATCACCCTTGCAGTTCTCTCCTCTCTCGGTATTAACAACAGCTTTGGCTCGCCTGATTAAAATCCGAAATTTTCCACTAAGCCCCCGGGGTTAAAAAAAAATAAATAAATAAGCAGATGACACCTTTGAAAGTAATCTGCCAATTCGGATTTGTCCCCAGGTGCCGGCGTGTCACCCAGCCGGGGCTTCCCGATGGAGGAGGTTTTGCTGATTTATCTCCAGAAGTATTTATTTTTTTGGGGGAGAGGCTGCCAGGAGGTGACGGGGAGCTGCTGCCACCCCTGGGCACGGCCACCGCCAGCACCGTGGGCGAGAAGTCCTCGCGGCGCTGGAAGGGGCACCGTGTGCGTGAGTGATTTTCATTCCAGCCTGCTAAAGGAAAAGAGCATTAAATATTTAGAAGGGTTGTATTGCTAATGGTCCTTGGTGTTCCTCACGAGGCCGTGCTCGAGCTGCTACCCAGCAGCCAGAGCAGCTCTTGTGGCATCACCCAGGGAGCGAGGATGAGATGGAAGCAGCCAGATGCCAAATATTTTGTGATTCAAGTCGCTGCAGAGCCTGGTGAAGTCGGTGGAAAGCCTCCTCTCGATGCTGGTGGGCTCTCGGGTCTGCCCCAAACCCAAAAACTGGCCAACATACACGAAAACTGAATGACCTGGAGGGGTGGGATGGCAGCGGGGGTACGGATCTCAAGGTCACGCATGAAAGCAGGGAGTGATAAATAAGGATTTCTGCTGGCAGCCCAGAGCTCATCTGTTGAAAATGACTGAGGGGAAGGAAGATCGGGGTGTATTTGTTGATCATGGGGTGGATTATCCCTGAACCCCCTTCTGCTCCCTCATTTATCTCCTGGAGGTGTGACAGGTGTCTAAGATGTGAATGCCATCGATTTCCCAAGTCCAACCATCCTCCTGTCCCGTACGCCTCGTGCTGCCAGGGGAGCAAAGGTGTGGTGGGAGCAAAGGAGGCTGGAGGGGGATGTTGGAGGGGGTCCCGACACCGCAGACCACCCCCGACCCTCGTCAGGCAGGGCAATTTCTGCGATTTTCCAGAAAAAACATCGCGGCACCGATGCGATCTCCTGGGCGGCAGCGCGTCATGCATGATTCAGGGCGCGTCGCCCACCACCCCGTCTCGCTCCCATCCATCAATACCCTCCTGCTTGATCCCGATCGCTCATCTGCATTTCCAGCAGACAAAGCAAAGGCTCCCGCAGCAGGAGCCGGGGCCGTCTCTGAAGCTGAGGCTCCTGGCCAGAGGCACAGGAGGAAAGCGAGAGGCAGCCCAGAAGGAGGTGACTCCTCGATCCCTCCGTGTGTAATCGCCGATATTAGACAAATGGATTTGGAAGCTGGGTCGGGTTAATTATTGCAGGCTCGTAGCCGCATGCCACGCGGCTCTGGGGGCAGTGACGGGTCTGAGAATTGTAAATAACACTCAGCTGGAGCATGGGGATGCTTGCCTCTTGTCAAATAAAGTGAAGGCGTAAGCTGCTGCGAGCAAGGGTGGCCTCCAAATGCTCTGCCTGCGCTCCCCCATGGAGGGCTTTTTCCCCTTTCTGCCCATTTATCTGATCGAAATATAGCTAAAGCAGAAATGGCATCGCATAGCTGCCGGGATGAGAAATGGCCAAGGGCAGCAAGAGGCAGAGGGAGTGAGGAACGACGGCTTTGCTTGGGCAAAACAAAAAGTTCACTCGCTCCTTATCACGCTGAGAGGTGGCGGTGCCTTCCTTGAGCATCTCAGCTCATCCATGTGGTCGTCCCCCCATCCAAATTCCAACACAGCAGCTGGGAATTGTACCTGCTGGCTGGACGAACCGCACGAACCCCAAGGGATTGGCACCACCTGCGTCCCCACAGAGGGATGAGCGAGGCAGATGGCGACAGCTCCCTTTAATCTGCCCAAATCAGAGATTTAACAGCGTGGCTCGGCAACGGCGGTCAGCAAAAGGGGGCGGACAGCCCGGCTTTGGTGGCAAAATCCCAGAGGAGGTGATGGACAGCCACTGTGGCTGAGCTCTGCTGCCCTCCCCTCGGATCCCTACGCTACGTAGGGATTTCTTCCCTCTGCTTTTATAGGCAGGACGAGATCGCTAGCAGCTATTCCAGGCAGAGCAGCACTTCAGGACGCTCTCCTTGCAGAGATCTGGGGATAAATCACCACGTTCAGCAGTAGGACAGAGCGCAAACAGCAGCATCGCTTGGCAAACGCCACAGAGGAGCTCTCGTGGGACCGGGCTGCGGTGCATCCTGCTTGGCCGTGTACCAGGGAAGCTGGAAACCTAATGAAATACTTCAAACAGGAGGATAGAAACAAGTCTGAGGCTCTGCTGGTCCCTGGGTATGAAGCAGAGGAACCACTGGCAGACCACTGCCTCCCCTGGATGGACCGTCCAGGCTCTGAGGGCACTTCATTGCTCCAACGAGCCTCACCTAGGAGCCCCACAACCCTCTGCCCAGCTTCCCAGAGCTCCAGGTAAGGGCTCTGCAAATTTCTGGAGCCCTCAAAACTCCAATTTTGAGCCTTTTCCTTGCCAGAGGCCCCCTGTGCCTCCAAGCTCTCCTTCCATAGCTCTCAGGTCAAGGCTCCTCTCCCAAAGGCATCACCACAGAGTGGCTGCAGCCCCGCACGACCCCAAACGTGGGCAGGGTGCTTCAAAGAGAGGGAAATAAAAGCTAACGCAGAAACATTCCAAGTAATTTGAATTTTCAGCTGGCTGAGAGGGAGCCGCTATGCAGCACCGCACGTTGCCAGGTTATTTTTAAGACCTCAGGTGGCCTTTGGGTTAAGAAAGGTTGAAAAAGGCTGCTCTGGGTAGCGGTGGGAGTCTCAGTAGAAGCCTTAGGGGACCCCCATTCCACACATAACCCATCTTTTGCAAATTTTTTCCCCAAAACACTCTTGTTCTGCTTGGACTTTGTCTCCTCCACTGCCCTCTGCCACTAGTGCTCAGCCAGGGGCTCAGCGCCCTGCAAAGCCCCTGCAGTGGCAGAATGACATGGAAAGGGCTCTTAAATGTGAGGATGGGGCTATTAAATGTGAGGATGTGGCTATTAAATGTGAGGATGTGGCTATTAAAAGCCAGGAGGGGGCTGTACGCCAGCAGGGGACTGTGCTGCCAGGCACCTGTCCCACCTCAGTGCCACCCTCAGCGCTGGGTTCTGTCACCGCAGGGCCCACCGCACGTGAAACGAGTGTGAAATAATCACAAAATCACAGAATAAAGCTTTAAAAGCCGCCCGCCCGGCACCCAGCGGGGGCACCGCGGCCCCGACCCGCGCTTGCTGCCTGAGGGGCCGGCGGGCGGCCGCCATCTTGGGGGGCACCCGCGGGGCTGGGAGCGGGCACCGGGGGCTGCTCGGGGGACCGCTGAGGAGCCGGTGCTGACGGGGCTGCTCCCCCGGGGGGCTGAGGGGACTGCGGCGGGGCGGCGGGGACACAGTAACGGGGCGGGGAAGGCGGCGGAGGCGGGCGGAGGCGGGCGGAGGAGGAGGACCCCCCCGCCACCGCACCGCCGAGCCCCGCGGCTCGGCGCCGCAGCCCTGAGGCGAGCCCCCCGCAGCGCCCGGCCGGTGAGGGGGCGGGCAGAAAGGCTGACGGACAGGCGGAAGAACCAATAGCAGCGCTCCGCCCGCCCCTTCAACCAGCGTTGGACCAATGGGGGAGGAGGGGGGCGGGGCCAAGCGGGCCGCGCGGCGGGCGGGCGGCGGGCGGCCGTCAGTCGGCGCTGAGGCGCGGTGCGGTGCGGGTCGCTCCGCTCCCCGTTGAACTCCCCCCCCATCCTCTAGGCAGCGCCGCTGCTCTGCCCCGCTGCCTGATGGAAGAGATGGAAGAGGAGCTGAAATGCCCGGTGTGCGGCTCCTTCTACCGCGAGCCCATCATCCTGCCCTGCTCGCACAACCTCTGCCAGGCGTGCGCCCGCAACATCCTGGTGCAGACCCCGGAGGCCGAGTCCCCTCAGAGCCGCCGCGCCTCAGGCTCGGCCGCCTCCGACTACGACTACCTGGACCTGGACAAGATGAGCCTCTACAGCGAGGCCGACAGCGGCTACGGCTCCTACGGCGGCTTCGCCAGCGCGCCCACCACCCCCTGCCAGAAATCCCCCAACGGCGTCCGCGTCTTCCCCCCGGCCGCCCCGCTGCCACCGCCGCCACCCTCAGCTTTGGCTCCTCCGCCGCCTCCCCGCAGCGCCTGCCTGACGTGCCCGCAGTGCCACCGTAGTTTGGGCTTGGACGAGCGCGGCCTGCGAGGTTTCCCCCGGAACAGGTTGCTGGAAGCCGTCATCGACCGCTACCAGCAAGGCCGGGCGGCCGCCCTGCGCTGCCAGCTGTGCGAGAAGGCGCCCAAGGAGGCGGCGGTGATGTGCGAGCAGTGCGACGTCTTCTACTGCGAGCCCTGCCGCCTGCGCTGCCACCCACCGCGGGGCCCGCTGGCCAAGCATCGCCTGGTGCCGCCGGCTCAAGGCCGGGTGAGCCGGCGCCTCAGCCCCCGAAAGATCTCCACCTGCACCGACCACGAGCTGGAGAACCACAGCATGTACTGCGTGCAGTGCAAGAGCCCCGTCTGCTACCAGTGCTTGGAGGAAGGCAAGCACTCCAGCCACGAGGTCAAGGCGCTGGGCGCCATGTGGAAGCTGCACAAGGTGAGCCCCGGGGGCTGCCTCGCCGCCGGGCTGAGCTCTGCATGGGGTTCCCTCCGTGTAATGGGGTCATGTGTTGGTTGGGGGCACCGTGTCCCCGTGCCATCCATCCACCCTTGCCTCTTGTGAGCATCACTTGCCCATCCTGGCACCCTCAGCCCTCTACTTTTGGTGGCTTTGTGCAGAGAAGGGCTGGAGAGGCTCCCCAAAGGTAATGGGAGAGGCTCCCCAAAGGTAACGGGAGAGGCTCCCCAAACCTCCTGGTGGGAAGGATGCTGCTGGCAGGAGGGAGGCGTGAAGCCTCGGTGGCTGAGGAAGGGCTGCCCGCCTCCTCCCGCACCCTGAGTCATCGGGAAGAGGAGGAGGAGGAGGTGGAAGAGGAGGAGGAAGGCCGGCAGCAGGGAGAGGTGCCTGTCCCTGCATGCTGATCAGCGCGGCTCGCTCCCACACGCGTCCTCGCTGGGGGGAGAGGGTCCTGGGGACGCAGCCAGCGTGGGCTCAGCGCCACCCAGCTCATGCTGCAGCCTCCCTCCTTGCTCACAGCACGACCCTCAGCTCATCCCCTCAGGGAAATAAGCAGAGGGGACGGAGACGTGGGTGGACAGGGCACGAGGGGATGCGCTATGCTCCTTGCGTGAGCTGCAGGAGATGGGTGCTGGCAGTAGGGAGTCGGGGAGAGGTGGAAACACGCATAACCCTGCTGAAAGGGGATGGGGAATCCATCTACGGGGCTGTCTGTGCGTTGTGCTTCGCCTTGTGGCTCCCTGGGGGGTGCAAACGGCTGGGCTGCGGCTCCCTGAGCTGTGCTGGGGCCGCGGGCACTTGGCACCGTGCTGCGAGAGAGGAAAAAGGGTGCGATTTGTGCCTCTTGCTGCTCCTGGCCCTGCTTTCCTTCTCCCCCAGCACGGTGGCTGTCTGATGCCAGGAGCATCTTTCCTGCTCGGAAACCCAGCCCGTGCTCGCCGCATTCAAACCCCGGCGCCAGCTCTCCTGCGGGAGCAGGCAGCTCTCCAGCCACGGCTGGATGGGCTGGGGCCATGCCGCCACGCAGCAGGGCAGGACACGGCCCCGGAGCTCAGCGGTGCTGTTAAAACAAGAGGAATCTCGTGGGTGCCAGGCCTTTTCGTCAGGATTTGGCTGCGGCGCTGAGCTCCTGCTCTGCCTCGGGTGCAGCAAGGCATTAGGAGCACCCGTGGGTGTCTGGTGGTGCTGGAGGTGCAGTCTCTGTGCTCTGCAGGGTGGTGTGTTTGTAGGTGAGTGGTTAGGTTTTGTTTCAAAACAGCTTTTGGGGGAGAAGGGCTTTATCAGGGTGGTGTTTCGGTGATGTGGGCAGCAGGCACAGACCTGCCGTGCAGATCTTGGAAATGAGAGAGTGGAGCTGAGCCCGCGTTTCTGCAGTCTGTGTGTGTCCTCGGGATGTGACAGGCAGGGATTTGTGGCCATTTGGCACTGGTTTTTTGTTAGGGGAGGGAAATTGGGAAAGAAATTGGGTTAAATACGACAATATTGTAGAATTGAAGGGATGGCCCCACTGCCAGAGCTCAGGGGTGCTCCGAGGGGCTGAGTAACCAGATCGAGGCCTTTGGATGGGTCAGGTTTTATGGAGCTGGTTTAAACCAAGCTACCAGGACCACCAAACCCCACAGACCTGGCTTAGGAACCAAAACCTTCAGACTGGAGCTGGTGAGCGTCCTGCAACACCACCTCCCTGCCCTCCTGGGGGTGGCAAGACGTGCCTGGAAGGTGACAGTCCCTCTTTGCCTGGTCCTTTCGGTGAGGTGAGTGCTTGTGAGGGGCTCCTACAGCTCGCAGGAAGAGACAGAGGAGTCCTGTGAGAGAGGGATGAGAGGGAAATGGGGTTTTCACCCGAAATGTCCTCGTTGTGTACGTAGGTTGCAGCTGCCGGCCTGCGCCCTGCTGAGATGTGGTGCTGCTTGTCATGTCAAAGGCAGGAACACAAGATGGAGCTGGATCCTGCATTCGCTGCACATTCCAGGCCCTCTCGCTGACAGTGCTGTTTATAAATACCTATTTATTTATTTTTTCAGACAAACTGAAGGGTTACAGTGGTGGGTTTCCATCACAGAGGCTCGTAGGGCTCAGCCTCAGTTCTTCACCAGCTCCTTCCCCGTTGCTTTGCCTTAAACCAGGGCTGTTTTCTGCTTGGGCTGGGATCACACTGCCCATGCCTGTGTGTTCCTGCCCTGGGGGCAGCCGAGGAACATTTTTTGGGGGCTGATTTCTTGGTGCTGCTGCTCCTGGGCCCTGCAGCCTGTGGGAAACCCCCGGGAGCTGCTGCTGCACAGAGGCCTGTTTGCTTTGGCAAAACAAAATATTTGCTGCTAAAACAGCAGCAGGGAGGGTCCTTAATCTCCTCCTGCTGCATTTTCCCAAGCCTGGCTTTGAGGGTCTCCCAAATCCCAGCACCCTTGCCCCTCCAGCCATGCAGGGTGCCTCCTGCCTTCCCCAGGGCTGCGTTGTCCTGGGGGTGCTGGGGAGGTGGAGGTGCTTTGAGGCCAAAAAAAAAAGGCAAGGAATGGCTGAGGTCGGTGGATTTACACCAGCTCCATGTGTCCTGCAGGCGATGCTGCCTTTTTGTATCAGGATTTATTCAGAAAGCAGCTTTCTGCCCTTCCCTCTGCGCTTACCTCGGTTAACAGAGCGATGAGCATCCAAGAATACCCCATTAATCACAGGTAACGAGGGACAGCAAGCTTTACAGGGTGTTCTTGGACGACTGCAGCATCCCCTTGATGCCAGGAGGCATCCACTGAGGTCTGTGCAAATAAAAAAGGGCCCGGGGCTGCCTTGGAGGGGGTGTAAATCCCTGCAGCTCCAGTGGGAAGCCCTAAAATGCAGGGACTGGAGCAGGCAACGCTGTGCTGCGCCATCCAAAATTCCCTTTTCCATTCTTTCCACGTGGAGGTGCGTTGGGTTTTTAATTCTGGCCACTTCACGAATGAAGAATCCCACAAACTCGGTGATTTTGGTCAGGAGCACGCCAGGTGAGAGGAGTGAAAATCCAGCAGTGAAAAAATCAGCCCGTGGACCAATTCTCATCTTTTTTTCTCCCGGAAATGTCAACAGGTGGCAGTGTGTCAGCCAGGGAGCCTCCTGACACTGCATCCGCAGCTGGAAAAGCAGGAGAACGAGCGAGCAGTGAGAGCAACCGCGGCTCCTGGGGTTAAATAAATGATCCGAGGGTGAGAAAAAGGCATTGCTGGTTGTTTGCCGGCCTTGTGAGCCGTGCCAGCAGCCAGCACGAGAGCTGACAGCCATGCAGGGTGTTTCGTGGCCTGAGACACGTTCTCCAGAGGGTTATGGTGCTGCTTTTTGCTTTGCTGCTTTCTGCAGTCCTAAATAAAGCGCCCCAAAGTTCAGGTTTGTGCGGGGAAAGCCTTGGTGTCTCTCGTTAGAACCTGCTCTGTGTGAGCACAACCCCATCGTGCATCTTCACAGCGATGCTGTGTGGTTTTTTAACAACTCGTATTTGGTATAGGAATAAAAAATGCTTATTAGAGGATCTGAGGAGGCTTGTAGTGTGCTTTTTACATTGCCAGCACGTAGCACTTGGAGGTATTTTCATTTTTATCCCTAAAGGCTTGAAGGAATGCCCCGCATCGCCTGGTGGCATGATAAACCTGCTTACTCTGTTAAAGCAGACCACTTTCGACTTGCCCCTGGTCTCCCTGGCTATATCAAGGGCTAATTAACAACCAACAGGCGGATTAGTGCATCTCCTGCCCTGTTCCCTGCTCCGTTTGTCTCGGAAGAGGCTCTCCGTGTGGCTTGCCACGCGTTGTGCCCTCGCTGTCTGGATTGTTAAATTAGCTGCTAAGTAAGCCAGCTCTCTCCGTGCCCCAAGATCATCCTGCTGGGATGAAAATCTATTCAGGAGAAGCCAAATTAAGGCAGTGGTGTTGATTCCTGGTGATCCTAGCTCAGATCATGCACGAGAAGGGTGGCAGAGGGTGGCACAGTGCAAGTCTGCTCCCCCTGGAGAGGGTAAGAGGCTCTCAAGGACGGTTCCAGCTGTACCCAAAACACCACGGGTTGGCACACCACTGCTGCGGGACCTCTGGTGTGGGGTGGCGTACAGAACAAGGATCCCACCAACGAGTCTGCAACATTTTGCAGTGGCAGGGGGCTGGTGCACAGGGCGATGTTTTCAGGCTGTGCTCGGACACCCGGAGCCTGCAGCTGAGCCCTGGGCAGGGCAGGATGCGGGCGCTGTGTTCCCAAGGGCTGCCACAACCCCGCACGTGCTGGGCAGAGGAAGAGCAGCCAGGCAGGAGGAGAAGGGCTCCTTTGTGCTGCTCGGAGGCAGTTTTGGCCTCGTGCTCCCTGCAGCGAGCCCCGGGGGTCCTTTCCCACCGGTTTCCAGCGAGCCAGCTCAGCTGGGAGAGGCCGGGACAGATCCGAGCTCCATCTCTGCACGTGTGAAGCCCAGGGGTCACAGCGGGGCCACCCGGGAGCTAATTAAGAGTCAGGGCTAATGAGCTCAGGCAGAGCAGCGGGCTAATCCCAGCAGGCTGGCTCCGTTCAGCCGCATCTGCGGGGTGGATGCCGCAGCTCGGACACCTGCAGGAGTCTCTGCATCCTCTCCTGCACCCCACGAGCCTACCTGATGGAAAATGATGCTGGTAACAGCATCGTTAGCACTTCCACACCACGTGGAGCCCCTCTGCTTCTCGTACAGGTGCTGCTCCATCACACCGTGCCCTGAGCAGGGGCTCCTCGCTGTGCACGAAGCAGCAGGAGGAACAAAACGCACCCCACATTCCCCTCTGCTGCTGCTCGTCCACATAGCCCGGCAGCGGGGAGAACAAAGAGCATTTTAACAAGCTGCTCCCGGCCCTGCCAGCACGCCGTGTGTTTGCTCCCCGCACCCAGCAGCTCCTCTCCCATTCTCTTTAAAGTTTGTTTTCGTCACGGCGGAGCTGGGAACCGGAGAAGAGCTCCCGAGACGCCCGGTGCCGTCCCTGCGAGCCGGCCAGCGTGGCGCCGCGTTTGAAGCTGAGCTTATAAATATTAGCAAAGCACCTCCTTCCCCAGGAGCTTCAAACCCTCCGAGGGTTTGTAGGAAGAGATTTCTTTTCCCCTTCAACTTCACAGGGACTTTAGAAGAGCCCTTCAGCCAAGTGAGAAATGGGCTCTGCCTGCCAAACGCATGGCCCAGGGGCTCCCCAGACCCTTTTAAATACGTATTTGTTGTAAAAGAGGTATGAAATGTATCACTTCCGAACGTGTTTGCACGTTTATGGTGTAAAAGAGTTTAATTTTGTTGAAAGTGAAGTGCTGCAAAGCCTCGTGTGCCCTTTGGGATGCTGCCTGCTGATCCCGCTGCAGCTCCTGACTTAGAAGTTGAGCTGACCGCTTGGTGTGCCCCCTGTGAACCCCCTCTCATGCCCTCCTTCCCCACTCACATTTAAATCAGGAGAGTTTCTGCAGTTTTTCCTCTACCTCGACAGCCATCCCATTCAAAATACATCCCCACTGGTTTGTCTCGGACAGAGACCAAGGTTTTTACTGCTCCATTCTTTAAGCTCTTGGGACCACTTCTTCCTCTCCTTTTTAAAAAAACAACAAACTTTCACTGAAGCAAACATGAATTATTCCCCCTTCCTTTCCCTCGGTGCTCTTTGGGTTCCCCACTTCTTCCAAAATGCTCCTGAATGGTTCAGCGAGTCCACCAAGGTGAATTGCTCGGCCCCAGCTCCAAGCTGTGGGTCCCCTCGCCTCCTTGCTCACTCTGGGCACTCTGACAGGTCCTTCATTACTTCCTAATTAGCCTAATTTAATTCTTATAAAAGAATAATTTTTTAAAGGCACGCATTGGCGCAGCTCCTCGCAAATTACTGATTTCTTCTTCTTTTGTTGTTAATGGGTCTGCAACCTCATAATCCATCCGGTTCGGTTGGCCACCCTAACGATATCCCCTTCCCCTGCCCACCTCCCTCGTAGCTTCACGCCCCCTTTGAAGGTTTTCTCACCCGTGCCAAATTCTTATTTCCACTGGAAATCTTAGCGGGGCTCCCGGGAGGCCACTTGAAAGCCGTCCCCCACGCGCAAGGGATTTAACATCCCCCTTGGATGCTTGTCAGGCATTAACACGAGCTTTAAAGCACTAGCCAAGAGGGATATTTTAACAAAAAATAATGAATAAAGAACCCACATCCTCCTAAAAACATCAGGGAAGCAAGGGGGGTTGCCGTGTCCTCTAGGACAGGGTGGCCAACGCGCCGAATGCAGGAGGAGGAACCACCCCAAGGGGCTCGCAGCCTGCTTCCTCGGGTGGCATTTGGGGAAGGATTGGTAAAAATCATCGTTAGTGCAGCTAATCGGGTTGGGATTTAACTCCACACTCATCAGGCTTAAAGACTTAATGCAATAATGGG
Organism: Anas acuta; assembly: GCF_963932015.1. NCBI lineage: Eukaryota > Metazoa > Chordata > Aves > Anseriformes > Anatidae > Anas > Anas acuta. The sequence continues at coordinate 3,038,281 of NC_088983.1, read as the reverse complement.
ATGGCAGAGCCGTGCGGGGAGGGGATAATTGGGGCGGAGGCGCACGGGGCGTGATTTTGAGGCTGTGGCGGGCACGGGGCTGTGTGGGGACATGCGGCAGGGTGCCTGGGGGACGTGGTGCTTGCAGGGACGCTCCTGCACTAACTGCAAACCCCAAAAAAATGGGTGTGTGATGCCCTGGCAGCTTGGACTGCGGGGTGGTGGTCTTGTGTGCACCCACAGCGCCTTCATTTTGCGCGTGGAGCAGGTCCTTGGGACCATAACCTTTGCAGACGTGTTTTTCCACGCAGTGCGGAGGAAAATAGGGTTTATCCGTTAGGATTTACCCTGCCGTTGGCAGGAATTCCTTTAATTTCTTTGCGTAAGAAGACGAAGCAGCAGTTGGTGCTGTTCCCACCTCGCCGGACCCAACGCTGCCCCGACCAGGAGCGTTTCGGAGCTCCTCCACCTTCTCCAGCAGCCCTCGTTTGTCCTCTGGAAGTCAGAGCAGCTCACAGCACCCCCCCAAGGGAGCAAGGTCAGTCCCCCAGTGCCACCAGCAGCTCCATCCCATCCCACACCCATCCTCCAGCCCTTCCTGGGAGGCTTTTTGGGAGCCAAGAGAAAAATGCCACGAGGAGACGAGAGCTGGGCAGGGATCGGCTGCTGCAGGGGCGAGCTGACGAGCAGGCTCCTCAGGAAACGCAGCCTCTGGCTTTATTAACTGCCTGCCCTCTAATTAAGGCTGTGCACTGGGTTTATTGCTCCTCACAACAATAATAACGTTATTTCGGTGATTGCCTGGGATGTGCTTGATGAGACGCTTCCTCCTGACCTGCAGAGCCCTCCCCCAGGGGCTGAGCCCTGCTTTTCGGATCCTAGGCTTCAATGTTACTACTCAATATTTCCTGTGTGCTGCCTGCCCCAAAAAATGTGCCCCAGAAAGGTGGATAACTGACAATAAACCATCTTTTTTTCCCTCCTGGATGCTCACGGAGGGCTGGTTTTGCACCAGGAGGGCTCCAAAGGGAAGCAGCGCCCAGCAGCAGCTCTGAGCAAGGCGCACGGCGCTTTCTGGAGCACCATGAAGCCAATTCCTGCACTTTCCCTTCAGCAGAATTGTGGTTTTTTGTTTATTTTTGTGTTTGTTTTTTTCCTAGCAGTCTGTCTGCAGCTCGTCCTGCTCTTTATCACCCTTAGGAGAAGGAAATCTCAACGAGGCCCCAATCTGCCCGTTCCCCATGCAGCCAGCTGGCACTAGGGGTTGCCAGCTATACTCTTAGACCCTTCCTTGACTGATTTCAGCCCTTTTGCCACAAAATCAGCTGTGAGCACCTCCACATGGTCCTGGAGCTGCTGAGCTGTGCCTGGAAGGGAAGGGAAGAAGCCTGGAGAAATCCCCGACCAGCCGCGGGTTGTCCTCAGCCTCTCGCCAGCCTCATCCATCTCCGGGAGCGCACCGACGCCGACGGGGAGCAAATGAGCCCTGCGCTCCCAGGGATGCTTGGAAAAGCCACCAGCAGCACGGCAGCAGCTATAAATCATTGATAAATCAGCGATAAATCAGCAATAAATCAGCGATAAATCATCAGCGAGCTCCCAGCCATCAGCAGGGCTGTGCTCCTCCAGCCGGCACGAAGGGGAGCCTCGTCTCCCCTGCCACCCGCCCCTCTCTGCAGCCCCCCCCGTGCCTTATTTTCATTATTAATATCATAACATTAATAATATTTTATTTTTTACATCTTATATTTTTTCATTATCAACATATAATGATATATATTACGCGTTGCCTTGGTTTCAGTTAGGATATATTCAGTTAGGATAGATTCTAATCGATTTTTTACGTTATAAATGCTCTTTATATATCCTAATTGATAATATCAATATTTTTTATTGTGTCCTGGCCGTCCTGCAAGCTGGGAAGCATTGGCTTGGACTGAGCAGGTGGCTTCCCAAACACCAGAAAAATCCTTTTTGGAGGGGAACCTGGGGCTCACCCTGCTGGTCCAGACGGGCTGACGGATGTCTCAGCATCCCTCACCCTACATTTTTTGGAAAAGGCAGAGCTCCGCGTGCGCTCCCCGGAGCAGGGAACCCCTGGGGCTACTTCCAAAGGCTCGCAGCAAGGTCCCGGTGCTCGGGAAGAATATCTCCTTGTCTTCTTTTCCAGGCTGCAGCCTTTCAGTCGCTTCTGCCTGCTGAGGAAGGACACTGCTCCAGTGTGTGCCCGAACAAAGCCAGCGGCCGGGGCCATCTGTGCGCACAATTCCTGCTCTGCGCCCTGCTCTGCTGTGTTTTTTTTTACCAACACTATCAAAAACTCGGTGGTTTTAACCAATTCTCACCAGGTGGCCGGCAGCAGCCTGGGTCCACGCAGCCTGGGTCCTGCTCTTTGTGGGCATCGGGAGCCCTCAGCCTTTTTTTTTTGCCCTCCCACTTTCTTTTAATGAAAAAGCCATAATGAAAAAGCAGCTAAAAGGTAAAAAAAAAGCTAAAAGCTACAGAAAAAGCAGCTAAAAAGCAGTCGAGGAGCTCTCAGTGAAGCTGAGCAGCCTCTTCCATGGTCTCAAGCAGAAAGACTGAGTGCCTGCCCCCCCCTAGCAGGACCCTGCAGGGTTTTGGGTTCATTCCAGCGGCTGTAGCGGCATCTCCGCCTCTTCCCGAGATGCGGGGGGCCCTGTGCAAGGCCTGGAATTAATTCCTGTGTCAACTGCCCCGGAGATAATCAGCTTAGCACATCCCCAGACCCTGCCTCGCACGTGCAGAGCAGCATCTGCTCGGCAGCAGGAGCAGCCCCCGCGGGCTCTGTGAGCATTTCGCCTTCTGCGGGGTGCAGCAGGGAGAAAACCCCGATTTTGGGGGCACCAGGCCGGCTTTCAGGCCGGCTTTTCCTCTCCACAGAATAAGACAGAATAACAGAATAACAGCAGGAGTGTTTTTTTTCTGTGTCCCACGGCTGTGAATCAGGGGCTGCCTGGCAGGATGAGGCTGTGAGGCTGAGAGCTCGCCCCGCCAGGGAGCCGTGCGCCCAAGGGGCATTTTGGGGATGCAGCAAGAGCTCTTCCAGGAGACCTGTGCCTCCCCGAAACACAGCTCAGCCCCTTGTGGACAGGGCTGAGCTCTGTTTTTGAGGTCATTTCGCTCTGGTGACCTACCCGTGGGCATCGCAGAGCTCTCATTAAATTTTAAGGGCGCATTTAAAGCGTTGGCCCATTAGGAAAGCCTCGAAGAGTTATGCTGAGATAAAGATCTTTTCTTTTTTTTTTCCAAAAACGCATGTTGATTTTAAAAAACAGCTTTCGGAAGGCTTTGTGGAAGGAAAAAGGAAAGAAAAACCACCGTGCTGCAGTTTTAATGAGGAGCTTGTAAACCTCACGAGCTCAGCCCCCAGCAAAGCTCCGTGCCGGGCTGTTCCCTGATCCTGCCAGGGCTGGAGCTGTGCATGGGGGGAGATGGGTGCTCAGGCCAGGAGCCAAGGGGTTTTTTGGGGTGTTTTTGGGGAGGTTTTGTCGGGGAGGGGACGGATCTCGCAGGGGACAGCTTGGGGCGAGGAGCCCGGCAGGCTGCTGAGCTGACTGAGCAATCCCATTTTTATTAGAGATGCATTCACTGATTATCTCCGCGTCCTAATGACCGGGGCACGATAAATCACCAAGGAAATGCCGAAATCACCGGGGTTTTATTAACATCTCCGGGGGAGGCAGTGCCGCAAGGTCGTTTTCTGCTCTCTGCTCTCTCTGACAGCCAGGCAGCCACCCCACCTCCTCCCCCTGCCCCTGCCACATCCCCAGGAGCATGGCGTGACCACGGAGGGTTAGGTTTTGGAGACGTGGGGCCATCTCCACCCTAAAACCCGCATGCTGTTTGCAGCCCCCCAAAAGGCGAGATGTCTCCGAGAGGTAACTTACCACGGGGAATTTGCCCAGCTCCTGGAATAAGGCAGCCAGGGAGGCACACTGGGTCTGCGCATCCCAAATCCAGGGCAGCTGAGCTGATGGCTAACCCTCTTTTTTCCCTTCCCACCCCCAGGGCAGCAGGGGCAGGAGGACGCCTCTGTGGGGCTGCTGAAGGCTGCGCGCCCCCGGGAAGGCGGCGCAGGGACCGCGCTCCATGCCCAGCCCCAAATGCGCACACGTCAGCTCCTCCGGCACGAGGACGAGGTCAGGACGTGGAAATAACCCTACTCTTTCTTCCCCCTGCAGAGCCAGCTCTCCCAGGCCCTCAACGGGCTGTCGGACAGAGCCAAGGAGGCGAAAGAATTCCTGGTCCAGCTCCGCAACATGGTGCAGCAGATCCAGGTAGCGCGGCTCCCGGGGGAGGAGCAGCCTTTCTGGGGATCCTCTGCCCCGTCTCCCCGCTTGGTTTGTAGGGAATCCGCTCCCAAAGGGGTCCGCAATCAGCACCTGCCTCTTTTCATAGCATCCCCGTGCAGTTTTCCCAAAAACTGCTCCTCCCAAAGCCACCCAGCTGGCGTTCTGGCTGTTCCCCCCTCCATGACCCCATACCCAAACCCGAGGCCGTGGTAGGATGAACCAAACCCATTCCTCACCTGCCCCTACTCCATTTGCCATGAGGCAGGTTTGGGAGCACCCCATACTCAAACACTACAGATTGGGGTGTTGCAGAGCCGTGGCTGTGCATACAAAACCGGCCCTTGTAGGGCCATAAATCAATCCTGCTCCCCAACCAGCGCGGAGAGGCGCCCCGGGCTGTGACGCTTTGCTCTGAACCCCCAGGAGAACAGCGTGGAGTTCGAGGCCTGCCTGGTGGCCCAGTGCGATGCCCTCATCGATGCCCTCAACAGGAGGAAAGCCCAGCTGCTGTCCCGGGTCAACAAGGAGCACGAGCACAAGCTGAAGGTGAGCCCTGCAGCGCTGCCGGCACCACCACGGCGCTGGTTTTGGGGTGAAACGCTGCTTTCAGCACAAGCTGCCATCCCGGGGCACTCGGGGTCACGAGGTAGCAGTTCTGTCACCGGGCAGGAGCAGGAATCTCTCCATTTTCTGTTCTGCCCAACGAGACCTCGTGGTGCTTTAACCCAGAGGTGAATTCTTGGCACGGGGCGGGGAGCCGAGATGATCCTGCTGAACCCCCGTGGATCCCGTATAGGTCCAGCTGGACCTACAGGGTGACAGCAGCTTTGTGGGGCCGAGCCCTGCCTCGGTGCTCCTTCTCTGGCACCGAAGCACAGCCCAAGCAGGCAGTGCCACGCCGACAGCCCATCCTGTGGGTGCAGGACCAGCTCTCTTTCTCTTTTCCCCTTTGGGGCAGTTAATTACCCTCTCACGCAGCCAGGCAGTGGCTTCAGCAGTTAGGCTGAGGCTCACAGCCTCTGCACACCCTTTCCTTCTGGTTTGGGGACAGGGACAGAGGGAATCTTGCCTGCTTTCAAGGCAAGAGTGGCCATCACGGCACAGGGACAAGGGGCACAAAGGGACAGGGCCTGCCAGCTGGCACCGGGCCACCGGCGCCTGGCACCGCCGAGCCCAAGCTCCCTGCCCCATGGAGCACCCGGAGCTGGGGTCAGCTGGGCTTTAGGGCTGACCTACTTCAGCTTGACACACATCTCGTGCGGCAGGCACCCATCCAGGGCTGCCCGTGGGCCGGCACTAATTGCTGCAGAGGGAGGAAATGAAGTGGGGAGGGACAAAGCGCTGCCATTCCCAAACCCCTCTGCCTTTCCCAAACCTCCCCCCAAGCTCGGATTCAGACAAAGAGCCAGACTTTAACAAACAGCATCCAAAGGAGCAGCGTGGCCAGGTTTTAAATCCCTTATCTGTTCTGCTCTGGTTTCCAAAGGACTTCCCCAAGCTCCCCAAGGGAAGCCACCCTACAGCGCGGGCTGGATCAAGCAGGGGCCATACAAGGTCCCTGCAGGGTTGTCCCAGGACGAAATTCCAAGGGTTCTGTCAAAGCCACTGAGCTCCTGGACATAGCACTGCACACGTCTGTGTCTTCAGGGCTGAACCACTGGTCCGTGACCCTTCCTTCTTATGGGATTACGCTCCCCAGCAGGGCTCATCCCGCACACCGGAGCCAGGGTTCACGCGAGGCCGGGTGCCTTGAAACCCAGCCAAGCGCTGAGAAAGGAGGAAGGTGAGGAAGACGTTTAGGTAGGGACGAGCACAGGTGTTACTGCCTTCCAGGAGCTGTGCTCGAATGTAAATTACAGCTCAGATCATCTTGCAGGAAAAGAAAAGCTCTTGAAATAAACGTCCTATTTTAAGGCAGCAGCGAGGTGCTGGGAGCGCGCAGCGAACGCCCCTTTTGTAGGCTGTAATTAGGAACCAGCTGCTGCCTGCTGCCTCCTTTGACATGCAAAGGGGAAAAAAAGACATAAAAATGACCAGAAATGGGATCAAATCCCCTCGTGGGCTGATATCCCCAAGCTCACTGCCCTGCCAGCCTTTTCCCAGAGGATGCCACCACTCGGCTACCCCTGGGTTCCTGCAGAGCTCTGCAAACGGCCAACTTCCCTGCACAGCCCAGGGCAGGCTGGTTTTCCTGGCGATCTGGTGGATACCCCAACCCTTTTGGGTTCTCCTGAAGCTGCCCAGCCTCTGCCTTTATCCCCATGCACAAGTCAAAGCCCTGAGGACCTTCCCGATTTTGCTTTATCCCCGTGCACAACTCAAAGGCTTTGAGTTTTCCCTAGGAAAATGGATCAAATTGATACAAGGGGCTGCTGCGAGGCTTTGCACTCCCCCTGCACCTTCTGGATCCTGCCCCAAAGGACTGGGACGGGAGGTTTGGGGGCTTGCCCACACTTCTGGAAAAAGGCACAGCGGAGCCAAAGAGGGAGTGAAGGAGTCTGGCTCTCCAGGAGCATCTGATGCCAGCAGAGCCATTCCGGTGCATTCGAGTGGTAAAAACTGGCACCGAGTGAGCTCTTCCCTCTGATGGAAGCATTCGAGGCCAAACCCAGCGTGTGCTTCTCTCCTGCATGGGCTCTGAGCTCTCCAGCATCTCTGCATGGCTCCAGAGGACAAGATGGGAGCTCCCCCTGCTGCCTCGCCAGCCTGGCGTGCTGGTGGCTGCTTCTCCTGCTGCTTCTGCTTCTCCTGCTGCTGTTACTGCTGCTGTTACTGCTCCTGCTGCTGCTTCTGCTCCTGCTGCTCCTGCAGCCCCCTCCCCAAAGCAGCAAGGGACATCCTTGCAAACAGCAACCCCCTAAAAACCAGGAGCCAGCCAGGAGCATCTTTCATAGCATCTCCCAGAAACGTCGTCCCAAGCTGCAGGGCTTACGGTTCTCTTCTTCCTGCTAGGTGATGAAGCGGAGGTGATTACGTTCTAATTAAGCCACGCACGCTCTGATTGATTGCCCTGCAGGAGTCCTTGCCCCCGTGGAAGCCCAGGCTGGTTTGCCGCAGGGGGCTGGGACGTGCCTCCATGCAGCTCTGCGTCCCTCCTGGCTGGGCAGGGGGGGTGCCTGCAGCCCAGGGGTTGTTTTAACACGGGATTCACAGGCTGCCGTGATGGAGACGTGGCTGTGCTTTCCCAAATTTTAATGTAGTGCAGCCTTTTCCATCAGCTGGGGGTGGGAAGCTCGCCTGTACTGCCCCTAACAGCACGCCGAGAACTTTACGCAGCCCTAAAGCTCTTCCAGAAAAGAAAGAGCTGTCCCTCTGAGCCCATCTCCAGGCTCTGCTGCAGCCTGGGGAATAAAAAAAAAAGGTAATTCTGCATGGTCCATCTCAGCTGATGCAGGGTGAGCACCTCAAACACACGAATCTCCCCCTCAGCACTGCAGCTGGGGCAGGTTCATCCCTCTCGGGAACACCAAAACCAGGCTTGCTCCTCACCCACCACCCAGCAACTCTGCTCAGGGGCATCCCCACGAGGCTGCAGCTTTTTTTTTTCCTTTCTTTTTGGGTTCCCAGCCTTGCGGCTGGGCCATCGTGGCTCTCCTTGTCGCCGCAGGTGGTGCGGGACCAGATTTCCCACTGCACGGTGAAGCTGCGCCAGACGACGGGGCTGATGGAGTACTGCCTGGAGGTCATCAAGGAGAACGACCCCAGCGGCTTCCTGCAGGTCTGGATGGGATCAGGAGCTCTGGGGTGATATGGCAGGCAGGGGGGGGCACAGCGAGGACGCGATCCCCATTTTTCCAGCCCTAAAATCAAGGGCTGGGAGCAGCGGAACAGAAGCAGAAGCAGGACGGGGTCTGTTGGCTCTGAGCACGGAAAGGAGGGGTTGTAGGATGTGTTCGGGGCTCTCTGGAGCAGAGAAATGAGGGGAAGGAGTGAGGGGGAGAAATTGGGGAGCAGGATTAGGGCAGGGCGGGTCCCCAGCACGCGGCCCCTCGGTGCCTGAGGCCGCTCCTCGCCGCCAGATCTCGGACGCGCTCATCAGGAGGGTGCACCTCACCGAGGACCAGTGGGGAAAGGGGACGCTGACGCCCCGGATGACCACGGATTTCGACCTGAACCTCGACAACGCCCCCCTGCTGCAGTCCATCCACCAGCTGGACTTCGTGCAGATGAAAGGTAAGAGTGTGCCCGGCGCCCCTGCTCGCCCCCGGCACCGCTGAGGAGAGGTTCTGCCCGGGGAGGATGGAAATCAGCCTGGCTTTTCTCACCTTCTCCTGGCCTCCACATCAACCTCGTCGTTGTTTCTCGGTGGTGAAGCGCAGAGCCACAGCTTGCCCTTCCCTGCAATCCCCATGGTTGCTTTTGGGGCTGGTTTTGGGGCTGCTTTTGGGGGCAGTGCTGTGCCGTGCGTCCTCCGTACCGCAGGAAACACCAGCAGCTAGGGGCAGGGGGTGAGACCATCAGTGGTGAGACCCTTGCCTCTCACAGGTGAAGAAAAGGCTTTTAGGAGCCACATTAAGACATTTTTTATCCATCTGTGTGGCCCTGACAGCAGTGGCATCAGTTTCCTGGTCCCCAGCGTCAAGGTTACCAGGAGGGGGGTCTTTGGCCCAGCTCCACAAAGAGAAACACGAGAAATTCCACTTTTACGCAGGAAGGTTTTGTGTTTTTTTCATTTTTTTTATTTTATTTTATTTTTTTTCACTGTGAAAGTGGCCAAGCATAGGAGCAGGTAGCACAGGGAGGTTCATCTTTTCCTCCCCGAGCATCCCCTGGCTTCTCCACATCATCTCAGGGCTCCCCATGTCCTGTGATGTGCCCAGCAGCAGGAGCTGTGCACGGGCAGAGCTGGCAGGGGACGGCAGCCCCGAGTCCCCCAGGGGTGGGTGCTGTGCTGGGGACAGCGTGGGAGGACCCCGAATCTTTTTGGGCAGCCTGAGGGCCATTGTTCCCTTGCTGAGAGGCACCCCCACGTCTCTTCTTTGCTGTATCTGGGTGGAAAACCAGCAGCATTTCGTGCTGGGCTGCGGGCAAGGCCAGGCACCCCGCTGAGCATTTTTGGGAGCCTCCCTGCTTCGGGGCATGAGTCGGGGCAGTGGCACACCCTGTCGTGTCACCACGCTTCTCCAAAAACCCATCAGAAAGAAAGAAAGCAGAGAAACCCCAGGGAAATCCCAGCTTTGCCAAGCTGCAGGGTGGCAAAATTTGGAGGAGCTCACCTAGAAGAAGAGCTCTTGCTGCTTCTCACCCCCAAATCTGCATTTCCACCCCCTGAGCAGTGCTGGCTGAGCCCCGAAACCCTAAATCCACCCTCGGTGCTCCCTCCCTGGGCGGTGCTAGCAGCCAGGGTCCCTCTAACTTGCCTTTAGTTTCCTCTCCAGTGCCGGCCCCGCCGATCCTGCAGCTGGAGGAGTGCTGCACCCACAACAACAGCGCCACGCTGTCCTGGAAGCAGCCCCCCTTGTCCACGGTGCAGGTGGAGGGCTACATCCTGGAGCTCGATGATGGCAACGGCGGCCAGTTCAGGGTAGGTGCTTCCCCAGACTTTTTTTCCAGTCCTCTCCCGCCTTGGAGACGGGAGATTTGGCTTGCCGGGACGCCCAGGTGCGGTGCAGACGAGCCGTGGGCATTTTTTGGGGAGGTTTGAAGGTAGAAATACCTTCCCGGTGAGCAATGTGACTTGCAGATGCAGAGGATCCGTGTGAAGCTGCCTCTGCAGGTTGCTAAATATTCCGTGCTAATTGCCCCGAAAGCCTCGGGGTTTCGCCAGCTGCCAGAAAGCAGAGGTGCTTGAGGCCTGAGGGCTTTCGAATTGCTGTCATTACACAATTAAAATCAGATTTCTCTCCGATCCGACACGCTGATGGTTATCCCGGCGTGCTCGCAGCCACCGGGAGCGGGCGCAGCGAGCAGCCCCTCGCCTTCTCCGCGCACATCCAGGCGAAACTGAGCTAGGCAGGAGCTGGAGCAGGGCGAGGATGGAAAAAAAAAAAACAGGTGAGATCCGCAGAGGGAAGGGCACAGGAGGCCAATTTAGCAGGCTCTGGGGACATCCTGGGAGGACAGGGACGGGGTACAAGCACTGGCTGCCCCTCCTAGGAGCATCACAGCACCGTGCTGGCAGCACAGCGGGGCAGCAAAGCTTCCCCACGGGGGTGAAAACCCCACGCAGAGCCACGGAGGGCAGCAAACCTCCGGGCTTTCTTGTGGGATCCGCTCATTGCGAGGGAAAGTTTGGTGAGCCGCACGTTTCGGTAGCCTGTGGATGTGTTTGCTCGCCCGCTCTGCGCCCACAGCCTCGCTCCTTTGGCAGCAGGAGCGGGAGGTGCTGGTGAATCAGCAGCGCTGTGCTGAACTCGCCTCGGTTTTCTTTCAAGGAACGCTTTGATCCTGCCACCCAGGAGCACGCAGAGTTGCTTTCTGCGAGGAGATTTCCCTCTCCGTGCCGCCTGCATTAATCCCTCTCTCTGGCACAGTTCCTCTCTGCTTTCTGAACACAACCAGCAGCTCCTATCCCTGCAAAAACTGCTTTTAGGGCAGGATATAAGTCTTATAACTCTTATAACTTCCTTTTTGGTCGAGGAAGGAACCCTTGGGGCGCTTTTCTCTCCTTTAGATGTTGCCCCAGGCGGTGGCGCGGGGCTGTGGGCACTGACGCTGTGCTTGCTTGGCAGGAGGTGTACGTGGGGAAGGAGACCATGTGCACAGTGGACGGGCTTCACTTCAACAGCACCTACAGCGCCCGCGTGAAGGCCTTCAACAAAACCGGCGTCAGCCCCTACAGCAAGACCCTGGTGCTGCAGACGTCCGAGGGTAAGGCGCAGGGGGCACGGCCAGCACCGCCGGGCTCAGGGATCCCCCGAGCGCTGCTGGCAAGGGGAAAAAGGAAGGGCTGTGTCAGGAGGCTCGGGAAGATCCGAGTTTCTCTCCCTTTCCGTGCCAAAAGTTGGTTTGTTTTTTTTTGGAGAGGGTCGGTGTGGGTGCAGGGGGAGATATCCCGGGGAGAAATGGTGTCAGGGTTTGTGTTACGCCCCGGGGAAGCTCCAATGTCTTCACTGATGTTGTTTTAAAGAAAATCAGATGCTCAGCACCACTCTCAAGGCATCGTGCGTGGCTGCACAGCGTCACCACAGCGTCCCCTCAAAGCCTGGCGGCGCCCAGCAGGGAGCAGAGCCACCACGGAGCCACCCGGGTGTCCTCGCAGACCCCCAGGACGGACAGACAGGGACAGACAGCCACCCTGGCACCGTCTGCGGGGCTGATCCCCTCGCTGGCAGGCACCCAAAATAGGAACAGCCCTCTCGGAGGCCGTGGAGGAGTCTCCCTGCTGGACTCTAAGTGCATTTGTCACAGCAGGCATTTAATCCGGGGCGGAAAATTGGCTTGGTGCTGACGTGCGGGCTGGAAGGGGGGGCTCTGAGCTGCAAGAGGAGGTCAGGAGAGGGGGTGCTGCGGCCGTGGAGGAAGGGAGCAGCCCCACATCCATGCAGGGAGCCACCCTTGGGAGCTCTCCACGCTCGGAGGAGCCCCTTTGCCATATTTCCCAGGATAAATGCCCAGGGGTGCATTTATCCTGGGAAATTGCCCTGGAGAGCCAAAAATTGGAGAACCCGGAGCCAGCCCTGCTGTGGGGTGGCTGGAAGCACTCCTGAAGGTCAGCAGAGCTCACCCCGAGCCTTGCAGGAGCCAGCAGGGCTTGGGTTCCTCCTCGGCTCCGTGGCTTTTAAGCTGCCCAGCTCCAAAACGTGAAGGAGCCTGGAAGGAACGGGCTGCTCGTGGGGCTGCTTCCTAGGTGAGTGGCAGCACACTGAGCTCTCCTGACAAAAATCGCTCCCGTTCAGCCTCGGGGGAAGGTTTGCTGCATCCAGCATCCAGGCAGGCTTCGCACTTGTCCTCGGACAAAAGAAAAAGGAAGAAAAAGTCAAAAGGGCTCTCAGGGAGATCAATGCCAGCCCTCTGCAGCTTCCAGATTTTGGGGCATGAAGCTGCCGTGCACGTCACGGCCCCTCTCAGGCTTTGATCCCCAGCAGGTTTGAGCATCATCTGGACAGGGCGAGCAGCACAAGGGGAACGCTGCCAGGAAATATAGGGACATAAGATGTTGGTTTGGGAGAGCCACGAGCCATCTGAGGGCACCTAACCTGGAGCTCCATCTCTTTTGGGAAAAAAAAAGGAAGGTTTTGCAGTGATGCACCCACCCAGATTTCTGAATTTCGATGCTCTTTGCTCCCGCAGCCTCCTCCAGAAATTACAGCCCACCATGCAAAAAAAAAAAAGCTTCTTTTATCTGTTTTAGCATGATTTCCAGCTTTTTCGGGGTTCACAGCCTTTGGGCCAGGCGGGTGCTTGGTGGCGCGCAGGGCGTTAGAGCCTCATGCCTCTGCAGCCTCCCCAGCGTCCTAGAAAGGGACGCACGTAGCGTCTAGGACACGAAAAGGTACAAAATTTATTAAAAATAAATTTATTTTTAATAATTGAGCTGTGGGGGGGGGAACTTGTGAGCTCTTCTAGGTGCGTTCTGGTGACGAGGCGCAGGGCTGGTTTAAAAGAAAAACCTCCTGAGCGTCGGGAGGACGAGGAACATTTTGGAAGCCAACCACACGTTTATTTGCGATGTTACCCAAGGCAAAGCTCCCCCGGAGGGTGCCGCCGGGCTGCTCAGCCCCACGGCCCCCTGCTGCACCCCCCCTGTGCCCGCACGGCCGCGGGTCCGGCGGGCGGTGGCGCGGCGCGGTCGGGCAGAGCCCCACGTCTGACCCCTGGTTTGCATTGATCTCACGTTTAGAAACGCAGCCAGAAGAGCAGACCCTCCCTTTTCCAGTGCCTTTGGAAAGATTGCAGCTTCGTAGAATGAGTCCTTTCTCCTCCACCCTTAATCTACAACCCAGCTTTCCGGGGAGATCCTACTTTGAGCTAAGATCTTCGGCCCACCAGCTGAGCTTGCATTCTTCTTTACAGTCCCTGAATTCAGCCGGTGAGCCGGGTGCCTCTGGCATTTCCTCTTGGTCTGTGCTTCTGGCCGTCTCCAAACCGTTTGTTTCGTTCTGTTCTGTTCGTTTTTCTCCCCACGACACGCGGCTGGATGGCAGGGGCTGCCCCCGAGGCGGAGGGGATTTCGGTGCTGCGGTTTTTGGGGACGTGCCCGGCTGTGCCTGCAGCACCACCGGGTCCATCCATGGGGTGCTGGAGCAGCAGAGCCACCCCTGATGTGGGTGCTGCTCGTGGCCAGGCTCCGAGCACGTTCCTCCTCTCCAATCTCCTGTCGGTCAGGGGAACAGAGCCCCCCCCGGGGACATTTCCCTGGTTTCCTTCCCCTCCCCAGGCAAAGCACGGTCGGGTAGGACCCTCCACAGCCCGGCTCCTAACGAGGTGGGCGCTCCAACAGCTCCTCTGGGAGCTGCAAAGCCAGGCGTGAGCATACCCGAGGCTCCTGCCCTGCAGAGGTACCCACGCTGACAGTGCCTCACCCTGCTGGCAGCACCCATGGGTGCTTGGCTGGGTCCCCGCACCCGGTGTCCGTGGGCCGGCGAAGGAGCAGCAGGCGCGGTGCGTCTCCGAGCTGTTTTCTAACCTCTCCTTGCACGTCCCATGTTGTTAAAAGATCCTGGGCCCCGATTCTTCCACCCCTGCACCGATTTACACCGCTCAGTGGGCTCCAAGAGGAGGAATTCCTCTGCTGGAAGCCCCGGAGGAATGGGGGCCCCCGATCCGCTCCGTTTCCATCCCATCGCCTGCAGCATGAGCGTTGCTGACATAACCGGGAGCCCCGCGGCTTTGTTATTCCCTCTGTGCTTTTCATGTTTTTCCTCCTCACCCCGCTGTGCGCTCATGGCTTCGACTCTCGTTTCGTTTCGGGCTTTTTCTGCCTTCGTGCCCAGATGTCCCGCAGAGTCGGTGTCTCCGCAGCCACGGGCCGGGTGGCGGGGCCAAACGGGGTGGTGGCAGGGGGCTGAGGCTCAAAAACTGCCCCAGGGACCCCAGGCTGGCAGCCCCCAACCTCACAGGTCACGTCCGTGACCCCTGGCCCTGCTCTTTGGCTTTTAAGGAGCCCGGCCCCCCGCGGCTGGCCGGATCCTCGGGCGGTTCTCAGGTGTTGTGTCGTGGCTGTGATGTGTGAAATGCAGTATCTCTTTGTAGGATGCAATTTTGAGACCCAAGGAACGCCTTACTCTCAATTAGGCAAGTATATTTGTTAACAATTAACCGGCACCTCCTCCGTCTTGCTCATCCATCCTTATTTTTTTTTTTTTTTCGTTCTCTTTAAGTTTAATTTGGCGAGCGAGCAGCGCTTCTTGTGCGCACCCTCCCAGATGTCCCGGTGGTAGGCAAATTGAAAGAACCATCATTGCCGTGTGCTGCAGGGGCGTTTAATTTCCTCCCCACCCTGGTTTTAAAGAGAAGCCCTGTGGTTAAAATCTGAGCCTTCTGCTCAAAGCAGTGTGCCCCCATCGGGGCGCCGGTGGGCGATGTCCGACGCAGAGCGCCTTCCCCAGGAGTGGCGCTCAGCAGCCCCCAAATTCGGGCCCAATCCTTCCTCTTTTGGGGAAAAAGGTGTCCCCTGAAGGGCACAGCACGTCCCTCACACACCGTGCCTGCCAGCAGCACTGCTCCATCCTCGCCTCACCTCCCCCCTGTCACTGCGTGCACAGCCCTGAAAGCTCCGTGCGCTCGCCGGAGAGGCGGGCGAGCAGAAATTATTTCTGATCCCTTTTTTTTTTAATTATTTTTTTGTTTTTTGGACTGAATGCCAACTTCACGTGCTGTTTTCTTTCCCCGCATGCCTCTCCCCGGGGGATGACCACAGTTGACATTAAAAAAATGGTGGCAGGTACGGACTCGCTCCTGTCGCGCCGCGCGAGCCCGCGTGTGCATGCGAGCCGTCCCGTGCGCACCGTTCCAATAAAGCGCTCAACCAAACCTCACCCGAGTGTCTCCTTCTTCAAGCCGTGTTTACTTCTGCAGGCGTGAGAGTGGCTTTGTGGATGTGTCAGTTCACGTCTCGCTGACCGCCGGAGGAAAAAAGCCACCGGTGAAACTGGTGGCTCTGTGCAACCACCCCCCCGTTGTCTTGTCCAGAGCGTCACCCCCGTACCTGTCCGGTGGCCGGAGAGCGAGTCCCGTGCCTTTATCCCCTTCGTGGAGGTCCTCAGGCCTTGTCCGTGGGCTTTCTCCTGTCTTACGTGTGGCCGGCTGCTGGGCAGGGCTGTTCCTGGGTGTGAATGCCGGCCGCTGGATGCGCTTTGGGTTCCCGGAGCTGTTGGAGCCGGACAGCGCCGGGGACAAGGATCCTGCGGGCTCCCGAGCTGCCAAGGGGCCAGGCAGGGGAGCAGCAGATCCAAATCTCAGCTCGGAGCCCCAAACCTAAATCCAGGAGCCCCGCGGCCGTGCCCTGGAGCTCGGTGTCGCCCTGCATGGAGCATGCGCTGCTTCTCGTCCCGTCCTCTCCGTGCGGCTCGGCGCCGTGCCCGTCCCCCCTCCCTGACCCCTCTGCCTTTCATCTCTTCCAGTAGCTTGGTTCTCCTTCGACCCTTCGTCCGCCCACGCCGACATCATCTTCTCCAACGACAACCTGACCGTCACCTGCAACAGCTACGACGACAGGGTGGTGCTGGGCAAGACGGGCTTCTCCAAAGGGCTCCACTACTGGGAGCTCTCCATCGACCGCTACGACAACCACCCCGACCCGGCTTTCGGCGTGGCACGCGTCGACGTGCTGAAGGATGCCATGCTGGGCAAGGACGACAAGGCCTGGGCCATGTACGTGGACAACAACCGCAGCTGGTTCATGCACAACAACTCGCACACCAACAGGTAGGGGCCCCGCAGCTCTGTCCTGCCCTGGCACGAGGGGTCGGGGAGGCTATAGGGACCCGCAGGGATTGGGGTTTCGCTCCTCGTCGCCCTTTGTGGGAGCAGTGTGGCTTTGCCCAAAGTTAAGGACAGCTCCTGCTGCTCTGGTTCGTTGCTGTGGTTGTTTTTTGCTTATTTCTGTGGCTTGGTTGCATGCTGGCTCTTCCCCCGAGCATGCACTGCACCCCTTGCGCGTAGCACACCCCATCTGCTAACTTCCAAAGCCTTGTAATTCCTGCAGCGAGAAAATCCCATCTGCTTTCATCCCTGTGCCACAGCTATGGCATGATTTCCCCGTGGGCTGGTGGAGCTTGGGATTATAAAGCTTGTGGTCACTTGGGCAGAGCCTGGCATCCCCTTCTCGAAGGCTCGAGGGCGATTCTCTGCTGGGTCAGCGGGGTTTGAAGCAGGACCCGCACTTCTGCCCAGCAGCTTTCCCCTCCTGGTGTCCTCCTGGGGACATGGGGACAGGCGGTGGTGCAGGGGGTGATGGGCACAGGTCAGTGGCAAGGTGTGAAGCCCTTTTTTTGGGGCTGTAGGGTCAGGGGGATGCTTTGGGGGATGCCAGAGGGCAGGGGCTGAGCTCGTTCCTCTCGGGAGCGCAGCCACGCAGCCCTGGGGAGGTGACCTGGAGGGGACCAAAACCCAAACCCTGTGTTGGGGGCACGAAGGACACAAAACCAGCGTGGCTGTCACCGTCTCTCTGCTCCCACAGAACCGAGGGCGGCATAACGAAAGGCGCCACGGTGGGCGTGCTGCTGGATTTGACCAGGAGGACCCTGACCTTCTCCATCAACGAGGACCAGCAAGGGCCCGTGGCCTTCGAGAACCTGGAGGGCCTCTTCTTCCCCGCCGTCAGCCTCAACAGGAACGTGCAGGTGGGTGCCGGGGCCGTGCCCCCCCCGGAGCTGCTGCCTCCAGCTCCCTGCCCTGGGTTTCTCCATCAGTTTTCCAGCCCCTCCTGCTCCGTGGGGTTTGGCAGCTCCATTTCGGGATCACGCCGGCTCTTGCATCGCCCCAAGGACCCAGGCAGGAGCTCTGGGATGGAGCAGGGTGCCTTTCAAAGCCTCTTTTTCCTCTCGGGGAGGTTCAAACCCCTCTTCTCTCCCTCTCTCCCAAGCTCTCTGCTCTGCTGAACGGCACCAAGCGGCGGCTCCCCGGGCCCGTGCGGTATTTCCAGCTTTCATTTCCCCTTCTCACCGATCTCTTCCCTGCTGGCAGCCGCCCCAGGGAGTCCCCCGCTCACTCAGCCTGGCCGTGGCACGTCCCCCTCTCACTGCTCGCCCTTCCAGCACTCCTCCCTGCACTGCTTTTAGGGCTTTCCTGTTATTTGGGAGAAAACGAGGGGTTTCGTTCCCACCCCAACCCCTCTGTACCACCAAGAGACGAGCACGTTGTAGACCCCTCTGGTTTCTGGCAGCTCGGTGTGCCAGGCAGGGCTTCAAACCCCCAGAGAGCAGGGGAATCCCGTGGGATGCTGATAAAAGGCTGCTAATGAACCCAAGCCGTTCGTTATCCTCCTCCTTCAAAGGCAAGAGTAATTAAAATCGCCATAATCAGGCTGGAAATAATCGTGTTTTAGACAAAGTTTCTTACGGATCTGGGTCTGAGGGGGGGAAATGCTGCTGCTCGAGGAAAGAAGGAGCTGTGCTTCCCTCCCAGATGGAATTATTTGGGGAGGGAGAGCCCTGCACAGCTCCTGGGTGCCTGGGCGTCTGCAGGACCCGGCCCCTGGCCCGCTCAGCCCCTTGCAGCTCCCCAGGGATTTCCTGCAAGCAGGGAGCGTCACTCTCAAATTTTTCTTTGGTTTTCCCCTTATTTATGTGCTGAAGTCCGTGCCGAATTGCTCCCCGATGTCAGGACCGGGTGCCTGGCTCCCATTTGGCACCCGAGCACCCTGCACCCCCCGGCACGGCCCTGCCCAGCTCCTTCCTCCAGCCACGTCCCCTCCTCTGGGGCTTTTTGGAAGCCTCCCTAAACCCTAAGCACCTTCTCTGTCCTTCACCCCCCTCCGTGCCCTCTCCTGCCCATCCCAACCCCACCCTGTGCCCATGTCCCACCCCTGGCAGCCAGCTGGGAGCATTTGGGGCACGGTGCCTCGGGTACCAGCAGCCCTAATTCATGCTGGAGCTGCGTCAGGGCCCCGGCCCCATAAATAAGAGGAGAAAAAGCAAAATGAAGCCACCACCACGTCCTAGTGTCCTGCTCCCACCCCCAAACCCCACCGCAGCCGGGACCCGTGGCGAGCTGGGCTCCCCACACCATCTCAGACCACCTCCCACCGCACCGGGGGGGGGGTCCCACCATCCCCAGAGGGGCTGTCACACCCCGGGGCCGTGTCCCCAAGCCTGGTGGGGACAGTTCTGAGGCCTGGCATCTCGTTGCAGGTGACGCTGCACACCGGGCTGCCCGTCCCCGAATTCTACGCCTCGCGCTCGGCCATGCAGTGAGGCAGCTCCCCGGGGCCGGCTGCCTCTGCTCGGGGCCAGAGGAGCCAGCCCGCTCCCTTCTGCGGCACCAGAGGCCTCTGCTCGACGGGGGAGGCGGAAGAAAAACACAAAAAAAAACGTGAAAAACACAAAAAAAAAAAAAGGGCAGGAAGAAACTGGCTTTCGGCAGTCTTCGTTCGCCACCCGCCTGCGCTGTCCTGTGTGTGTGCGCTTCGCTCCTTCGCTCTTGGCTGATCCACTATAGCTAGGTAGCCCGAGGTGTTGCTCCGTGTCCGCTTTTAGGTTCGGTTTTCCTCATTTTGGTTAAGGTCCCGGGGGTGGGGGGGGGAGGCAGATTTGTCTCGTTTCAGAGGGCCGAGCTGCAGGACGGGGCCGGCCGCACGGCGGGGAGAGGGACCCCCCCCGGGAAGGCTTTCGCCCCTCCGGTCCCACGGCTTTGCAGGGTCCCGTGGCTTTGCAGGGTCCCACAGCTTTGCAGGACGTTTCTTTCCCCGTGGCCTTTCTCTCAGAGCACCTCAAACACCCCTCGAGGTGGGGCCTGGATGACCAGCGGGTCCTGGGAACCCCCATGCGCCCGCCCGCCTCGCCCCCATCTTGCTGCAGCTCCCCCCACACGCAGCGGGACCCCCCCAGGAGCAGGGGATTGGCGTGGATCATTAACATGGGGCGTTAATTAACGCCACCGGACGCGTCCCAACGCCCCCCAAAGCAAGCACCCACCCTGTGCCCCCCTTCCCACCCCCGGCTCCCCGCGGAGCGGCGCAGCCAGCACCCCACAGCCATACGCCGCGCAGCTCCTGGGAGAGGAGCTCTTTATTTTTTTACACTCACCGGATAAAAAACCTCGCCTTAACTACCCGACAGCCTCCTTCCCTTCCCCGGAGAGCCCCTCCTGCAGCGAGGAGCCGATGTGGGGGGGACGGGGACGGGGAAGAGAGGACGGGGAGCTGCCCGCAGCCCTGCCGCGCACTCAGGGACCCGTGCCCGCTGCCCTCTCCTCTCCTCTCCTCTCCCAACCACCCCCGTGCCCCTCGCTGGCGATTTGGGGGGGGGGCAGGAGAGGAGCTGGTGGCCACCAGCCCGCTGCCAGCACGTGCCCCTGGCACCGAGGGCGACTGCATGCGCTTGTCCCCACGCTTGGCTCCCCCGTCCTTTCCGCGGTGCCGGTTTCGCTGCCCGGCGTTCGGTGGCAAAGCCACAGCCCCCGGTCCCTCGCCCCCCCCCCGGGGCCGCAGGAGGCCCCCATAGGTCCTTCCCCTCCGGGACGGGGCCGTTCGTTCGTTCCCTCGTGGCTCTAGGATCACACTGAGCTAATTTATTGCAGGGGTGCTATCTCCCTCCTTTCCCCTCCGACGGCGTTTTCTCAGCTGCAGGAGAGCCGTGTTGCGGGCCAACGCCGAGCAGCTTTTTGGTTAATTAATTCCCCACCAGCCCCCCCCAAAACCCTCCCCGTGGCCGGGTCACGGGGCCCATTTCTCAGCCCTTTTCCCTGTTTTTCCCCCCAACCAACCCATTCTTTAGGATGTTCACGGTGCTTATTAGACTCCTCGTGGTTGTAAGACGTCGCCCCCACTGTAGCGCGGTGATAGCTGCCTCCAGCTGCTGTACCCCCCAAAAAAAGTGTCATGTTTGCTGTTCTAATAAAGGACTTTTACCAGAGAAGGGCAGAGCTTCCCGGAGCATCTCTGCGCCGCCGCAGCCCCCCACATCCACCTCGCCCCCCACCCCGGGGCACCGCGCACCCCTGCGGCCCCTAAAACTCATCGTCACCGTGCCAAATCCTAAAGGATCCAAGGGCCAGCCCTCCCCAAATGTCCTTCCCCGAGCCTTTCCCTCTCCAAGCACACCCACGGGGGAGTTATTTCGGAAATGCCGGCACCCAGCGGGACGGGGGATTACCGGGGCTGGGTATGGGAGGCTGCTCGGGGTGGTTCCTGCAGCCAGATGCTGCCCCGGTGCCAAATTTTGGCAAAGATGGGTGGAAAAGACAGAAAATAACCGAGAAATAAAGTGATTTGGGGAAATTCAAGTGGGAGCCCAGGGCACCGTGGATGCAGGAACCCGTAATTTGGGGTGGGGGAGCCCCTGGGGGGCCGGGGGCAGCACCCAAAGGCGAGGGCAGAGCCCCCTGTGGGGCCCAGCACCCCCTGCACAGCCCCGCAGGCCTCCTCCAGGCACCCAAATTCACCGTGCCCGGGCTCCCACCCGATAATCCTGTAAAAAAAAATAAAATAAAAATAAAATCAGGGTGGTTTCCCGTGCCGCACGCAGCAGCGGGTTTGGTTTTTCTCTCCTTTCTGCCCTGCCTGGGCAGGGAAAACGCCCGAGAAGCCTGCGCAGAGCTGGGGGGAGGAAGAGGAAGAGGAGTTGCGCTGCTGGCCCGGCACCGGGCACTGGCTGTCCGGAAGAAACGCGGGCAGGAGCTGGTGGGGCACAGCCCGACAGCGGGACACGGGGACAGGAGGTGCTGAGGGGGGCCTGGAGCTGAGTGGGGGGTCCTGGGGGAGTGGGGAGGGGAGAGGGGAAATGGGAGGAGGGGAAGGGGAGAAGGGGAAAGGGAGAAGGGGAAGGGGGTGCAGGGGGAGGGGAGAAAAAGGGGTGCAGGGGAAGGGGGAGAAGGAAAAGGAGCAGAGGAGGGGGTGCAGGGGAAGGGGGTGCAGGGGAAGGAGAAAAGGGGTGCAGGGGAATGGGGAGAAGGGAAAAGGGGGCAGAGGGGGTGCAGGTGAAAGGGTGCAGGGGAAGGGGCGCAGGGGAAGGGAAGAAGGGAAAGGGGGCGCAGGGGAAAGGGGCGCAGGGGAAGGGGGAGAAGAGGAAGGGGAGAAAGAAAAGGGGTGCAGGGGAAGGGGAGACAGGACAAGGGGTGCAGGGAAAGGGGGTGCAGAGGAAGGGGGTGCAGGGAAGGGGGTGCAGGGAAGGGGGAATTGCGAAAGGGGCGCAGGGGAAGGGGGTTGGGGCAGCGCCCCAGCAGCGCGGCGCTTCCCCTTTGGGACCGGAGGCGGTGCTGCCCGCCCCATTCCCCCCTCCCTTCCCCCAAATCGGTTCCTCCCCCGGCCTGCCGGTGCCTCCCCCCTCCCCTCCCACCCCTCCCACCCCTCCCGAGGGCCCCGTGGCCGCGGCGCCCGCCCCACGCGTGGGCGGCCCCGGGGCGGTGCCGGCGGAGCGCGCTCGGTGCGCGCTGCCAGCCCCGTCCCTGTCTGTGTCTGTGTGTGTGTCTGTGTCCCCGCAGTGTCCCCCTGTGTGTCCCCCCGTGTCCCTTCGTGTCCCCCCGTGTCCCTCTGTGCCCCCCCGTGGTGTCCCCGTGTCCCCCCCGGTGGTGTCCCCGCGGTCCCCCCGCGGTCCCCCCCGCAGCGATGTCGCGGCCGCTGTCGGACCAGGAGCGGCGGAAGCAAATCAGCATCCGCGGCATCGTGGGCGCCGAGAACGTGGCCGAGCTGAAGAGGGGCTTCAACCGGCACCTCCACTTCACCCTGGTCAAGGACCGCAACGTCGCCACCCCCCGCGACTACTTCTTCGCCCTGGCGCACACGGTGCGCGACCACCTGGTGGGGCGCTGGATCCGCACCCAGCAGCACTACTACGAGCGGGACCCCAAGGTGGGTGGGGGGCTCCCGGCCCCCGGAGGAATCTCGGTGGACCCCTGGGAGTGGGAAGCTCTGGGCTTGGAGGGCTGGAGCCCCCTTGGCACCCCTCGGTACCCTTTGGCACCCCTTGGTACCCCTCAGCACTCTGGCACCCCTCGGCACCCTTTAGTGCTCTGGCACCTCTCGGCACTCCTTGGTACCCCTCAGCACCCCCTGACACCCCTTGCACCCTTCAGCACCTCTCAGCACCCCCTGGCACCCCTTGGTCCCCCTCGGCACCTCTTGGCACCCCTTAGCACTCCTCGGCACCCCTCAGCACCCTTTAGTGCTCTGGCACCCCTCACACCCCTTGGCATCCTTCAGCACCCTTTGGCACCCCTTGGTCCCCCTCGGCACCCCCCAGCACCCTTCAGCACCCCCTGGCACCCCTCACATCCCTTGGCACCCCTCAGCACCCCTTGGCACCCTTTAGCACTCTGGAACCCCTCAGCACCCTTTGGCACCCCTCGGCACCCTGTGACACCCCTCGCACCCTTCAGCACCCCTCAGCACCCCGTGGTACCCCTCGGCACCCCCTGGCACCCTTTGGCACCCCCTGGCACCCCTCAACCCCCCTCGCCCCCCCCCCGGCCCCGCACAGCTTCCCAAGCAGCGCCAGCGCGGGGCGCAGCATGGGAACGGCGCCCGCCGTCCCGCAGCAAGGGCGTGGGGGCCGCCTGCCAAAAGCACAGCGAAGCCTTCTAGGGTGAATGAGCTGCAGGGAGAAAAGAACCCGAAACAGGCCACCGGGAGATCTCGGCTGGCACCGGGCACCGTGGTGGGGCCGAGCCCGAGCGATGCGGCGGGTGCGGGAGCTGCACAGAGCACGGGGCTCTGCCTGCCGAGGGATTAAGCCCTAATCCCTTCCTGACACCTGCCTGGCCCTGTCTGCTCCGATTTATTCCCGTGCCCCCCTCGCTGGCACTGCATCAGCCGGCGGGAGCTGGCACCCCGTGTCCCCGTGGGGTGAAAAGTCCCCCTCGAGGGATTGGCCACCCCCCCCCCGGCACCGCCGGCACCCACCCAGCCAGCGCCCGAGGAGGTCCCAAGGAAACCTGCGGAGTCAGCGGCTTCCTCCAGCCCCAATCCTGCCCTAAAACCCACCGGTGCTGACACCAGGGCTCGGCTTGGGGTGGCTTACACAAGCCTCTGTGTTAGCAGCCACGTGCCCAGCGGGGTCTGCGGCACCGCAGCCATCCCCAACCCCCCCCCCTGGGGTGCCAGGGCCCGAGGAGGTGGCCGGGTGCCCCCCCCCCCCCCCGGCAGCAGTTCTGCTTTTTCTGGCTTGCTTTTGCAGCTCGGGGTGACGTTAGGCAACTCTTTAAAGTTTAACTTTGTACCGCGGTGCCCTCGGGGTGACCATCCCGGAGCTGTCCTGGCCTCGGGCAAACAAAACGGGCACTGGCCTCCGCCTGCAAAACAACAGCGGGGCCGGAGCCAGCGTGGGGTGGGAGGGCAGGGATGGGTTTGGGGGGGCACTGCTGGGCTCCTTCTGCCAGCTGCAGGGAGATTCCTGCGGGAAAATGGGAGGCCAGGCCCTGCAGGGGAGCCGCAGCCCTCAAATTCCTCCTTGCGTCGGGATTTTTTTCCTCTTCCAAGCCAGATAACAGCGGGTGGGAGCTGCGGCGGGGGGGGGTTTGGCCGAGATGTCTCCGGCCTCGCTCACACTGCCCGTGGGCTGTTCCCTCCCTGCAGAGGATTTATTACCTCTCCCTGGAGTTCTACATGGGGCGCACGCTGCAGAACACCATGATCAACCTGGGGCTGCAAAACGCCTGCGACGAGGCCGTCTACCAGGTGAGCACCACGAATTTTTGGGCTTGGGGTTTAGCTCCTGCTATCAGCCGCCTCCGAGGCGGCACCCACGAGGCCGTCGCTCGCTGCAACCCATGGCAGAGGGGGTAAAACCTTGGCCTCCCTCAACCAGCGGCACTGGCACGCCGCTGCCTCTCGTCACCCCGTGGCGCTGGGGCCGGGGAGGATTTTTTTGTTTTTTTTTTTCCACCCTGCCCCGTGCTCCTGCCCCGCCTGCCAAACAGCATCGCGCACGGCTGGAGCGGTTGCACAACAGCAGGAGCAGCACCCGAGCAAATATGTGTTCAAAGGGAGAGCAGCTTATTTTTAGGGCTTTTTTTAATTAATTAATTTATTTTTTTTAACCTGGTAACCTTGCAGCGAGGCCAACAGCCCGGCCAGGGGCAGGTTGGTAAAAGGAGGAGACGGGGAGGTTGCGTAGGGGTTGCGTAGCCGTGCCGCAAACCCCAAACGCTCAAATTTTCCGAAAATAAAATGTTTGGCGGGACATGAATCGCTCTGAAACATTTCTGGGGGTGTTCGAGGCTTTGGGTACGAGTCGGCGCAGAGAAACACCAGCAGGGTTGACTCTGGGCTCGCCTGGAGCCGGGTGGTTTGGGAGGAGCTGGCAGACCCGTTCTGTTTGGCGAGCTGGGAGGGGGCGGCTCAGCCCCGGCCGTGCCTGTTTTATTTCCTGCTGAGCTGCCCGAGGAGTTTTGCATAGGCAAAACCTCTTCCTTGATGGTATTTCGGGCTGGAAATTTGGCGTTTGCTTGTGCAGGTGCCGCGTCTCTGAACGTCTCTGAGCCTGGGTGCCTGCCCCCAAACTGGGATGGGCCCTGCCCTGCACTGGGCAGCACCCAAGGGTGCGGGGTGGGCGCTCGGCCAGCCCCCAGCCCCTCACTCCCCTCCTCTCCTCTAGCTGGGGCTGGACATAGAAGAGCTGGAGGAGATCGAGGAGGATGCCGGGCTCGGTAACGGCGGCCTCGGCCGGCTCGCAGGTGAGGAAACCCCAAAAAAAAAGATCTCGTTCCCTGCGTGGTGGCACCCAGCAGGGTGGCACCCGCACCCCGGGGGGCTCCCTGCTCCAGGCACGAGCTGCTTGCAGCCGTCCTGGGCTCCCCTGGGGGAAAGATTTGGGGTTTTCCTCGCTCCACGAGCTCCCTGACGTTGGCAGCCTGCTTCCTCGACTCGATGGCGACGCTGGGGCTGGCGGCCTACGGCTACGGCATCCGCTACGAGTACGGCATCTTCAACCAGAAAATTCGGGACGGCTGGCAGGTAGGACGGGGGCAGAGCTGGTGCCTGGCGTGCTTAAAGCTCCCCTCGGGTGGTCTTCGGGCTCCGGGGGGACTTCATGGGGCATAAAGGGGCTGTGGGGCAGCTGGGGAGGGGGCTCGGTGTCAGGGGTGCTCTAGGCCGCACGGAGCAGGCCCGGCCGCCACCACGAGGCCGGGCCCCGTTTTGGGTGGCCTTTTCGGGGCTCGTCCCCATTTCGGGTGGCCCCGTCAGCACTGTGGCTACCTCGGGCAGGTGGAGGAGGCCGACGACTGGCTGAGGCACGGCAACCCCTGGGAGAAGGCCCGGCCCGAGTACATGCTGCCCGTGCACTTCTACGGCCGCGTCGAGCACTCCGGCACCGGCGCCAAGTGGGTCGACACCCAGGTAGGGGTCACGGCCGGGTGGTTTGTCCCATAATCGGGGGGCTGTCCCCAAAAACGTCCCCTAAAGCACCCCCAGAAGGGCTCAGTGCCGTGCACGGCCTGCTGGAATCGGGTTTCTCCTCACGAGCACCTCTCTATTTTTGGGGGGGATTTTGGGGAACTGAGGGCAGCTGGGGTGGCACCGTGCACGCAGCCCCGGCTGGGGGCGACCCCATTTGGGATTGGGGGGGCTCCATTAGGACACGGGGACTGTGCAGCCCTGCCAATGCCTTAGGTGGTGCTGGCGCTGCCCTACGACACGCCGGTGCCCGGCTACATGAACAACACCGTCAACACCATGCGGCTGTGGTCAGCCCGGGCCCCCAACGACTTCAACCTGCGGGACTGTAAGTGGGGGCCGGGGGGGGCCGAGGGGGTCAGGGAGCAGTGGGGTCACCCCTACCCCATCCCTTTGTTGCCCCGCAGTCAACGTCGGGGACTACATCCAGGCGGTGCTGGACAGAAACCTGGCTGAGAACATCTCCCGCGTCCTCTACCCCAATGACAACGTAAGTTGGGATTTGGGGGTGTTTTTAGGATGGGTGGAGAGGGTTTGTTGTGCTGCAGAGGGGTCCCGATGTGATCCCACCGGCCCCAGCAGCACCCCGCTCCTCTCCCCGGCAGTTCTTCGAGGGCAAGGAGCTGCGGCTGAAGCAGGAGTACTTCGTGGTGGCCGCCACCCTGCAGGACATCCTCCGCCGCTTCAAAGCCTCCAAATTCGGCAGCACAGACAGCGTCCGCACCGTGTTTGACTCCTTCCCCGACCAGGTACGGGCCGGGGTTGCTCCATTTGCCACCTCCTTGCTCCGTGCCCGGCTCCGGGCAGGTTTTGTGGGCTCCACGGGGTGTCCCCAAGTGCCACCCTCTGTCTCCTTGCAGGTCGCCATCCAGCTGAACGACACGCACCCCGCCATGGCCATCCCCGAGCTGATGAGGATTTTCGTGGACATCGAGAAGCTGCCCTGGAACAAGGTGGGGAGCAGCTGCATGGCTTTTTCTTCCCCCATTGCATTGAACTCTTCCTTCCCACCTTCACATCTTCCCCGTCTCCACCTCCTCTTGTTGGAGAGGGACGATCCTGGCCCCGCTGCCCACCCGGGTGGGCACTCAGGGCTTTGCACTGCTGCCCGCAGGCCTGGGACATCACCAAGAGGACGTTCGCCTACACCAACCACACGGTGCTCCCCGAGGCCCTGGAGAGGTGGCCGGTGGACCTGGTGGAGAAGCTGCTCCCCAGACACCTGCAGATCATCTACGAGATCAACCAGAGGCACCTGGACGTGAGTTCTTCTTCTTCGTCCTTTAAACCCTAAATTCATCCTGGGGAAGGATGAGCTGGTGGCTTGGCCCCCCGTGCTGCAGCTGAGCTGGAGCAGCCCCACGGGTGCCCCCCAGCCCCTCTCTGCGGGGCCAGAGGGGTCTGGGTGTCCGGAGACACCCACGGGAGGCAGCAGGGCACCCAAGGGGGTGGCTCATCGTCACCCCCTCCCCTGCCTCTCCCCCGCAGCACATCGCCTCCCTCTTCCCCGCCGACGTGGACCGGCTGCGGCGCATGTCGCTGATCGAGGAGGGGGGCACCAAGAGGATCAACATGGCTCACCTCTGCATCGTCGGCTCCCACGCCGTCAACGGCGTGGCCAAGATCCACTCCGAGATAGTCAGGACCCAAGTGTAAGGGCAAGGGGGGAAGGGGAGGCACTGGGGGATTCCCCTCAGCTCCCAGACGCTGCGGTGACGCCGCTCTCCCCTCGTCCTCGCAGCTTCAAGGATTTTGCGGAGCTGGAGCCCGAGAAATTCCAGAATAAAACCAACGGCATCACCCCGCGGCGCTGGCTCCTGCTCTGCAACCCGGGGCTGGCGGAGCTCATCGCGGAGGTATCACCCAGAGGGGCTCCCAGCCCCAAATCCAGCCCTTTGGGGTGCTCGCCCTCCGTCGGCATCTCGCCCGAGTCCTTCTCCTCTTCTCCTCCTGTAGAAAATCGGGGAGGATTACGTGCGGGACCTGAGCCAGCTGGCGAAGCTGCACGACTTTGTGGACGACGACCTCTTCATCCGCGAGGTCGCCAAAGTGAAGCAGGTGAGGGGGGCACACGCACACGGGGTGTGAAATGCTGGGGGACAGGGGCTGACGCCCTCCCCGCCTCCTCGGCCAGGAGAACAAGGTGAAGTTCGCGCTGTACCTGGAGAAGGAGTACAAGGTGAAGATCAACCCCTCGTCCATGTTCGACGTGCACGTGAAGAGGATCCACGAGTACAAGCGGCAGCTGATGAACTGCCTGCACATCATCACCATGTACAACCGTAAGCCACCGTGGGCCCCACGGGGACCCACAGCACGCCCGGGGGTGCACGAGCATCCCTGGCCCCCGGGGCAGCAGCTGGCACGGAGGTGACCCCCGTCCTGCCCTCTCCTCCAGGCATCAAGAGGGATCCTACGAAGCTGTTTGTTCCTCGGACGGTGATCATCGGAGGCAAGGTAATTTGGGTTTGGGGGAAGCCCTTGGAAATGCCCTACGGGGTCTGGGTGCAGGCGTTGTCCTCAGTGGGTCCCCGCTGACTTGGGCACGTGGGTGCTGGGTGCTCCTCGCCTGCCCCATGCGCCGGGCTCACCCATAGCCCTTCTCCTAGGCTGCCCCGGGCTACCACATGGCCAAAATGATCATCAAGCTCATTAACGCCGTGGCTCAGGTGGTGAACAACGACCCCGTTGTGGGCAGCAAGCTGAAAGTCATCTTCCTGGAGAACTACCGGGTCTCCCTGGCGGAGAAAGGTGTGCCAGGCGGGGAGGGCACAGCGGCTCTCCAGCCCGTGGCTCCGTCCCCACGGGGCAGAAGCTCTAAAATCCTTCAGCAGGACTGAGACAAAGTCCTGAGAGCAGGTTTGGTGTCACCTCAAGTGGCTCGGTGCGTCTTCTCCTTGGCAGTGATCCCCGCGACCGACCTGTCGGAGCAGATCTCCACGGCGGGCACCGAGGCGTCGGGCACGGGGAACATGAAGTTCATGCTGAACGGAGCCCTGACCATCGGCACCATGGACGGGGCCAACGTGGAAATGGCCGAGGAGGCGGGCGAGGAGAACCTCTTCATCTTCGGCATGAGGGTGGAGGACGTCGCGGAGCTGGACAGGGAAGGGTGAGGACTGGGAGGTGTTGGTGGGGTCACTGCGGGGAACCCGAAGCACCCCGGGCTCACCCCAAGCCTGCCCCGCCAGGTACGATGCCCAGCAGTACTACGACCGGCTCCCCGAGCTGAAGCAAGCTGTTGACCAGATCAAAAGTGGCTTCTTCTCCTCCAACGAGCCCGACCTCTTCAAAGATGTGGTCAACATGCTCTTCCACCACGACCGGTGAGGCCACGACCCATCCCCGAGGCTGGGTCCCCCCCCAAACACCGCGTACCCGTGGGGAGCAGCCCCTGCCCCAGCCACCCACCCGATAACACCCCCGTTCCTGACCCTGGCGTTGGGCAATTCATGTTCCCCTGGTCCAAAAGCCTCCCTATGGGTGGCACTAGATGTGTGCTGCCTTAAATTTTGGTTACTTTAGGGCTAGGCTGTGTTTGGGTGATGACCTCATGTGGCCCTGGCAGCCCGAGCTGCCCACCAAGACTCGCTCCCACCCGCGCGTTCCTCTTCTCCCTATTTCCCCCTTCCCTTGCTGCTGCAGGTTCAAAGTCTTTGCGGATTACGAGGCTTATGTCAAGTGCCAGGAGAAAGTCAGCGAGCTCTACCTGGTGAGTGCCAGCCGGGGAACCAGCCCAGGAACCTGTCTCCCCATCCCGGGGAAGGGATCTGGCACGGTGGGGTGGTGGGGACGGGCTCGGAGGCCAGGTCCCCGCGGGTGCCACCTCCCATCCCCGTGCCTCTTGCCAGAACTCCAAGGCGTGGACCAAAATGGTGATCAGGAACATCGCGGCGGCGGGCAAGTTCTCCAGCGACCGCACCATCAAGGAGTACGCCCGGGACATCTGGCACGTGGAGCCCTCCGACCTGAAAATCCCCCCGCCCAACGAGCCCAGGGAGGTGGCCGAGGACGGGACCCCCAACGGGACGGAGGCGCGGGCGTAGCGGGGGCACCCGGAGTGGGGTGCTGCTGCTGCTGGGGGAGTTTTATAGGGAAAAGCAAAACTGTTCTGCCCTGTTGCTTGCGGTAGGTACTAAAAATAAAAGTGCCGAGCAGAGCCCGAGGGGTGTTTACTGGAACCTGAGCCGAGGGGCTGGGCTTGCTTGCAGCAAAGCTAAAGCCGAAAGCGGGCGCACGAGGGCTGCACGTGGCACGGGGTGGGGAGCGCAGCTGGGTCCTCGCGATGCCAAAACAGGGTTTGGGTTTTGGGGTGCAGCTCTTGGTGGTTGTAAGATGTCAGCTCCAGGGAGGGGAGGAGGCAAGGAGTGTTGGCAACGCACCCCCTGCACCCTCACCGTGCCCTGCAGCCACCCGCACCCTGCCCCACGCAGCGCCCCCGCTCCTGCTTGCTCCGTCCTGTCCCTGTAGCAGCAGTGTCACGGCGCTGTCCCATCCCCAGCAGCGATATCTCCATCCCCCGAGCATCCTGCAGCATCCTCGAGGCAGCATTAGGAAGTTTCTCAGTAGTTTATTACGTACAGAAGTACGGTCAGTGCTGTGCCGGTTTCCTGGCGCGGGGCGTGGGGGGAGTGCTCAGGGGGGGCTGCAGGCAGGGGCTGGCGTCACTTCATGTTCAAGAAGTCCCTGCAACGAGACGCAATAAACCTCACGCTGTGCCACCGACCCTCCTGTGCTGCTCCAGAGCATCATTTCGTGTCCCTGGGCGTGGGGCTGGGCTGTGTTTTGAGCCAAGCTGCGTCCCCGTGCCGTCCCTGTGCCACCTCCCTGTGCCACGAGGAGCCATCGGGGCTCGAAAAATGCCACCAAACCCCATGGGGACGAGAAGGAACAAAGGGAAGGGACCTGCACCCCAGGAGGAAGAGGCGAGGCTCATCCTGCGCCCCCACATTGCCACGGGGCAGCACTCACTTGACCAGGGCGGGCAGCTCGGGGTTGGAGGAGATGTAGTCGTGGCCCAGGCCCAGCTCTTTGGGAAAGGTGATGAACTTCACCTTGCTCTTGTCCTTGTAGGCGCCGCGTGCCGTCTCGAAGAGCTGGGTGGGAGCAGGGTTAGGGGCGTGCACGGATCGGTGACCCCCAGCGGGGTCCCAAACCCTCTCCCTGGATCACCCGCAGCATCCCCGGTGCCCACCTTGCGTCCCAGCTGCACGGGCAGCACGGCGTCGTCCTCTGCGTGCAGGATGAGGAGCGGGCAGGCCAGCACCTTCACGCTGCGGGGGGGCAGGCACGGTGCTGGGGTCAGTCCAGAGCCCCCCTCACCCCACTGAGCACCCCCGATGACCCTCACCCCAAATCCAGCCCTTTGGTGTCCAGGGCAGCACTGCAGGACGATGCACAAGCTGCTCCCCCAAGACCTTAATAACCTTAAACACCATTTGGGGGTGCTGTGATTGCAAAATCACCCCCAAACCAGGCAGCTTTTTGCAGAGGTGCCCACAAACACCAAGGCAGGAGGACCCCACAGCGCGTGGGGTGGGATGCGAGCGCACCGCGCTTGACGGAGCGAAAATAAAAGGCCATCAAATGGTGACGTAGCCCGATAGAAATGTGGATTTCTGACCTTGCACCCAATAAAAGGCACTTCTGAGGCATGAGTAAGCTGAGCAAACACAGCGCACGCTGCAGCGGTGGCGCGAGATGCCCGCCCCAGCCCCCTCGCCCCGTCCCGCCGGGCACTCACTTCTCATCGTTGCGGAAGAACATGTTGGCCAGAGCTATGGAGTCCAAGATGAGGTACTCGAAACCCGGGAACTGCCGGTAAATCTGCCCGGGAGAGAGCGGGACGCTGGCTGAGCCGCTGATGGGGTGAGGGGACAGAGGGGACAGCCACCACGCAGGGCCACCGGGCTCACCGTGGTGATGGGGACGTGGGCGGCCGCCTCGCGGATGCTGTTGTAGGGTGACTCCAGCACGATGGCATCAACCTGGACCCCTGAGAGCAGCACGGGGTGGGAGTCAGCATTGCTGGGGGGGTTTGGGGTCAAGGAGGATGGGGACAGCGGCTTGTCCCCACCCGATGCTCAAGCAGAGCCATGGGGACCCCTAAAATTTGGTGAGCGGCACGCAGCCACCCCAGCCCTGGAGGTTACCTCGCTCCTCCTGCAGCTTTCTGGCCGCGTTCGTCGCGATCCTAAAAGAAAAAGAGGTGAGGGTGAAGGGGGGGGCACCCACGGCACGCCCCTCACCTGGCCCCACACCTACCCGGTCCCCAAGGAGTGTCCCCAGAAGATGATGCTGCTGTTCCCACTCCGCGCCTTGACCCAGTCGTAGAGCGCCAGGACGTCGGTGGTGAAGCCGCTCTCCGTGGGGTACCCGCTGGAGTCCCCATAACCTGTAGGGGACACGTCTGGGGGGGTCACGGCCCCGAGGGGACAGTCCCCAGGTCCCCAGGGCGTGGCTCAATGAGGGGCAGGGGGTGGCCGTACCTCGGTAGTCCAGAGCCACGATGTGGAAGTCGGCAGCCCCCATCAGCTGGCGGAGGGGTGGCACAAAGTTATGGCCCCACCTCGTGTCCCCAAAGCCAGCACGAGCCGAGTGCCCGGCACGTCCCGGTCCCCACTTACCTTCATGAACTGGACCCGGTGGCTCGCAGCCCTGATGGGGAACGCGAGGATAAAAATCGGGGTGTGCAGGGGGTAGGGGGCTTCCCCCGCTCGGCCAGGGCACAGCCGGTTCGGGGACACCGTCACCACCAGGGCTGGGTCACGCAAGGGACAGCTGCATGCTAAAGGGGACCCCAGAGCACCCAGATCCTGTACCCCGAGAGCTAAAGGGGACCCCAGAACTCCCAGGGGACAGGATCTGGGTGCTAAAGGGGACCCTTGAGCTCCCAGGGGACAGGATCTGGGTGCTAAAAGGGATACTGAAGCACCCAGATCCCATAATCTGGGAGCAAAGGGGACATCAGAGCACCCAGATCCTGTACCCCGAGAGCTAAAGGGGACCCCAGAACTTCCAGGGGATGGGATCTGGGTGCTAAAGAGGACCCTGGAGCACCCAGATCCTGTCCCCTGGGTGCTAAAGGGGACCTTGGAGTACCCAGATCCCATCCCCTGGGAGCTAAAGGGGACCCCAAAGCACCCAGATCCTGTCCCCTGGGAGCTAGAGGGGACCCCAAAGCACCCAGATCCCATATCCTGGGAGCAAAGGGGACCACAGAGCACCCAGATCCCATATCCTGGGAGCTAAAGGGGACCCCAGAGCACCCAGATCCCATACCCTGGGAGCAAAGAGGTCCCCAAAGCACCCAGATCCCATCCCCTGGGACAGCATCACTAGGACGCGTGCGAGGTCTCATCGGGTTCAACGCCCAAACACAGGTCCCCAAACCTGTGCACCACCCATGGGAAGGGAGGGCAGCTGCCACCCCCCCGGGGTGTCACCACAGCCTTCGGGTACTCGCCTGGTGCCCCCGTTGCCGTGCAGGTAGATGATAATGGGGTGAGCGTCGCCCAGCGCCTCCTCGTACCAGCTCTGCTCCTGGCCCTGCGCCTCGGCCCCTCTGCTGCCCGGCACCGTGTGCCTGCGGGGACGGACGGGGGCCGTGGTCCTCCACCGGGGGAGGACATGGAAGAAGAGGAGGAGGAAGAGGAGGAGGAGGAAGAGGAGGAGGAGGAGGCCCAGCCCTGCTCACCAGATGCCGACGGAGACGCCGGGCTCGGTGGCGAGGCGCAGGCTGACCGTGTTGTTCAGCAGCAGCGCCGGCTGCCGCAGGTCCGTGAAGAAGGGGAAGGCCACTGGGGGGGACAGGGGGGTGTCACGGCACACAGCAGCCGGGAACCCCATAACCCAGCTGATTTCGTGCACCTCCCACACCGCACGGTGCTGTTTCATTCAATAATTCACCCCAAAGCCCAGCGTTGTGCCACCGCCACCGCCGGAGGACGGCCCTCGGCCACCTCGAGGCTTCATCCCACGGGTGTTTTCGCGTGCCCACGCGTGTCGCAACCCCGGGCAGCAAATAGGGCTGGTGTCAGCGCCTTACAAAACGCTTGCAAAACGCGGCGTGCCACGGGGAGAGCCGCTTCTGCAGCTGGGGGCTGGCCCCATGCCATCAGAGTGGACTCCCCCAACCAAAACCGGCCCTCCTACCCCAAAAGCGGCACCCCAAAAGCTCGCCCAGGTGGAGCTCTCCCCGCCGGGGCACTCACGGAAGTTGAGGAAGATGAATTTGGTGAGGATGACGGGGAAGAGGCGGATGAGGAAGGGCACGGAGACGTAGACAAGGAGCAGCTCCAGCAGGAGGGTGCGCAGCCGGGGGCACCAGCCCAGCCAGCCCCTGCCAGGGGACACAACCCCGTGAGCACCCCAAAGGGTTTGGGGCACCACCCTTGGGGCTCATTTAGGGCTGAGCCCACCCACCCCACAACTTTTGGCTTTCGGGGCTGGGGCCGAGCACCTTGGCGCTGCCTCCCACGGGGCCACGAGTGGGCAGGAAGGGCAGGGCAGGTGCCCGGCAAGCAAAACCGGCAACCGGGAGTCACCGAGCAGGGGCAACGCCCGGAGCCCACGCAGCCCAGACCCGTTCCCGGAGGCATCCCGGAGGCATCCCGGAGCCACGGGAAGCTGCGCAATCCCCGGGAGCCCAGCGGGGGAGTTGGGAAAGAGCTCGGGGAGCCCCCGGCGCTGCGGGGAAGCGGAGCAAAGGGCACCCGGGAATGGGATCGGCACGGCCGTGCCCCCCTCGGGCTGTAGGGCAGGGGGGTGACCGGCCCCCAAGCACAGCTCGGACCCCACCGGTGCCACCGGGGCGCAGCGGGAGGGCTGCGAAGGGCGAGGGCGCCCCCGGTGCCACCACGGTGCCACCCCGAGAGCCCAAAGCCACCCAGGGCACGGCTCCGGGACCGGGTCCGGGACTCACCGGGAGGGCTGGGGCCGGAGCCGGGCCCCTCCGCCGCTGTCCCCGTCGCTGTCGCCGCTCCCCGGAGCCTCCGCGCCGCCGCCGCGCCGCCGCATCGTGCCCGCAGCCCGCCGGCGCGCCAACGAGGCCACGCCCACCGCCTAAGCCACGCCCACTTACGAGGCCACGCCCACTCCATGGCCACGCCCATTCACGCCCCCATTCATGCCCCGCCCGGTGGCCACGCCCCTTTTGGGGTCGGGGCACGCCCATTGGGTGCGGCCGCCCGGTGGCTCCGCCCACTCGGACACGCCCACCCACGTGGACACGCCCCCTATGGGGAGGGGTTGGGGGTGGGGGGAGATGTGGGGGTTAAAGGGATTGGAGGGGGGAAAGTACCGGAATTAAAAGGGAATTAATGATGGAATAAAAAGACAAAAAAGAAAAATAAATTAAAAAAATAAAAAAAAAGAAAAAGAAAAAGAAATTAAAAAAAAATAATTTAAAAAAAATTAAAAAGAAAAATAATAAAAATAAAAATAAAAATAAATTAGAAATAAAAATAATAAAAATAAATTAAAAATAAACATAAAGAATTATAAAATAAATAATTAAATTTAAAATGAAATGAAATAAGATGAAATAAGATGAAATAAGATGAAATAAAATAAAATAAAATAAAATAAAATAAAATAAAATAAAATAAAATAAAATAAAATAAAATAAAATAAAATAAAATAAAAATAAAATAAAGGTGAATATCCAATAAAATAACGCCAGCTGCCTCTCGGTCCCAGCAGGAGGCGCTGAGCCGCGCTCCCCGTCCCCATTCAGCTGCCGGTGCTGCACGGGGCCCGGCCCCACATCCCCCTGTCCCCATGTTCCCCTGTCCCCCTGTCCCTATATCCCACTGTCCCCATATTCCCGTGTCCCCTCTCCCCATATCCCCTTGTCCCTGCGTCCCCGTCCCCCTTTTCCCATATTCCTGTGTCCCCTTGTCCCCATATCCCCATATCCCACTGTCCCCGTCCCCTGTCCCCTGTCCCCATATCCCCCTGTCCCCATATCCCCCTGTCCCCATATCCCCATATCCCCTGCCCCATATCCCCCTGTCCCCATATCCCCATATCCCCCTGTCCCCTGTCCCCATATCCCCCTGTCCCCATATCCCTGTCCCCTCGCAGCAGCCCACCCCGTGTGGGTGCCCTGGGGGTGGCAGCAGCGCGCTGCGGCGGGGCGCGGGGCTCCCCCTTTGTTATTTTCCCCTCTCATTTCCACGGCTTTGCGCCCTCCTGGCACCGAAGACCGTACTTGGGGACCCCCCAGCCCCACGACCCCAACCCTAAAACCCCAACCCTAAAACCCCAGCCCCATATCCTCAACCCCATATCCCCAGCCCCACCAAGCAGCCCGCAGCCCAGGTGCCACCCGGCCACGCATCCAAGCCAGTTGGGCCCCGTGGCCCCTTTTTGGGGTCACCGCTGCCCTGGGCGCACACCCACGAGGCTCAACCCCCAGTTTTCGGGTGGCAGCCGCCACGCGCGGCCGTGGGAGGCAGCTTGGGCTCAGCAGGCCTGATTTTGCCCAAATTCCTGCTTTTTTTTTTCCTGTGCCACACGTGACAGTGCCGGCGAGCGGAGGTTTCCTTCCTCCGAGCTCGCCTCGCCAAGCGCCGGTGCCGGATGCGACGCTCGGCTGCAGCTGCTCCCTTTGGGGAGGGGGGGTCCCAAAATAGGCTGGCGGGGCTCCGCAAACACGCTTTCCTCCCATGGGAAAAGGGGGAGAAAATAAAAATATATCAGGATGCCTCCGCAAACAGCCGGGCCTGGGAATGAGTCAGGAATTCTCCCCCCTCGCCCCGCAGCGATGCGCCCTTGGCGCTGCAGAGGCCACGCGAGCTGGTTGGGGACACAGGGACACCGCGCTGGCTGCTGGCCCCATCGCTGGGCACACGCGAGCACGCGTTGAGAGCCTTTGTTCGGTGGCAGCCGTGGGTTTTCGGGGCTGTTCCGTGGATTAGCAAGGAGGAGGGTGCGGGGGATGAGGTCCTGGCACAAGCAGGGCCAGCAGCAAAACAAAGCAGCAGATGGCTTCAGCCGCGCATAATGGAAGAGCTCAGACCTGGGGATGAGAAAGCAAATGTTGGAGAGAAAAAAGAGAAAAGAAAAGAAAAGAAAAGAAAAGAAAAGAAAAGAAAAGAAAAGAAAAGAAAAGAAAAGAAAAGAAAAGAAAAGAAAAGAAAAGAAAAGAAAAGAAAAGAAAAGAAAAGAAAAGAAAAGAAAAGAAAAGAAAAGAAAAGAAAAGAAAAGAAAAGGAGACCCCAGCAAGTGTCAGAGCAGCAGAAAGCTGCAGAGAAAAATGGCAATGTTGTAAAACAACCCCCCGAGCCCTCCCCCGGCACAAAGCCCTCTGTGCTAACATCTGTCCAGCAAACCCCTCACCGAGGCCCCGTTCCCATTACAGTCCCCTCTCCTCACCCCGATTTTTTGGGGACGTGCCCCATGGCCGGGGTCCCGCTCCGATCCATTGTGTCCCACCGTGGTGGCACTGCCACTGAAGGCCGTGACATTCGGTGAGGGTGCACAAGGACCGGGGCTGCTCCAGGTGCCACCACACTTTTATTGGGGTGTTCAGGTCCCGTGCCACGTCCCCTGTGTCCCCACAGCTGTGGGGTGGCACAGCAGGCCGGCCCAGCTCCTGCATGACCCCGTGGCTCTCCAGTAGGGTTTCCCACTGAAGCGAGGCTTCATCTGGCTACGAGGTTTTTGCTTCCCTCCCTCCCAAACATTTTGCACCCTCAGACCAATTTGAGGTTCATCCTAAAGAAGAGGAAGGTGCCTAACGAGCAGCACAGCCCTCGAGTTTTGGCAGAAAGGCAAATGAGTGCGTGCCGCAGCGGGTTGTGGGGTTGCACAACCCCTTACTAGCCATCAGAGAAGCCACCAGCCACGGCCCCGGCTCCCTGGCGAGGGGGGAGCCGGGAGGGTCCCCATGCTTTAATAGGGCCCCTTTTTGGGGGTGTTCTCCGGGTGGGGTCCCGGGTGTCACCAGCGGGGACGCACGGACGCGCGGGGGGGGACCCGCGTTGCGCGCGGGCTGGGGGGGACGGCGTGTCGCGATACCGGCTGTCGCGATACCGGGCGGGCAGAAGGGGGGGTCCCGGTGTACGGCGGGGCGGGGGCGGCGCCGGGGGGGCGGCTCCCGGCGCACAAAGGGCCGGCGGCCTCCCCGCGCCCCCGGGGCCGCCCCCGCGCCGCGGCCCAATAAACGCCGCCGCATTTGAACCGGGCGCCTCCCCCGGCAGCCGCGCTCCTGCTCCGCACCGCTCCGCGCACCGGCAGCAGCGCCGGGTGAGCTGGGGCCGGGGGGGGGACCCCAGTGCGGTGGGGGGGACCCCAATATTGGGGGGTGATGGGGATGGTGAGGAGGGGAACCCCAACACTGGCGGGTGATGGAGAGGGTGGGGGTGATGGGGAGGGGGCACCCCAGCACCGGGGTGGTCCCGGGGCGCAGCCCACCACCCTTTAGAGGTTGGGTGCTGGTGGGGGGGTCCCCGGGATGTGCCAAAAGCCCCCAGCAGCCCTTTAGTGAGGGTGGTGGCGCTCCAAGCAGGTGAGCGGCACCGCGGTTGGGGTGTCCGCTCCGCCGCGACCCCCGGGTGTTTCGCCCTTCGTCCCCCCCCCCCTTGGGGCCGCCCCTAATACCGGAGGTGCTGCGCGCCCCCCTCCCGCCCCGGGCCCTCCCGTTCCGGGGAGGCGGCGCCGGGCCGGCTCTGCCCCGGCTGTGAAAGCCGCAGAAAGCTGCCGGGGGAGGAACTGGAGGCAGCGGGGGGGGGGGGGTTGTCGTTTGTCGCCGCCGAAGCCCCCCCACCGCTGCAGCAGCAGCCGGTCCCCGGTAGGAAGCCATGGGCACGGCGGCTCCGGCGCATCCCGGGCGGTGGGCGGCACGGTAAGGATTGGGGGCGAGCGGGGGGGACCCCAAATCGGAGATTTTTTTTTAGGGTCAGCCGCAGGAGATGGGGTCCGAGGTGTTTTTTTTTTTTTTTTTTTCCGTGCGCCCTGCTTGGCGCAGCCGCATCCGTCCTTGCGCATCGCCTCCAGCCCCGGTGCCGCAGGGATGAGGGCGCTCG
This sequence comes from Anas acuta, assembly GCF_963932015.1. NCBI lineage: Eukaryota > Metazoa > Chordata > Aves > Anseriformes > Anatidae > Anas > Anas acuta. Next base: position 2,999,525 of record NC_088983.1, on the reverse strand, counting down.
GCGCCGTGCCTGGGTGCGGGGGGGAGCCGTGATTCAGCCCCGGGGGGGGCGGCTCCGTGAGGGCTCTGTGTGCCGCTTGGCATCCCCAAAATCACCGCCTTCGGGTGCGCAGCGCGGGTCCCCCCGCGCCGGGGGCTCCCCGAGTGGCCGCGGCGCAAATCCGGCCAGATGGGTGCTTTTGTTTTTGCTTGGTGGCGGGCGGGCTGCTGGCTGAAAGGCCCCATTGCCATGCAAATATCGAGGTGGCGTGAATATTCAAAGCGCTGCGCTGCCTTTTGAAGCTCTTTACAGCAATTTCTGGCGCTTAACGTGCCGCCGCTCCGCCGCTAATCTGGGGAGCGGGGAGGCTGGTTAACAGGATCCCCTTTATCCGCAGGATTTGGGGGGGGGGTTTGCTGTGTTGTTTTTTTTTTGGGGGGGGGGTGGAAGGTGGCATTGAGGTGCAAAGCAGCCCGGTGCCAGGCTGTGGAAATTATTGCGGTGCTCAATGGGGAGGAGGAGCCGCCAGCTGGACGGCTGACGGTGGTGGTGACCCCTGAAGAGCCGGGCGTGCTGCGAAGTGATTTAGGGAGCCGATGTGATTTACTGACACTCGGGGGCTTCGCTGCCCCCTTGTTGTTTTCCTTCCCCTTGCCTTCTTGCCGTTGTGCCACGGAGCCACAGCTCCCTGAGAGGGGATGGCATGCAGCGGGGTGGGACCTGGCGTGGGTTTTGCTCAGACATCTCCCCGGAGCAGGCGTCGGGGTCTGCGGTGTGAGCACTGAATCACAGCTGGGGTGGACGAGACAGATCATTAGGGAAAGGAGACAATAAGTTGAGATTAATCCAGCTCCGGCCTTTTGGCTCCAGAGCCCCATTTCTGTGGCTGCTGAGCATCTCGGAACAAAACCCATCAGCGTGCCCAGGTCCTGGCCTTTCTTGGCAGCTGCGTTCCCATCACCATGGGTGTCAAAGCGCAGAGGGAAGGTGCTGTTAACCTGCCCAGGGTGACAATGGTGACATCCTGGAGCTGCTGTCGTGTTTTGGATGTGGCCATGAGATGTGGCTCTAATGGTGCAGGGATCGATCGGGCAGTGTGCGTCTTCCGTAGTTCGAGGCTAAAGCTTGGAGGCTGATGTCGATTCAGCATTCGCTGGGCTAAGTGGTAATTACGATTTTGAGCCTGTGTTATTTGAGTTAAATTTAGCTGGGAACGTGCTCGCGTCAGGCCTCTGCGTGGTGTGCTGCTCTCTGAAGGTTATCTGGCTCTCCGGAGAGGCTGGATTTAAAGGAAGGAAAGAAATGCTGCCCAAACTTCCTCGCCCCATTATTCCTTGCTGCCAAGGACTTGTTGTAGGCAGAGCAGAAATTGAAGGAAAAGCCCATTTTTCCTAAACCTGCCCGGTTTCCTCAAGCTGCCCATTTGGGAGGGGGACTTAAAATGACCCACGAGGCTGAAGATAAATGCCAGCAGAGTGACCCCGGAGGGGCTGGGGGCCCCTCTCCCCCCCTCTGTGTGCCGGGGCAGCCTGGCCCAGCTGCCGCCGGTGCTGAGCGCCGCTATTATCCCGCCAGCCGCCCTCCTGCATCTCAGCTGCTGGCCCATCTGGAGCCGAGATGAAAGGACTGGGTTTTAATTCGGGGCTTTGTGCTGCTGCTTCGTGTTCCCCCCCCTTCCTTTCTCAGCCCTTCTCCTGCTGCCAATCCCCCCAGCCCATGGGTTTGGGTGGTTTTGGGCACCTTGGTGCCGCTGCCCTCGTTGCGCACAGGGCAGAAGCTCCCCGGTACCTCCCGAGCCGGGCAGGTAGGAGGGTGTGGGGTGTTTTTTTTTGTTTTTTTTTTTTTTTCCCCTGAAGCTCTGCTGAATAATTCAGCTGGGAGTAGGCATCTTGGGTCACCTTGCACAGCCGGCTGCCTAAGATGGAGGTTGTGCAGGATGCGTGCGGCACCGCCTGGCTGCCGGCAGCGCGCCGCCACTGACCGCAGGTAGGCGAGGAGCTGGAGGGGGGGGGGATCCTATTCATTTTATGTTTTTTTTATCCTGGGAAAGCCTGGAATATCCCCCTCTGGCTGTGTGGGGGTGGTGGGGTCTCTCCCTGGTTGTGTTTGTAGCCTGGTGAGTTCCAGCTGTGCCTCTCTGCCCGGCTGCCCCAGACACCGTGCCCAAAAACTCACCGAGGGCCCGGCCCCAGACAGGGACCGTGCACCCCGTGCTCTTTGACCACCCTATTTTCCTCCCTGGTTTTATGGGCTCCCCACCCCTCTTCCCTGAGCATGCCCGGGCTCATCTGGGGTCAGTTTTTTGGGGCTGCTGCGGCACCGATTGAGGGGCTCGGCTGGTGACCCCAATACTGCAGCAGTACCAGTGCCCAGGGACACGCCGGGAGGTGGCACCGAGCTCTTTGCCCTACCTAACTGGGGGAACTGGTTGTGGCGGTGTGGAATTAGGGTCGGGAAAGGTCTCTGGGGGACAGGAGGTGGCTGAACCTGAAGGGAAGAGGCTAAAAAATGCCTGGGAATTTCCACAGGCTGGAGGTTGGGGGCTCTCAGGGTGGCGGCGATGCTGGTACCCAGCACCCTGGGATCGAGTGGGAAATGGGGTTACTGGTGTGAGAAGCAAGAAACCAGTTTGCTGCCTTCCCTCTGCTTGCAGGCAGCTGGGGTTTTGGGTGCTGACTCCTCCTCTGCACCCCAGGTTGAATGCAAACGCGTCTGCACCCTCCCTGGGTGCTTTGCTAAAGCAGCTCCAGAGGCTCCTGGGGGGTGAAAAACAGGGGACAGGGAGGTCGAGGAGCTTGGGTGTGATGATATGGGGCTGGGCTGCATCTCTGTAGGGAGGTCTGGCTCTGCTGCTGGCCTTGTGGTGTCCCTTTGGGGTGGGAGGGCAGCCAGGCTAGGCTATTTCTGCCCCACGGACCCCACACCCCTTGGCAGGCACAGGGAGCATCCTCTCCAGCCAAACCCCGAACCCATGGAGGTTCTGGCTGCAGCACCTGCCCCGCAGGTGTCCGAATTCCCAAATTCCTGGTCAGCCTTCCCTGGTCACACCTCTGCTGCAGGGTGTGTGTGCAAGCTGATGGCTCGTGGTGCTCTGACAGCCTAACCCCTCTTATTTTTGGGGTGTCCTTGAGCACCGCCGGTGGGGGCAGAGGTGGTGGGAGGAGGAGGGGGGTGGCTGTGCCGTGGCAGGGGGCTTGGAGATGAGCTCTCCTTTAGGATTTGTGGCCTGGAAAGCATGTGGCAGAGTGGTTAAAGCAAATTCAGATGGAGACTGGGACAGTGCTGGGCCATGGTCTGGGGCTGGCCGAGCATCCCTGGGCACAGGGTCCCCGTGGTACCCATTGCAGAGCCCACAGTGCGCTTCTGGGGTGGTGCTGGCACTTGGTTGAACGGAGGCCAGCCAGATCCTGCATTTTGGATGGGGAATTCCTCTCCTTGCCCCCTCCTCCCAAACCAATTCCTGGGGCTGGGGCGCTCTGACCGGTGCCGCCTTGGAGGTGCAGCTCTTGAATCGATGGAGATGGGGAGGGCGAGCACCCGGGCAGTGCCAGGGCAGCTCCTGGGGCTGTCGGCTCGTGCAGCAGAGGAGAAATGATCCAGCTCTGCTCCGGGGCTGGCTCCGTGCCCTGCTGCTGCCCTGGCTGCAGTGCTCTGAGCTTTGTGCCCTCTCCTGGCGCTGTGCTCTGAGCTTTGCCTCCGGGCAGGGCCTGACCTCGAGTCCCCGCAGCGTGGGGACAGGGCAGTGACCCAGCACGGGGACATCCAGCTGAGCACAACGGGGCTGCGTGGCATTGCCCCAGCTCTGCGTGCATGCAGATAATGCAAATAATGGGGAAGGTGCTGGTTTGGGGTGTCTGCGCCGTGCCTTCTTGCACCATGGTATCCGTGTGCCAAGGGGGCCACGCGTGCCCATAGCTGAGCTGCTGCCTGGCAGGGTGCAGATATCCACAAAAAACCACACATGAGGTTGAAACTGGTGGCGTGGGCTGCTGCTCCGTCAGCCCTTGGGGTTTTTTCTGCACTGCTTTGCTGTGGGAAGTCCTAACCATCCCCGTCTCCCCCCGCAGGTGAGCGCGGCAGGCTATGGGATGGATGAAGCTGAGCAGGACCAGTATGAAGCCCGCCTCAAGGAGCTCTTTGACAGCTTCGACAGCACGGGCACGGGCTCGCTGGGGCAGGAGGAGCTCACCGACCTGTGCCACGTGCTGCACCTCGAGGAGGTGGCCCCGGCGCTGCAGCAGACCCTGCTCCAGGACAACCTCCTAGGCAGGGTAAGGCCGGGGTGGGCACCGGTTTTGTCGGCCCCATGGGCACGCTCCCCGTGGCAGAGCTGCTTGGTGCTGAGTTGTTTGGACTCCAGTTTCCCATCAAAACGCAGCTTTCACAAAGCAAACTGGTTCCTTCAGGGAACAAATCCTCCTTTTCCTTGCTCGCCCCGTGGCTGCAGCCCTTCTCCTGACCGTGGCGTGGAAGCAGGAGCCGATCCGGGGGGGTTTCCAACCTTTGCATTCCCAGCGTGGCTTTTTGCTCCAATCCCAGAGATTTCCTGTGCTTCTCAGCCCCCTCAGGCTCCTGCCACGTGGATGCTGTTGTCTGCTTTTGTGGCTCACGCTCACCCCATTCCAGCTACGAGCTCAACCCCTTCAAGCTGCCCTGGGTGCACGAGGGACCCCAAGGAGCATTTTTTCCCCCTCTCTTTGTCTGCAGGGATGGCTCGCGCTCACCACCCTGCCATAACAACCTGCCCCTGGCATTTCCCTGCATCTCCTTGGTGTCTGTGCTCGTTAGCAGCACCAGCAGCCCGTGGCTAAGCTCTGGGGTCCCCCGGGTTTCCTCGGGACCCCGTCGGGAGCGCGGTGCCGCAGATGGTGGCGCCTGGCGGAGCCGCCTTTGTTTTGCTGCTCTTGGAGGGGCCCCGTGGAACGGGAGGGCACCGGGGGGAGCGTGCTGTCTGCGGGGCCACGTGCTGCCTTTTGTGCCGGGGCTGTGCCGTGAGGATAGATGCAGGGCGCTGGGGGGAGTGGAGACACACGCGGTGCCCCCCCTCCCTGGCTCCGTGCAGCGTTTTGGGGATTAAGCGGCGCACGCTTTGGTCGGGGTCCCTCAGGGTTGAATAAATCCTGCCTCGCAGCAGAGCTGGACCATCCCAAATGCTTCTTCTCACGCGATGCTTGCAGCAATTCCTGGCATTCCCCGGGCAGGCTGCCTGCTCGGGGCCCCAGGCCATGCGTGCAGCCCCCCCCCTGTTCCTCCAGCCCCCCCTGCGATACCCATCAGTTATCAGCTAATGCGGAGTGGCGTTTGGGAACAGCACAGTGGTGGTGCCTGGGTGATGTGAGTGGCAGGGACAGGGCGAGTCGGGCACCTCCAGACATGGGGGCTGTCCTTGGTGGCCCTCCCCAGCTGGGGACGGGGAGCTCAGGTGTCCCCAAACGCTGGTGGTGCGCCACGGTGCTGGTGAGCCGCTCCCCGTCACGCACGGTGCTTTTTAGCACACCAAGCAGGAGATTTGGGATCAGGGTACCCCGTTCCCATCCCATCCCACCCAGAGCTCCCCCCCAACCCCCTGTATGCTGCAGGAAGCAGCCCACGAGCGGGGACAGGGCTCTGGGGAAGGCTCAGTGGGGATCAGGGAGCTGCGAGGAGCCACCGCCGCTCGCTTTCCCCGGGGACCGCGGCTGCAGACGGCTGCTTTGCATTGCTGGGGCGAGCAGGGAAAGGCAGCAGGTAGCTCGGCACATGCGCGCTCCCTTTCTAGTGCTAACAAGGCGCTGGCTTCATAGGAAGCTGGTGTCAAAGCAGGCGCTGAGCCTGGAGAGGTGCTGGGACCGCTGGGCAGCCGGCGCTTGGTGTTTGCCCCGGGCTCTGTGTCTGTGTTGGGTTCATTTGCCTTGTTTGTCTCGGATTTGCTTGTTTTGGGAACGCTCTCCTCACCGGGGCTTCATGCTCCCAATGCAGCAGGAGGATAAAACACCACGATGCTCTCCTCCTGTGCTGGCTGGGCTGGGGGAATCGCCCCGTGTGTTGGCACCGTGGCAGCCCCCGGTGCCCCCAACCCCCTGCAGCTCACCAGGAGACGTGGTCCTGACCCTGCTCCCACCTCCACCCATGGCCAATTTGGGTTCTTGTGCCCCCCCAGCAGCGAGCGCTCCAGGGGCTGCCGGGGGGCAGCTGGGAGCAGATGCGCGAGCTGCCGCTTCCAAAATACCCCGGGTTCAGCCGAGCATGCTAAAAGGAGCATTAAACTTTAAATACCCTGCCAGCATTTCGCTGCTGAGGGCTTTTCGCCTCGCGTTCAGGCAGCCTTTTGGCAGGGGGCTGGCTCGGCCGTCTGGGGCAGCCTCAGAAGCGCTTTGTCCTGGTGCCGGTGCTGCCCTTACCCGGCTCCCTCGGCTGCTGGTGCTGTCTCAGCAGAGCACAGAGGCTGTTCTGGCAGGATCCTGCCACCCCAGGGGGCTGCCACAGCAAAGCCAAGGCAAAGGATCTTTAAAAAAAGAGATATTTTAGGCTCCGTGGCTTTGCTGTGCCATGGGTTTCCTCTCCCGGCTCGTTCCGAGCGCAGCTTTAATTTTAGCAGCTGCGATTCTTTGTGCAGGGGCGTGCAGCATCCAAGGTCAAGTGTGCAACCCGAGCAGATGCTGCTTTTCCGGGCTCTTAGGATGTGCTCGAGGTTTTCCAGCAGGTCTAACGGGAAGAAAAATCCCCCCAGCTCTCACACCCTCACCCAAAAATTGGGCGCTGAAGGCACGCGGGCTCTCCTTGGGGCCATGCCTGCATGTAGGACACCAGGGACACCTGTGAGCCCCACGGAGCAGCCGTGCCCATTGTCTCCGTGCTGCCCATTTGCATTTTAAATCCAGGGGGTCTGCAGCATTGCCGGCTCTGGCCCCGCAGCCTAATCTTCCTCGGGCTCCCGTGGCCGCGGTCACGGCACAATCGCGGTGCGCGGAGCCATCTGGCCTGCAGCTGCAGCTGGGGGGGGGGCACAGGGTGCAGCCCCCTCCTCCTTCCCCTTCGTTCCTGCTCAGAACCTGCCCCGTGTTTTTTTCCCTGCCCATTTATTCTAAATTTCAAGTTTTTTTTTTTTTTTTTTATCAAGCATCTTCTCCTATCTCTGTAAACTGTCCTGGTGAAGCGCACACGTGGCCGGACCCCTGCCCTCCTCGCTGCCGTGCCTGTCCCCTGCTTCCCTAAATATAAAGGCTTCTGTTCGATGCCAAAAATTCCCCCTAAGGTTTCTAAAATTCCCCCTAAGGTTTCTGCAGCCCAAAGGAGTCGTGGTGGCCAGCTGTGCCATGCCAGAGCTTCCCCAGCTGTCCCCACGTTTCCGCCCCACGGTGCCGGGGCTGGCATTGCTCGCATTCCCCGTGGGGCTCTAACCCCCTTGCAACTGTTCATGGCAGAGGCAGAAAGAGTTTTTTTTGGGAAGATGCAGATGGGATAAAGCAGCACTGAGATCATCCTGGTTCTCCTATAGACCAGACCTGGTGTTTCCAGGCCAGCAGCAGGGGCTGCAGCTTTCTGCCATCAGCTCCAGGAAGGATTTTTGGGCACGTGGGGCTGCTGGGCATCTCCACGAGCTCAAAGGCACTGCCTGTACCCTTGTTCCTCGCTGTGGTTTCTCCAAGGCATGGTCCTGGCTTGGTGCTGTGATCTGTTCAGGTGTTATGATGCCTTGCTGCCACTCTTCTGTGGGATCGTTAGCCTGACATTTAATCACCTGTGCCAGCTGATCCCTTCCCTTCTTTTTTCCGCAGGTGCACTTTGACCAATTTAAAGAAGCCCTCATCCTCATCTTGTCCAGAACCCTGTCAAATGAAGAGCACTTCCAAGAACCAGGTAAATGCTGGAACTATCAAAAAATAGCCTGTTTTCCTAGGAAAAGCAGGCTTGGGTGGCTCTCACAGAGAAACTGGGAAGAGAAAACAATTTCTGGGTGCTGAGGTGGGCACTCCTGCTCCCAGAGAGGAGAGCAAAAAAAAAAAAGATTTTTTTCTCCTTCCTTTGTTTCCCTATGCTTTTTAGACTTTTTTTTGTTTTTTTTTTTTTTTTTTTTTTAAACCCTTGGTCACAGCTCTGGTATCCCCCTCCCAGCGCACGCGGCTGGGGCTGAGCCCCCGCAGCCCAGCTGGAGCGGGGGGGCTGAGCTCTGCTCACACACCTGTATGTAAATCCAACCCTAATCCTGCCCACTGAGCAGCGGGGTGTGAAATCCCCCAGGGAGAAAAGAGCTTAGCACGGGGCCGAGGGGAACTCCAGGCTCCTCCTGGAGCATCCATCTCGGCTCTGCCCTTCGAGCATCCTCGCTCAGCAGCGCAGCCAGGCAGCAAAATGACAGCTTCCCCCCCCCAAAAAAAAAAAAAAACAGGCTGGAAAATAACCCTGCAGAGCCCAAGAGATGCAATTGATGGAGAGGAGCTGGCACGGGGCGGGAGGCAGCCCCGGCACCCCAATGAACCAGAACTAATCCGAATCTCCGCGTTTACAGGGGAATCATATGGCTGAGAAGCTCTGGCTTTATCTAAACACAAAGAAATCTTCTAGAAACAGCTAAATTTGGGGTTATCGCAGGGGAAATCAGCCTGGAAGAGGAGCGTGGGGGGGTGGAGATTCCCTCCTTGGGGAATTTTGCCAGCCGGGCTCGGTGCAGCAGGTAGGGAGCCGGGCACGGGCAGCCCCGGGAGGCATTTATTTTTTAATACGTTTTGACAGGTTGGTTAACGCCGAAGCCCGCGCTGCTTTTAATTTAGATCAAACTCGAGATTTGGAGAACAAGCCGCTTTGTGCTGCTGGTGTCAAGCTGTCAGCCACCGCCGAAACGCCGGCGTTACAGCCAGCCCCGGGCTGGGGAGGGGGGAAAAAATCACGTGGAGAGCTCTGCGTCTTGCGATTAAAATGAGAATTTAATTGTGGGGGAAGCACGGGTTTGAAGGCTGCTTGCTGCATCTGCTGGGTTTTCTCCCGTAAGGATGGGGCCACGTGTGGTGGTGCTGTGGTTTCGTGTGGAGCTGGGTGATGGGAAGGTCCCTGGGGTGCGCGGTGACCGGGGGGAGGGAGGGATGGATGGGCACAGGCTGGGGATGAGGAACCCAAAAAGCTGCGTGGTGCAAAAGCAGTTCCCTAGGAAGAGGTTTCCAGGGGCTTCCCCATTTTGGGAAGGGGGAAGGAGAGCTGGGAAGCTCTGTGGCTGGGCACCCTGCACGGGGAAGGTGCTGTTCCCCTGGGGAAAGCAGAAAAACACGTGCCGTGTGCCCTGCTGTGCTGGGAGGGGGCTGTCTGGGGGCAATAAAAATTCAGAAGTCCCATCCGTGCATTAGCAGCCCGGGCAGGGAGGGATTAATGGGGTGGAGTGCGGGATTACGGGAACACCCGGGATAAATTAAATTGCAGCTCGGTGCCGGCCTCGGCGCGGTCACGGGGGGGTCCTGATTCTTCCCTTCCCGTGGAGAGAGCGGAATTGCCTTCCTGAGAGAGAGCTGGGGATAAATAACTCGTGGAAATCCCACGTGTGGCTCTGGGATCAGACCTCTGTGGGGAGAAGTACAAAGCCACGGGGGTGGTTCAGGTGCAGGCGGTGCCATTTTTTGGCCAAAACAGCCCAGTTTTGGGCCACGGTGCACCGGGCAGGGTCTCCAGGAGCTGCTGCTTCCCTCTGCCTTGTTTGCTGAGCCCAAAATGTGAAATTCCTCCCAGGGCAGGGCAGGGCTGGAGATGATTTCTGTGGGGCAGGAAGGCAGAAAATCGGGTGTGGGTCTCCAGGCGGGGAGCTGGGGAATCGATGGTTCTGGCTGCGGTGCTTCAATTGGGGCTTTCCTTCTGAAATGCAGACTGGTTTTATTTGGTCAGGGGCCTTTGGGGGCTGTGATATCCCCATAGGGGCAGGGGGGGAGCTCAGGAAGGTGTCCACGGGCTCCTTTTGGCCATCAGGGCACCGCTGCTGGCTCCTGCAGCTCGGGGGCAGTTGGGGGATCGGATAAGACCCCAGTGTCTAATCAGGCTCTGGCTTCCAAGCATGCATTTCTCTGATTCCTCACGTTGCTGAGGGCTGCAGAAAGCAGGGAGGGTTCACCCTATTTTCCTTTTCCCACCTTTTTCCCCCTTTGGAGGCTGCACGCTTGCCCTCTACCTACGGGGTGCTGGGGCTCGGCTCCATAGGAGCCTGAGGTTCACCACGCCTGGGGGGGACAGCAAAGCTCTGCATCCCTTGAAGTGCTGATTTTTTGATGTTTCCTTCTTATTTCCTCACCTGCCTTTGAAGCAAGCGTGGGTTAAGAAGCCCTTCCTCATCCTTCCCCATGATTTTGGGCTGGAAATGAGCTCAGCCCCTCGGCGCCCTGCGCTCGGGAAGCACAGGTTGCTGCTGTACCCCGTGTTAACAGAAGCTGTGTGGCTCCAAAAGTGGGATTTATCTTTTAATTTTTTATTTTTTTTGGTGGTTTGATGGGATGCCTATGGTTGGAAACTGGAGCCTCGTGGGGCAGGGGCGAGCCTTCTGCTCGCAGTTTGGGGAGGTCACCGCTCCATCCCGGAGATGTTCCCGGGTCTCAAAACTCTCTGATTTACAGGAAAAATGAGGTGTTCAGACCAAAGGGTGGTCTAGGGGTCAGAGTGGAGGGAATTAAGTCAGTTGCCAGCCTCAAATTGCTTAAAATAAAAAATAAACCCACCTCCCATTGCCTGTTTGCAAGGCTTGGCGTAAAGGCACCTGTGTTTGTGCTGGGTTTTCCTCACTCCCTGGCTGCTGCCGTGCTTAAACCGAGCTTTTGTGGGGGGGGGGGGGTTGGAAGCCAGACTCTGAGCGTTAGGAAATGCAGAGGTAAATGTAGCAATAACCTGATTAGGGCTTAAATTGCTGCTGCTTCTCCCCCGGCCTTCCCGGAGACAGATGGGTGTAGAGGTGCGGCCGTGCCTCGGCGGAGAAAATTTATTTATCAAGAAAAACACAAAGCCCCCCCCCCCAGCCCGTCTCTGCGAGGCAATAAATGGCTGAATGGGTAGCCACAAATATTAGCATTTCAGAGAGAGCTGCTGGCTGGAGATTGTTCACCATCGGGCAGGCTTTAATAGGAGCGATAAGGCTGCCTTTTGTTCTCCGCCTCTCGCTTAATCAGCCTGTCTTCTCCCTGCGATTTATTTTCTTTTTTTTTTATTTTTTTTCCTCTCTATCTGCACACTTCGTCGCCCAACTTTCATGTGCCGGGTCCCAGCTGCAGCAAATCTTGTTAAAAAACCGGCCTTGTTCAAACACGGGGGCGCCGGGGTTGTTCCCTGGAGCTGCAGCGCGGCCGGATGGAGCGCGAGGCTGGAGGAATCAAAGGCCTCCCAGGCCTGTGTATTTTATAATTCATTGCATAGCTAAGTTGCGGAATATTTTTCCCCCTAACAAGCTTGAAACCTCCTATATCTGAAGGAATATTATCCGAGGAGGTTTTTTGGCACTGGGGGGGGGTTTAGGGACCCGTTGCTTCCCGTGCGCCAGCGATGGAGAGGCTTCCCCGGCCCTGATCAGTGCGTTTATTTCAGCTCCTTGCATTTATTTCAGCTCCTTGCATTTATTTCGCACTCTGCAAATAAAAAATTGAAAAAGCTGCCACTCTCGGTGAGCTGCGAGTGGCGAAAAACAAAGATGATCAGGTCCCGGGGGGGGGGGGTTTCGACAGCGAGGTTAGCCAACGCCAACACGAAGCGTGCCGAGAGCCTTTCCCTAATTGAATCCCTGGTTAATTTGGTCCTCTGCTTAATTTGCCCCCTGCTCCAGACGTCGGATGACTCGTGCCGAAAATAGCCCGAAACGTGCTTATTTATTTATTTTCTTGTTTTGATCCCTGGCAGCGAGTGCTCGTGGATAATTCAGGCCCCGGAGGCTGGAGGTTGTTGCGGGGGAGCTGGAGCCACACGGAGCCCCCCCTGTAATTAGGTGGCGGCTCCCAAGGGTTGTGGGGACGCCGCTTGGTGCAGGCTGGGACCTGCCCCGGCATCATTGGGATCAGCTCCTCCTTTCGGGCCCCTCGGGGGATGTTCGACTCCGAACTCACTGTTTTTTTTTCCACTTGCCTGCTCGTCTCCAGGCTTTTAATCGAGCTGTGATTCAAGCAGCAGGGGCTGCCCAGGTGTCTGGGTGATCTGGAGGCTCTGGCGATGCCGTCCCTAATTAAACCTGCCCGTCCCCGGTAATGAAGATGAGTGTGAGGAGAGCAGAGCTGACTGCCTTCCCGATCTGAGGCTGGCAAGGCTGACAGGTTTCCCCCAGCACCTTGTTAACCGAGCAAACCCGGTCAGGAGATGGGTTGGGGGTGAGCAAGGCAGAGCTATCGCTGTGCTTTGTGCCGATATTTGCTTTGGGGTGGGACCGGTCCCAACCCTCCGTGCCCAAAATCACGGCGAGGTCCACGCTGCTGGATGGGAGCAGCGGTGCTTTGGTGCTCCAGGAGCTGCCACCAAACCAGCCGTGTGCCCAGGAGCCAGGCAGGACCTGGGAAAATGTGTCACCTCCGTGCTTTGTTCCCAAATTTCACAGATTCCTCCCCAGAAGCGCAGCCCAAGTACATCAAAGGTGGCAAACGCTACGGCCGCCGCTCCCTGCCCGAGTTCCACGCGTCGGTGGAGGATTTCGCCGAGGTGACCGTCATCGAGCCGCTGGGCGAGGAAGCACAGCCCCTGCACGTTGCTCCGGGTGGCTGCGAGGAGGTGAGCCTTTGATTTTTGGGGTTTGTGGGCTGGGGGCTGCGCTTTGCTTTTGGGGTTTGCTTCGGTTTTGCCCCTGTGGGCTGAGTTGCTCCCCTCTCTGTCCCGTTTTCTCACCTCCTTCCCATCCGTTCTGCCCCAACCACTCTTGCTTGAGGTTGCTCTGTCTCTTTGCCATCAGTTTGCGAAATATTTTCTTGTTTTGAGCCCGTGGCCATGGCCAAGCGAGGTGGGCAGCCCTGCGATATGCAAGCACAGCATGGAGCTGGTCCTAACGCCCTTGGTGCTCACCAAGCGAAGGGGGTGCTCCCCTCCTGCTGTCCCCCAGCGATCCGTGATGCATCTCCTACAGCAGATGACCCCAAAATCTGTTGCTCCGACCCCAAAATCCTGCCCAGGATCAGCTCTACAGAGCCGTGGGTGTCCCAGGAGGAGCTGGGCGTGCGCGGCGGCGCGGTGACGTGCGCTCCCCGTGCTCCTGGCCAGTAATTAAAAGCTGGCTGCCTCCACGGCTAACGAGGTGTGGGCTGGGAGCGATGCGAGCAGAAGGAGCGTGTCCTCCTCCAGCAGCTCACCCAGGAAAACCCCGCCAGGCCCTGGCGTGTTGGTGGTGGGAGGGCTGGGCAAGGGCACGCGGCCATCAGAGAGCTTGGCAAAGCGGCCGTCGGCAGCAGGCGGCTGCCGTGGGACGGTGCTGGCATCTCAGAGCTGTCCCCTTCGTGGTTCAGCCCTTTGTGGTTTCTATCCCCGTTTTCTTTTCCTAGTGAGCCACTTGTAAGGCCGTGCCCCTGCCCTGGTGCCACGGGGAGGGTGCTTAGTGCTGGGCACCCCCCACTCCGAGCAGCGTGGGTGCTAACAGGGCGCACACTCAGGCTCCAGTTTTGCTTCTCCAAAAAAAAATCTGAAGGTGAAGGAGAGCCTGGCTGTGTTTGGGCGCACATTAATGTGCATTTCCTCAGAGCTGGGCCTGTTCCAGCCCGCCGAGGGCTTGCCAGACATTGTCAATTCAGCAGTGAGTGCTCAGGAGTGCGCGGCACAAGTTTTTGAGTGGGAAGGGGAAACGTGACGTGCTGCTCTCTGCCCTCCTCTTCCCGGCTCCCCTTGGGATCTCCGCAGCCACCCTGCACACAGAGATGCTCAGCCCTGAGAGGGGAAGGAAGGGAGAAATTTCCAATTTCCAGCTTCACAGCCGTACGTGTTACTATTCCTGTGAAGCTGAGCTTTTTAAAAAAAGCTCAAAAACCATTTTTTTCCCCAAAGGCAGCTTCTTTACCCTGCCTTCTTGCTCGCTGCCCTGGGTGATGCTCACCCACCTCCTGGTGCTGGGCTGCCCTGCCCTGGAAACCAGCATGAATCCTCCCACACCCCCTGGGGAAGCGATGCCCTCGATAGAAGAGGCCACTCTAATTTTATTCCTCGGTTTTAGCTGTTGGGTAGGCGCGAAGGGCTGCTCCATTAACGAGGTCAGCCAATTAGCTAAATCGGTACCTAACAGCCTGGGTGCAGCCGGCAGGGAGCACGGCCTCTTGGTGCGCCTCTCCGGGTGGATGGGGTGGCTAATTCCCTTGAAACGTGAGCCAAAAAAAAAAAAAGAACCAGGATAAATCTGTAAAATCTGCAATTTTCATCTTTATCAGCGTTACTCTCTCGTTTCTAAGAGGATGATATTTTGGTATATGTAGAAACTGGTTTCTTGGAGGCGCTGGGGGTCCTGGGGCTGAGATGCTGCTGGGTGCTGGAGGCTCCCGAGGCACTGATGTTTTGGGGCTTGACACAACCAGCACCATTTCCCCTTTTTTTTTTTTTTTTTTTATTTTCCTGCTGTGCACATAAACGCGCTGCTGAGTGCGCTCAGGCTGGCTCCAGCTCGGGGTGTTTTGCCAGCCTGAGAACTGGGGCAGCGCGGCTTAATTGGTGCTTGCTTTCAAGCGGTGCCAATTAGAAGGGCTCGGGCTCTGTCTGGGAGGCTTCCTTCCCTCTCAGCCTCTCATCTCGTGTTTGTGGAGCCGGGGAGGGCTGGTCTGTGGGGGATCGGCTGCCCCGAGTGGCTCCGTCACCTCTCCAGGTGCCACCGGACCAAGCCCCGAGCGGCCGGGGCTGAGCTCAGTGGCGTTGCTGCCACCGGGATGTCACCGGGCTCCTGGGCAGCGAGGAATTTGTGGCTCTGGTGGCTTTGTGGATGTGGTGCTGCTGGAGCTGTGACCCTAAAAGCCCCTACAAAAGCAATGTGAAAACTTGCAGTGGTTGAAGCTGCTTCTCTCCAGCCCTGGTTGCTGTCTGAGATCGCTCCATCCCAAAACCTCGATGCAGGGGTGGCCAAATGCTCCCCGTCCCAAGGCTGTGCTGACTTCCAGGTCATTTATTGCTGCTTGGCAGCTAAATATAACTGCGAGGTGGCTCGTGGAGCTCTGCTGTCCCTCAGCAGCCCTCGCTGGGATCATTTGTCCCCCAGCAGAGGCCGTGGGGCTGCCAGCCCTGCCGCCAGGGATCTCCTGGCCGTGTGCGCGGAGGGCTCAGCGTGCGCCCCTGCTCGTCGTCTTAATTAGCAATATATTCCGGGGGAGAACAAAGCTCTGTCTCGCTGGAGCAGATGGCAGGGTGGGAGAGGTTGCTGCATCGCTCTGGGGAGAGGCCAGGCCGAGCAAACGGCCCAGGCTGCAGATGCTCGCCCGGGCCCCGAGCTGGAGGGCGGCGAGCATTGAAAGCCGCGGCCATCTGCCGCTCGGCGCGCGGGGCACGCGCCCGCCCCAATAATGCATTCCTGAGCCCCCCACACCGTGCGTGACCCACATCCAGCTGGAGCATCGCCGCCCGGGGACAATGCCCTGCCTGACACCGCCGTGCGCCGGCCCCAGGCCCCCTTTGTCATCCCCCTGGCGGTGCCGACCCCGAGCCCCCGCGGCACAAAGGGCACTCCGGGGCCCCCCAGAAATGCTGCCAGGGGGTCACGACAGCCCCCCGGGGCTGGTGGTGAGGGGGTGCCTTGGTGTCCTCAGGTTGTTTTGTGCTCGTGGTTCTACCCTGTGCTGTGGTCTGGGGGCTCCTGGGGTTTTGGCTGTTTTTTTGTTTTTTTTTGGAGTGTTTTTGTCTTTTACAAGTCCTCAATGTGAGAGGTTCTGGTGCTAAATGGCCACATTTAGGTTTTTTAAATAAAATGATATTGAGGTGAATATGCACACGCTGCTTATGCAAAAAGCCTTGGATGCAGCAGTGGGTCCCCTTCTGAGCATCACTGCCCAGTTACCCCTTGGTGTGAGGACAGGAGCGCAGGGCAGGGGCTGCTTTTGGCACCCAAAGGTACCTTCTCCCTGCACACCGAGGGCTGTTGTGTATGGACCAGCACTTACAAGGTGGGGTGCTGTCTGTACATTTTGGGGGAGCAGGGGTGGTCTCTGCTTTTACGGTACCTGTTGCCTCAGCTCCTGCTCTGTGTGATCAGCATGATGGGTTTTTGGGGAGTCTGCCCACCCTAATGGTGGTGGAGCTAGCTGAACAGCACTTTTTTGGGCTGAAATGCACAGATTTTTAGTGCGTTCCTCCTTATGTCCCTGGCTTTGCCCGGAATATCCAGCAGATATTCAGATATCCAGCAGAGCTGCAGGCTCCAGCCCTGTCTGTGCCAGCCTGATTGCTGCCTGCAGCCTCCTGGGGGAGCAAAGATCCCAAATCTCCTGGGTTCCTGCTCTCCTGGGCTCCTGCCCTGGCCCCAAAACCAAACGGGTGCTTGGAGATGCTGTGGCTCAGAGCGGCCCTTCCCTCATCTGGCAGCTGAAACGGGCACAAGCGGCAGAGCTAAAAAAGTCCAGTGACCTAATCCAGTTCCCATGGCAACGCCGTAGATTAATGGCTTTTAGCTGTAATCTGAATGAGACGTATTGAACTTTTCTGTGATGATTTAGAGCCTCTTTATGTCCCGGGTGACTTTGCCATCCAGTCCATCAGCGCCCTGCATGCGCAAGCACGCGCCGGTGGTGGTGGAGAAGCAACATCTGCCACCGCTGTCACTAAACTAGAAGTTAATATTGCTGAGCATGGCTCGTTAGCAAATCCCCTCGGCTGGTACAAGGCTGGTGGTGGCAGGGCAGCACATTACGTACGGGAAATCATTTTGAGCACTGCGCTTCTGCCCTGCTCCTGGTGCTGCCTTGGAGGAAGCAGGGTGGCTTCAGAGCAGCAAGGAGTATTTTTTTTTCTCCTCTGTGTAGCTCAGGGAGCTTTTTGGCAGTGCAGTTTGCTCTCCTGACCCACAGCTATGGCCAGCAGAGGGGTTTGGGGGTTGGTTTGGCCGAGCACAGGCTGCTGGCCCTCCAGCTCTGCAGGCAGATATGTCCCCTTTGTAAAGGGGGAAGCACAAAGCAGCGAGAGCTTCATTTCCCACATCGTGTGTGCTCTGGGAGCAGATGTCCCCATCGCCCTCACGTGTGCAGGTTCATTGCAGCTTAATTACTTGCTGCTAACGTGCTTTGCCTGGGATGCTCAGGCTCTGCAGAAAGGCGCAGGTGATGCGTGATCCCCCCGGGGAGGCTGTGGGGTGGTGGTGTGCTTCAGGGTTACATTACGGGCTCCCCACAACGGGGATGCTCGAGGCTCTGCTCTCATCCTGGAGCTCAGGCTGGCTGCGTGCGGGATCCCCAAGGGCTGTGGGAGTCACCCAGGATGCTGTAAGTGTGAGGAATGGGGTAATGCACACTTGGTGCCTACACGCAGCACGCGATCCTCGCTGCATCCCCCATCCCTTAGCGGCACGGCTCTGATCTGCTGCTGCGCCTCTCCTGGCTCGGCTGGGGGGTTTTGTCAGTCCCTTGCCTTATCCCCCCGGCAGCACCGCGCCTGCCATCAAGCAGGCAGCATCAAAAAGCTGGGGGCTGCCAGCCAGGCCCACCGAAACCGAGGAGATGAAAGCCTGGTGGTGGTTGGAGGCCTGCCGCTCGTTTGATGCCTCTCATCAGCGCCGTGTCTGGCCATAATAACAACCTGGGCCCCCTTTGTTTTCTCCCCAGCACTGGAAGACGCGGGGCAGTGAGGAGTACGAGGCAGAGGGTAAGAGCAAGCAGCTGGATGTGTTTCGCCTTCAAAGCCCCAAGGAGAGCAGCCAAAAGTGTGCTGTGGGGCCGCCTCAGGCCTGTGGTGCTGGTGTGGGCCCTATATGGGGTCGGGCAGGCAAAGCACCACACGGTGCAGCCCCTGTGGCCATCCCATGCTCTGTTCCTGTGTCACTGCCATGCTTTGTCCCTCCTGCTGTCAGCACGAGATGGAGGCGAGCCCCATTTTGGGACAAAACCAGGCTCCTTGAGGGGTTCTGCCTTATGGCCTAGCATCTCCAGGCCTGGTCCTGAGCGTGCTTTGTGGGTGCTGTGGGGCTGTAGTAGAGCGTGGCAGGCACTAGATGTCAGTCCCAACCAGTCCTTAGGGTCCTCCTGTGGGACAGCAGGGTGACCCCGGGGTGGGGGCTCCCCGTCCTGCCCCAGCACCACGGCCATATAGCTTCTAATTGCCCCAACACCCCTACCCCATTAGCTGTGGTCTAATAACCCCCACCCCGTCCAACAGGACCAAAGTTTTGCTCCCTAAAAGCCCTTTCCCAGCCCCTGGGGTGAGGTGGCAGCCCCAAGGAGGTGGCCTTGCAGCTGAGCAAGCTCTGTGCATTGGGGTCTGCAAATCTCTTTGCTGAGCAAGCAGGGGGGGCTCTTGCTGTCTAACGGGGTCCTGTGTGGCATGGGGTCTCCTGGTGGTCCCTGGGGAGCAGTCCCATACACCGGAGCTGTTTTTCCCCAAATTCAGGGCAGCTGCGCTTCTGGAACCCAGATGACCTGAATGCCTCTCCCGGCGCCTCGCTGCCCACACCGGAGTGGATAGAGGAGAAACTGCAGGAGGTCTGCGAGCACCTCGGCATCACCAGGGACGGCCACTTGAACCGCAAGAAGCTCGTCTCCATCTGCGAGCAGTTTGGGCTCCAAAATGTCAGCGGGGAGGTGAGCGCCGTGGGGCTGGGGTTGCCGGAGGGGTGGCTTGCACCCGGAGGCGTGCCGGGTGTTGGTGCTGCCACAGACTCCTGCCTTGTGGCTCATCGCTTTTTGCTTATCACAAAGCACAAGTGCAGGCCAACAGCTCGCTGCTTGGGAGGTGGCATCCAGCTCGCTGCTTTCCAAGGGGTTTGTTGGCATTAAACCACCGAGAGGCTGCACTGGGCCGAGGCAGCTGCCCTGCACCGTAATGCCTGTCCGTCATCGTGCACCATCACAGAGTAAACTTTAAATTAAAAAACATACCTTGGATTCCAAACGTGACTCCTTAATCCTAGGATCTGTCTATCTGGAAAGTAAATACTGGTTCAAATATTCAGATACTTGCTTTTGACTTTGCAAAGACCTTCGGGCTGTCTTTGTCCTCCAGACAGAGTCCCTGAGTAAATTATTTCTTTAGCAAAATGTCTCCATAAGATTCAGTGCTTTTTTAATAAAACTGCTTCCCATCTTAGAATACCACTGCTTGAAACAGTTTCCTTCATAAAGCTTGTTTCTGGGCTGTTATTCCTTTGCAGCATTTGCAAGAATGTTTTCAGGTTATTAAAGGGTAGGAAAGGCAGCAAGTGGGAGAAATAAACTGAAGGCAAAGGAATAGCAAGGGACTATCGTAACCTCTCTAATCCTAATATATTTAGTCTTGCTCGTAAGCAAGAGGACTGCCCTTGAAGTATAAAATAGATTTATTGTAACCTTGTAGTGCCTCACTATTTTTTTGTTCAGTGGCTTCAGATGCTGCAGAGGTTTGGGCATTTTTCTCACGAACTCGCACTAAATTCCTCGTGTCACCTGGGGTCGGGAGCAGGGCGCAAGGAGGCTTTTTCGTGCTGCCTTACAAGATGGATGCTTGAAGATAACCACAATAAGGAGCTTATATGCTCTGGCAGGCAGGATTTCGGTAGTGTGCATAGCTCTGCAGTTTTCTGTAAGACGACTTTCCCAGTCCGTGCTGATGCAGCGAGCCTGGCAGCTCTTTTGGTCCTTGCCTGTGGTGCTTTTGGCAATAACCAAATAATTTCTGCCCCCTGCCGCTCGCAGGTGCTCGAGGGGGTGCTCCACAGCCTGGACCAGGATGGCACCATGAGCGTGGAGGATTTCTTCTACGGCTTGCTCAGGAACGGGAAGCCGCTTACGCCCTCGGCATCCACCCCGTACCGACAGCTGAAGAGACACCTCTCCATGCAGGTGAGGGGCCGTGGTTCCCCATGCCATGCTCAGCTCCCTCGGGGCTGTTGGGATGGGGATGGGGCAAGAGGTGTCCTCCTGGGGAAGGGAAGAGATGGCCACTTTGAAATAATGGGGTTTGGGATGCACCTTGCAGGACGTGGTGGGCACTAAAAGGGTGCAGGCTGTGAACAGGGGGAAAAGATGTGGCCTGAGGTCAGCTGTGGGCTTGCACATCCCACATCCTTTTTTTTTTCTTTTGAGAGTCTGGAGTTACTGCCCATCTCTGGCTGGAAGCTGAGGGCTGTAACACAAGCGCCCATGCAGCCTCTAAGGGAAAGGCAACACTTAATAGCAGGTGGTGGAAAACACTTTAGGAGCTCTGTGCTCCTAAAAGTTATTCCTCCAAAAGTTATTCCATCCAAAGCTATTCCTCCTCGGATTTATTCGAAGCCCAAAGCACCTGGTTGTGCTGCAGTGCCACGAGCTCAGCAGCAGTGCTCCTGCTGCAAGGAAAAGCAGGCTAAATCCTTCACCCCCAGGGTGCTGTACCCTGCCTGCACCCTGCCACAGCTCTTCCATTTTTCTGCAGTCCTTTGATGAGAGCGGGAGGCGCACGGCCGGCCCCACTGCCATGCCCAGCACCCTCGGGTTCTGCCTCTTCTCCAGCCTGGACGATGGGATGGGCTACGGCTGCGTGGAGGGCATCCTCGACTGCTGGCACCAGGAGGGTGTCGAGAACAGCCAGGACATCCTGAAGGTAACCAGCAGGCACAGCTCACCCTTTCTATTTGCTTTATTTCCCCCTCTTTATTTGGTTCTGGGCTGTAACTGGATTTTTTTCCTCTAAAATTCTTAGTGCTAGCGTAACTGGTCTGGGAAATCTCCGGTAATTTCCTGCATTGAAACGATGGTGCATCCCAGAGAGCTGGAAGTTAATGCTAAAATGTAATGGGGCTTCCAGCTCAGCTCGAAGAGGTCACCTCCATTTGTGTAAAGCAATTTAATTCCTTTACCTCGCTGAACAGCAGCACCTGCAAAGCTCTTAGTGCTGGAATGACCCGGGTTACAGCTTGCACTGCCCAGTAATTAATTATACAGGGTAAAAGGGTCATATGTATTGCAAATCAGGTACCTGAAGCAAGCTGCTTCCCTGCCCGTCCTGCTGGAAGCTGTGCACGGGGTAAGATGCTTCCACGTGTCTGTTCCCAGACCTTCTGGGTTACTGGCAGTGACAAGGATGGGTTTTTCTTAGCATTTCGTGTCCATATGGATTTTGAACATCCAGGCTGCCATAAATGCTTTATGCAAAACTGTTGCTCTCATGCAAATAAAACCCTTTTTGGAGCCTGGACTCAGCCCAGCTTGATAATTCCACATTATTTTAACCAGACCTGCATGGTCTGCCCCTAACTCTCCTCCTGCCAGGAGCTGCCTTTAGCCCACAGCCGGCCCTGTTGGCCGTGCTGCTGCGTGGTTTTGGTGGCATGGGTGCAGTAACTGCACCACCAGCAGTACTGTGAGCTCCTTTGTGCTCGTGCAAGGTGAGGGGAAGGAAAATACAATCAGTTTCTACTGATAACGTGCTGGAAGAGGTGGGGATTTTACTGTGGAACCTCCTGCAAGACCTCTTCTGTATCACCTCTATCACAATACCCTTTTTTTTTTTTTTTTACATGAACACTTTCAACCACTTTCTTGCCTTTTAAAAAATTCAAATGCTCCTGGTGCAATTATGTCCCCTAAAGAATTAATATTCTTAATCAGGCATGGGCTTACTTTCCTCTTGCCCTTGCAGTGTAGCCATGTTTTTTTCGGTCTGTAGAGCCAACAGCAGCACTTTAATGTAGGAAGGTGCCTGAGAGGTCTGTTTTATTGCCCCAAAGCCATTCCTGAAGGTTCATCAGCAAGCAAAGATCTTTTTTGAGCTTCTCCTTTTGTGTACAAATGTCTTCAGGCTCCTGCAGAGCAAAAAAGCTCTGCTCCAACAGCGTGTTGTTCCGCAGGCTTTGGACTTCAGCTTGGACGAGAAGGTGAACTTGACGGAGCTGACGCTGGCGCTAGAAAACGAGCTTTTAATAACCAAGAACAGCATCCACCAGGCAGCCCTGGCGAGCTTCAAAACAGAGATAAGGCACTTGCTGTAAGTCGCTGGGATTGTTGTCTCTGCTTCCTCCCTGGGGGTTGCCCAGCAGGAGCTTAAGGAGCAGCCGCTGTGCAGCAGCACGGCCCCTCCCTGTCCCCCTGATCATCATTATTTGGTTATCATTAATTCATCTTCATTTGGGTTTACTTGGATAAAATAGCCAAGTATCACAGGAGAATGTGCTTGGGGGGGAAATCAAAGCATCGGGCTGTTCCCAGCCTGAAAGGATCAGTGCAGTCTGCAGTGGGCACTGGCCAAGGAACACAAAAGTGTTTGGGCAGAGGCTAGCACAACCTGATAACACCACAAATCCTAAATGCTTTCTGGGAGTACTTTTACATAGGTTTTGCCGTGGGACAAAGACTGAGTTTCCCCTTTTTTTCATTTGAATGTCAAACATAATTTGGCTTTGCACAGGACTTGTGGTGTGCAGACTTCTTGTTTGTGCATCACTGGGGATGACTTTGGTCATTAAGACCACAGATGTGTTACCTATCAGCTTAGCACTCATGCCTATGAGTTCCCCATTTCACTTTTAGAGCAAAAGATGAAGCTTCCCACTGTGCGGGTCTGTCTTTTTATGTTTACTCTACGGAGAGATTTGTTGTTGAGTTTCCACCAAGAAAGCAGCTCAGGAAAGCAAACCTTGCTAACCTGTGATTAAAATAGGTGGGATAAAATGTGAGGACGAAGTGGTAAAGGCAATAAAAATAAGAACAAGTAAATGGGGCAGGGGGTTGGCATGTGGTTCGGGACCTGTGGGGGCATCAAGGCGGGCCCAGAGCTGTGTGCCCAAGCTCATAGCTAGCTACAAATGCAGCTGAGGATAAAAAAAAAACAAAAAAACAGAAATTCTTCCAGGCTCTCTGAGAAGCCTCTGGTGAGCCTCTCCTCTGGGGGAGGGCTGCCTTAACCCAGCACGGCCATGTTCACCCTAGGGAACGGGTGGACCAAGTGGCCAGGGAGAAAGAGAAGCTGCGGTCGGACTTGGAAAAAGCTGAGAAGCTGAAATCCCTGATGGCCTCCGAAGTGGATGACCACCACGCTGCGATAGAGCGCCGGAACGAGTACAACCTCAGGTAGAGTGTCCTGGGACACCCCGGGTGAGCGCGAGCAGCTCCTGCCTGTCCTCATCATCACTGCAGGTGTTGGTGATGGAGGTAGAGGCTTGGGAGGAAGGGCAGGAGAGGTGTGAGCACCTGTGGTTTGGATGAAAACTGGTCTGAGCCCGAGGACTTGAAGTGTTTGGCCACACAAAAGCATTTGTTGTCCTTACCCCACCTGCAAGACTTGTCCGTGGGTCCCAGGTCCCATCCTCTGCTCTTCACCCTTGCCCTGTCGCCCTGTGCATGGGGCTCACCTTCCCCATTAAGAGGTGTGTGCCGATGTGGAACTTCAAACATTAACATCTCTGGCTGCAGAAAAGTCTGGCTTAATCCTAAAACCCTGCCCAGGCTGTGGGTGCACATCTAAAAATCATCCAGCACCGATCTGCGTGGTTAATCCCCGTCCTTCTGTCTGGAGCCAGCCCCACCAGGGGCAGTGGCTCGGAGTGCCAAAACCACCCAGCTTAACGCCATGGCATTTGCTGCCTGCTTCCCTCTGTGAGCTTTCCTTGCCTTTGATGCTTTAACAGGAAGCTGGATGAGGAATACAAGGAGCGGATCGCAGCTCTAAAGAACGAACTCCGGAAAGAGAGGGAGCAAATCCTGCAGCAGGCTAATAAGCAGCGGCTGGAGCTGGAGCAGGAGATAGAAAAGCTGAAAACTGATGAGAACTACATCCGTGACCGCCTCACCCTTTCCCTGAAGGTAACAGGGGCTGAAAGCAAATGGCACTTTCTGCTGAAAACCCAGGCTATGCAAAAGCAGGGAGCGATGCTTGTGATTTGATCCTTGTTGAGAGGATCTATGGCAGCATATATTGAGCTAGGTGAAAGTAGCTTCAGCTGATAAAGTGGCTTCAGCGAGATAAAAGCACATCCATAAATGTTTTGGGGTCACCTTGATTGGTTACTGCTAGGACTTGTAGGGCTCCCTTTCAGATTTCATGATATCATTCACCCATGATCCCACATATTCGAATCCTTTTTCCAAATTTTTTTAGGAAATTTTTTTGAAATTTTTTTTACTTAAATCACATTTTTTTCTGAATCTGTCAGCTGCCTTATAACTTAATGTTTTGTGTTGGTTTTTTTAAGCTGAGCAGAAGCTAAAGGTCATGGTGTTGTCTTACAAATACCAAAAGCGCTGACAGTCAGCGTGAGCTGACACCCGTAAGGATGTTCAGGAGAGCAGCTTCTGACCAGCTCAGCTGTCCTTTTGGTGCCAGGGAAAGTGTAAAATGCTCCTCCCCAAGCAGGGATTAGCAAGTAAGAAGTGTGTGCCTGGTGGCCTCCAGGCCCACAGCCAGCGTACCCTCACTGCTCTGATGTGCACGTGTGAACAGTGGGAAGGAAATTCACAGCTCCCGTCATCAGCTGCAGCTCGTGTCGGTGCTGTGCCCTGACTTGACTGGGAGACTGCTCTTCTCGAATGAGCTGCCACTTTCTGGTTCTTCGGTCTTCCAAATGCTGAGGCTGTCGGGTTTCTGTCTGGTTCAGGAAAACAGCCGTCTGGAAAGCGAGCTCTTGGAAACGGGGGAAAAGCTGGCGGAGTACGAAAGCTTGGCAAGCAAGCTGCAGAGGAACTTGGAGAACGTCCTGGCTGAGAAGGTAAATGTAAATCCTCCTCTCTGCAGCGTGTCCGGAGCTGAATCTGCTTCGAGCTGCTGCTGGTGGGGTCCCCAGGGGCTGCTCCCAAGGGAATCAAATAAATGCTGAGCCTGACTCCCTCCGGTTAAGAGAGCTGCAGATACCCCAGCCTCGCTGTGGTCCTGTGCTAAGTGATAACAGCAAGTCTTACAGCAAAGCAGTCATTCCACAGGTTTACAGGGGATTTTTCCCCAAAATATAGTTTCACACAGACCCGATGACTAGCTAGGGCAGATGATACCTGAGGTGTCTGGTGCTACGTGGCATCTCTGTTAAAACTGCATCTGAAAAATGAGATAAACAGCTGAGCGTGGTGATGATACAATAAACTCACCAGCTTCTCCAAAGGCATTTCTGTGCACGTGCATCTACAGACAAAGGCTCCTTGGTGATGATTCCGCAATGATCCTCACCCAGCATCTGTCTTCCAGACATGTTTCAAGTTGGAAATGTTTATTTCTATGGAATATGCTGACTTTGTACATGCATTAAGATAGAAAGGTGTGGTCTGAAATCAAAGTTAGTGTAAGAGTGATGGGAAGATAGCAGCTGGTATCTGTTAGGGAGGTTCTTCCCTTTTGGGATTCCCTAGGGGAATAAAAATAAAATGAAATAAAAACACACAAAAAAAGAAGAGGGAGCAGGCTGCAGGGCTGCTTGAGAGCTGCATCCCAGCTGGGGTGTGTGAAAGACTGACTGGGTCCTGTTGATGCCATTTCAGTACGGTGACCTCGATCCCAGCAGCGCAGAATTCTTCCTGCAGGAGGAGAGGCTGGCACAGATGAAGAGCAAGTACGAGCTGCAGTGCAGGGTGAGTCGAGCCCTGGGGCTGGGGACACAGCACCCGAGGGATGCATCTTCCCCAAGAGCATCCTTTCTGGAAGCAGCATGCAATGCAACACTGCTGTTTTGTGATGCTTTGGTTTATTTCTTTTTTACGTTAATCTGTGCTCTTGGCTGGTGGAAAGCTTTTATTGCAGAAGGAAATGGTCAAGAGAAGATAAGATGCATTAGGGGTGGGCTGGAATAGGGTATATGGAGCCTCCTTTGCTCCACCGGTGTAAACCAAGCTTAATTCTTTGTGTGTCAATGCCCCAGTGGTTTGTCTGATTCCTGAAATAAAGGCTGCCCTCATTTGAATTTAAAGCTGCAGGAGCTACCAGCAGGAATAAGATATATCTGAGTTTTGTCAGCTTCTGGAACAGTAATAGTTTAAGGAAATAGAACTACACAGATCTAAAGCTTGCCTTCTCCCTGCATCTCGTGCAGCTGACTGCTTCTTCTGAAAGCGTCTATTTCCATACCTGTTTTCTGATGACTATAACGATAACAAGCATTTGGCTCGCCTGTTCTGCATGACTCTTTTCCTTCAATGAAGGACTGTCTTGGCTAGAGGCTGCATAATCTGCAACAGCATAGTAGCTCTGTTAAGAAGTTGGAGTTAAAAAGCAAATATTTTCTAGAAATATTTGCTGAACCGATGCTTCTTGGTAAGAATTTGCTTAAATGTGCAGCTGACTTCTTTGAGTACTGGCAGATCTGAGTCAGTCTTCAAGGTTCACTTTCTGAACCTTTCAAATCTGCAGAACTGCATGTTTGCACATTCATGGATTCATTTTCCTCAATAAACGATGTTCATTGAGCTCAGCATGCTGCGTTTTGGCACCAACACTTGGGATATTCTGCTGGCAAGCGGGCAGCAGTACCAGATGGAAATGCACTAATGAGGATATCTCCTTTCTAATTTCATCTCTTGCTTCTGATTTGATTTTCAAGTAGAATGGTGTTTGAGGAGGTATTTCTCAAATATGCTTGAAAATGTTCCTAAGCTGCTGCTTAAAACTGTGGTGGGAAGAAGGAATAAAGTGGAAGGACCTAGAACATGCAAATTTTTGAAGCAAAACGCATGTTTTCAGCCTGAAGAAGGCTCTATTATTTTAATAAACACTTCCATGTTACTTCCATGGGTTGGAGCCTGGAGAAGGTGCTGTTTTGCAGACAGGAGGATGGTAACTGGCAAGATTTAGTCTTTACCTACAGCATTTCTCCCCTAAAAGCCCTGTCACTGGGGTGTGTTGGTGCACAGATGCTTGGCTGCTCTCACTCAGCTCCTTTCCTTCCCCTCCCCTGCGGTCAGGAGCTGCAGGACCAGATAGATGAGCTGCACTCCGAGCTGGAGGAGTACCGCACTCAGGGCAAGGCCTTCAGGCCATCGCTGAAAAACTCACTGTCGGAGGAGTTCGACATCGATCTGAAAACTCACGGCAACAGCGGCATTGAACCTGACCAAGGTAAAACACATTTCCTGTGTGGGAACTTCAGGGACATAAATTTCATGAGATATTCATGATAAAGCCTTGGCTGTGATGTTGTAAAGGTTCCCCCAAACCCTCCTAATGCACTCCTCGGACAACGTCCCATTTTAATGTGTAACATTAAGTGGAATTTAACTGCTATATTCAAAGCTAAACAAATATTTGTAGTTTCTTGTCTGTGTGGGGGAATTCCAGTGATGCAGTAGCTGCCCGAATACGTTTAGATTCATTACCAATTCTATTGAGAATGTAGCTGTTTGGGTTTGAAGCTGTATATAATTCCTGTTTTTAAAGGACTTGGTTCAGAAGACTGCAATCCGTTAAACATGAGCATAGAAGCAGAAATGGCCATTGAACAAATGAAGGAGCAACATCACAGGGACTTGCATCACCTCAAACAGGAGCTCGAAGACACGGTGAGCTATTTTCCCTTCAAGCTTCACAACTCTTCCAGCCTTATACAAACAGTGTGCTCTTGGAGAAGGGCTTCTGACCCCTGGTGAAACCAAAACCTTTCTGTGAAGCTGAGCTGCTGCCTCCCCTGCTCCTCCTGGGTGCTGGCGAGGGCTGGATGGATGCTGCATTACATCCCCAGCTGCCCACCAGCTAACAGGAGCAGCGAGCCTTTCAGATGCAGTAGTGCATTTCCTGTCTTGAAGGGCTGGCACAGCTGAATTAGCCACTTCATTCACACTGGCAGGGAATAATTGTGGGTTAGGAAGGCAGCTGGCAGGAGTCTGCGTGGGGAACACTGCGCTGAAACGCGCTCCGTGCTGTGAAAGCACAAACTGCTGCTGCAGTGCTGGTGGTGCCTGGTGGTTTCCCATTTTCTGGGTAGGGGCTTCCTAGTTTGCAAAGCTTATCTGGCCTCACAGGCTTGTTCTGCAAGAGCCAGCTCAGGATCAGAAGTCAGGGATCCTGTCAGGCTTCTGTCGCATCTCTTAGACCATCTCTGGGTAGAGCTGATAACTCTGCAATGACTCTATAACAGACCAATTTTGTGGGTGGCACAACACAGGGGCACTGAAACTATTCTGATGAAGCTGACAGCTCCCTGCCCTGATTACAAAGGGGAAATGAGGCATGGGTATGGAGAAAGGGCACAAAAATATTACCCTGAAATTACTTTTCCTTAAAGGGCTTGCCCCATGTCATTTGTAAAAGCCTTTTTAAAGGGAAATCCATTATCTAATTATTTTGGGGAGGGGGTTGAAAAAGGAATCAGTGAAATATTCTACTTGCAATTTGCAAAACTCACTTAGACTTGAAAATTATTAGTGGCTTTTCTCTTCTTTCACAAACTGAACAGAAAAGCATGGATTTCACCGGCTTCTACAGAATAATCATCTTTATCCCTGTAAGAAATTAAGCTGCACACTCCAGTATTCTTTGCAGGGAGAACTGATATAAGATGCTAATACGTAAATCAAATCATTCTGTAGAATGTTAGGAAATTTGTAACACAAATGTACAGGAAACATATCTAGAATATACAGTATAAAATGAACTGATCTGTTTTCCTTCTTGCAGGTGAGCCATTATGAAAAGCAGCTAGATGAGACAAAAATCCACTGTGAGAAGGAGCAAGAGGATATGAGGAAGAAGTATACTGAAGAGAAGCACGTAATGGAAAAGCAGATAACTGGCCTGAAAAACCAAGTTGCAGAACTGCAAGGAGAGGCAGCGGTGCTCAGAGAGCAGCGGGAGAAGCTTGACTGCAAGCATAACGATGAGAAAAACAAATTACAAATGAGTTTCAATGAGGAAAAAGCCAATCTGCAAGAACTCTTGAGGAAAGAGCACGAGGACGATCTCAGAGCCAGACTGGAAGAGGCAAAGGAGAAATTCAGTCAGGAACGGGAGGAGCTGCTTCAGAACGGGGTCTGGGTGGAGGAGAAGATGAGGGTGCTGGTGCAGGCACTGCAGGACGAGAAGGGAGAGCTGGAGCGTGGCTTCCATGAGCAGCTGAAAA
The DNA here is from genome assembly GCF_963932015.1 of Anas acuta. Classification (NCBI taxonomy): domain Eukaryota; kingdom Metazoa; phylum Chordata; class Aves; order Anseriformes; family Anatidae; genus Anas; species Anas acuta. The sequence goes on along the minus strand of NC_088983.1, from coordinate 2,970,490 downwards.
GGATGGCAGAAATGCACGCCCTGGAGAAAGAGGAGCTGCAGGAAGAGCTGCTGAGGAAGCACAAACAGGAGCTGGAGGAAGAAAGGTGAGTGTCCCTGCCAGCCCTGGCAGCAGAGGTCTGCACTGACCACGAGTGCTCGGCACAGTGATGCTGGTGCAGGAGTCATTCCTGAGGCTTGTTGCAGGTGTGTTTGAGCGGTGCCCTCACCTGCTTCATCCCAGGACACAGGTGGGATGGTACCCAGTGGCTTTTGACTTCTTCCAAGCAGATATTTGTGTTGGTTTTTAGCTCACCTAGAGGCAACGGCACTGTTAAAGCATAACCAGATGTGGCTGCCTTGAGCTCTGTTCAGTGTCCTTGTGCTTTATAGTCCTTTGCACTTAAAGAGTTTGAATTTTGAGGTGTCTTTTCTGAAGAAGTAAATGCATGGCTGGTAAATGCCTGTTAGGCAGGACTGTCAACAGAAACTGAAGCTGTCCTGGGGTGACAGGGAGAGATGGGGGACATGGACATCTTGGGGATGTTCTTGGGACAAGACTCTCTAAATCTGATGAGAAGCACAGGAAAGGCATATATTGTATGCAAAACAATATCAAAGGACACTTAGTGAGTTATACCCTTCCAAGACAATTAGATTTTGGTTTCTGAAGTTTCAGCAAACTGCCTCAAATTTAACTTTGACTCTCAGAAACATCCATCAAATAGTAGCTCCACTAAAATTCAGCGTAAATAGTAACCCTTCAGCTTGTTTTATTGAGTAGCTTAAAAAAAAAATTGAATCTTTCTGAATTAGCTCAGAGTTGAGTAATTTATTATGTTAACCATGTTTAGGAAAAAAATGGAAATTGACTATAACAGAAGAGCATCTCATGCTGAAACTCAGTTTTCTGTGGACACACAAACACTTGCGAATAAATACGAAGAAGTGATCCAAAACCTGGAAAGATGCTACCAGCAAGAGTTGCATGATCTTGTTGAACAGCAGAGAGAGGAAAAATCTCAGTGGGAGTTTGAAAGGGATGAAGTTGCCCAGGAGGCTGCTGAAGCCCACGAGCAGCTGAAGGAAAGCCTGGCAAATGAAAAGGCTGCTGCTGTTGCCCTGAGCCAGGAGAAAGAGCTGCTGGAGAAGAACTTCAAGGAGGAAGTGAACAAGCTGGTGTGCGAGAAGGAGCAGCTCCAGAAAGAGCTGCAAGACCTGAGGAATGCTGCTGAGATGCAAGAGGAAAAGCTGAATGATAAAATAACACGACTCCAAAATGACCATGAGAAAGAGCTAAAGGACAAGGAGGAGCATATATCCCTGGTGGAGGAAAATGGGAGGCTGATCAGCCAAAAGCTGGAGAGACTCAACAGTGAGTATAAGCAAGAGAAAGAAGAACTGAATTCCAAACTTCTTGCTTTGGAAAGTTTAAACAAAGACATTTGTGTAAGAGCAGAAACAGAAAAGGCAGAGATGAATCTGGAAATCTCAAACCTTCAAGAAAAAATCCAGAAATTGCAGTGGGAGACTGTTAGTTTTTCCGCACTGCAGAACCATTATAGGGTCCTGGAAAATGAATATGCAAAAGCAAAGAGCAAAATTGCTGCTTTCTCTAGTATGGAGCCTCTGGGAGACGATGCAGATGTGCTCATAAATCTGCAGAAGGTGCACGAGCAAGCTGTGAAGGAAAATGTGAGGATGGCTTCAGAGATCGTCAGGCTGCAGCACCGGCTGCGAGCTGTGGAGCGGGAGCCCCCCAGACCTCCCGGGTCTGGTCGCTCCAACCCCGGTGCAGAATCACCACAGCTGCAAGACAGAAGGGATCCTGCTCTCCAGGGGCTGCCCCGTGATCGGAGAGATGCAGGCAAGGCGGTAGGTGTGAATGTGCCTCCAATTTTGGAGGCTGACACCGCAGAGCTGGAAGAAGTGCTTGAGATGCGCTCTGCTGTGGAGAAACCATGGGATGAAGGCAGAGCAGACAGCCACGCACTCAGGTTGCAGGCAGGTCAGATGCGAGGAAATAAAATGGCAGTGGGAAGTGATTGGAATCTTAATTATGACAAAAATCAAGAGCTAGTGGCTCAGGTGCCTCTGCTGCAGAAAAAGAGAGATCTTGAGAGAATTCCCAGATTAAAAGTACTACAAAATGACACTAAGCAGCAGAATGCCCATCTGCCGAATAACAGAATAGCTCCCAGGAATAAAGGGTTTTATTCTGACGCTTCCAAGCTGCAGACTGATCTCAAGAGGGCTGAAGAGCTGACGGAAGCCTCTCTCCAGCTGGAACACGCTCCTGGATCAGTGAATGGTGACCTGAGGGATGCGATTCCTCAGCTTTGGAAAAGGGTCGAGGAGCTGCAGGAAAGGTTGGTGGCACAGGCCAAGCTTCTGTCACTCCAGGAAGAAATCCAGGCAGAAAACATGGATCTAAAATCTGAAGTGATCAAGTTAATTGAGAAAAATAAAGCCCTAGAAGACAGCTTATGTAAGCTGAGAAGCCTTCATTGCAAGCTCGAAGCAGGTAACCTGGGAGGCATTAAGCTTGGAGAAGAAAGCACACAGCTCCTCAGAAAAGCTAAAGAACTGGAAGGTGGTCAAAACCAAGATGTACAAGGAAAACTGGATGTGCACAGCAAGAAGCTAAGGCTACAGTGCCAGCTTGGAAAGCTGGAAGAACACCCTGAGATGTTCAGGGTCCTGCAGGCCGAGCAGGCCCAACGTGACAACACAACAAAAGAGACGGTGGCAGACAAGAGGGAGCTACAAGACCCCAGCAGAAAGCTGGAGGAGAAAGTTACTGCCCTGGGGAACCAAAACGGTGTGCATTTCCATGAGGAGGAGGAGGAGAGGAACACAGTGACACACGGCCTGCAGAGCACGTGCACTGAGCTGCAGCAAAAAGTCGATCTTCTGAGGTAACGTACACTAAAACCTTGTGGGAAGCGTGCCGGCCCTGCTGTGCTCCAACGTGCTGCTTGCTCCACGTAGAAACTAACCTAGTGTCCCACTGACCGCCCCACGGCTGCTGCATTAACCTCTGTAGCTTAGCTCTGAGTAGAAAAAGGTGCCTCGGACTCTAACCCGTAGCAGGCAGGCTGTCGAAGCGTGGATAACAACGGCTGAAATAAGCGTGTGTGACTTGGTTCTCTCTGAACGTGACCTAAAATAATGGGTAAAACCAGCAACTTGCTGCTCTGCCTGTGGATGCAGGCATCTTCATAGTGTACACTTGACACTATCAGAGGTTCCTGTGCTTTTATGTCCAAAATGTTGTGGTAACATTTCCAGAATGCTTCTAATTTTTACTAATATCACCTCTTCGCTCTGTGCCTTTCTAGTACTGAATGTTGCTTGGAAAGCTAGAAGAGTTTCGCTTTTTCTAAATATCAAAGTTAATGCTAAAGAATCAGTTACTTTTTTGTTAGGAATTAGTCTTATTTTGGATTGTTTGGAGCTGGTATTAGGAATGCATCTGCTATACTACATGGCAAATACCATTGTAACAAAGAAAACACAATAGGTTGCCTCCTTTTTACCTGCTGTATCTCAGCAAGTGCTTTTCTGGTGGTCACAAAGTGGCTACAAATGGCTTAACTATCATTCAGCACCAACTTCCTATAAGTTATTCCTTCAAGTACTGCACCATGCCTGAATTATTTCTCCACAGTTGCCCGGGGAAAGGAAAGGCACTCACAAACTCTGCTGTTTCCATGCTGCTGCCTGCATATGGCAATGTTAGGCTGTTTAAAGTTAGGGATATGTTATTGGAAGTTTAAGGACTGAGAGGTACAGTACAGTATTGGACTGTGTTCATTCTACTCGGTATCTTAGATTTTAAGCAACTTTGTGCATTTTTTTATAGCTAGAATGTCCCTTTTCAGTGATCTGGGAAGCACTTGAAAGGTAAAATCTATACGAATCCATACACAGCTCATAAAATAAGCCAGCTGTAGCTTTGTTTTAAAGTATCACAAGCAACTCAGGCTTTTAGTGTGGGTTTTTTTCCTCGTGGGCTTGGACAATGCACAGGAGCAGTTCTCATGTCTCGTCTCTCTGCCACAGATGTGAAGCCGAGAAGCTCAGGGAAGAAAACACCGCTCTGAAGAACGAGGTGACGTTGTTAAACGAGGAAGGCAGTGCTTCCAGCCTGAAACTGAGGGAGCTGAATGGATCCCGGGAAGAAATGAGGT